>NC_084512.1:24818022-25143022 GCF_024500385.1 Phyllopteryx taeniolatus
TTTCCTGTCATAGTCCCAACATTCAAAGTCCCCACATTCAGTTCTAGGCTCTGTGTTTTCCTCTTCTCTTTCTGCCGAAGAACCCGCTTTCCACCTCTTCTTCTTCTTTGACTTTGACCCACAGTAGCTGAATTTCCAACAGCGCCCTGCAGGTTGACGGCGCCGGTGGCGGACGTTGTTAACCCGGGCCACGACCGATCCGGTATGGAATTCTTTGGATGAACGCTCATATTTGTTTGGCAAGGTTTTAAGCCGGATGCCCTTCCTGACGCAACCCTCTGCATTTATCCTTATATATACATATATATATATACATATATATATATATATACATATACATATACATATATATATATATACATATATATATACATATATATACATATATATATACATATATATATATATATACATATATATACCCTTTTGAGCTAATACAGCCATGAGTCCTTTTTGGGAATGGTGCAACAAGTTTTTCACACCTGGATTTGGGGATCCTCTGCCATTCCTCCTTGCAGATCCTCTCCAGTTCTGTCAGGTTGGATGGTGAACGTTGGTGGGCAGCCATTTTCAGGTCTTTCCAGAGATGCTCAATTGGGTTTAAGTCAGGGCTCCGGCTGGATCATTCAAAAACAGTCACGGAGTTCTGCAGCCACTTCGGTATTTTAGTTGTGTGCTTAGGATCATTGTCTTTTTTTAAGGTGAACCTTCGGCCCAGGTTAGAGCATCAGCCTCACAGTTCTGAGGTTCAATCCCCGGCCCCGCCTGTGTGGAGTTTGCATGTTCTCCCCGTGCCTGCGTGGGTTTTCTCCGGGCACTCCGGTTTCCTCCCACATCCCAAAAAACATGCATTAATTGGAGACTCTAAATTGCCCGTAGGCATCACTGTGAGTGCGGATGGTTGTTTGTTTCTATGTGCCCTGCGATTGGCTGGCAACCAGTTCAGGGTGTACCCCGCCTCCTGCCCGATGACAGCTGGGATAGGCTCCAGCACGCCTGCGACCCTAGTGAGGAGAAGCGGCTCAGAAAATGGATGGATGGGAACCTTCAGCCCAGTCTGAGGTTCTCAGCACTCTGGAGAAGGTCCATGATATCCCTGTACTTGTCCACATTCATCTTTCCTTCAATTGCAACCGGTCGTCCTGTCCCTGCAGCTGAAAAACACCCCCACAGCATGATGCTGCCACCACCATGCTTCACTGTTGGGACTGTATTGGACAGGTGATGAGCAGTGCCTGGTTTTCTCCACACAAACCGCTTAAAATTAAGGCCAAAAAGTTCTATCTTGGTCTCTTCAGACCAGACAATCTTATTTCTCACCATCTTGGAGTCCTTCAGGTGTTTTTTTTTTTTTTTTAAAGAAAACTCCTTGCAGGCTTTCATGTGTCTTGCACTGAGGAGAGGCTTCCGTTGGGCCACTCTGCCATAAAGCCGTATATACACAGACACACACGTATATATGTGACTATATAATACGTATAGTCGTGCTAAAAAATAATGGCACCCCTTATTTCCAGCCATGACTGCATAAAAAGACATGCTGTTTTTTCCTTAACGGTCTGACCCCATGTGTTATATTTTATTCATGACTCGATGTTTCTATCGATAAGTGATGATGCTGGAGCAAGCAAAGTAAAGGATTTATGGGATGCACAAACAAACCACTCTGTATTTCCAATCCGTTCTGCAGGGCCCAGTGGCTACTTGGCTTGCTCGTCGTCGTCACTTTCAGGTTCCTAACCTCCCGATCGGCTCAAACGTGCACGGTTTGACGATGCCAAGTTCAGTTGGATGCTCCTGTATGTCTAAATCCTCTTCCTCCTCATATTCCAACACGTTGCTCGCCATTGCGTATAGAGTGTAGCACGCTGTCTTTGGCAATTGCAACGTCACTTCCGGTAGCCCTTGTGATGGGTAGCGTAACCACACCCCGGTGACTTGAGCTCCGGGTATGTCCGGTGAGTGCTCAATACGCGTAATAAAAACCAAGTGACGTGCATGTATTACATAACATACAAACCATGGAAATCTAAATTTTAAATGACCCCATAACATCTTTGTCCTCTGACCTTTAAAGTCCATAGACAATGAAAATGAACAATTAGGTTATTATAGAAACTGAAAGCAGCATTTAGGGGTTTAAAGTCTCAGTTCTGGAAGATATTGAGCAAAAGCACTTTTAACGGTGGGGTCTGTTGGTAAAATCACTATAGGCTACTGATCAGTGTGTGTGTGTGTGTGTGTGTGTGTGTGTGTGTTCAGTACCTTCCCATATTCCAAATCGTATGCCACACACACAGTGGCTCCTGGCAGTTTTCCTTTCTTCCTGACCATGACAAAACCAACTCCCAGCCGCTGGGCAAGAAGCGGCCCAAACAGGAACCCACGAGCATCTAAACCTGCCAATCAAACACAAATGTAATCATGCACAGAGACACAAACACGAAAAGACACATTAAGGAAGATAATGGTTCACTTTGTAGTACTGGAAAAAAATAAAAATAATGTATGTATGGATTAGGGTTGTTCCCCTCAAATAAAACGACTGAAATAAATATTTAACGTCACAATTTTTCTCACTAAATAAGATTCCAAAGGTGCTATTGATCTGAAAAAAACAAACAATAGATGTTGGGAACAACCCTAATCCATTCATACAAAGAAAGTCGAATAAATAAACTCAGAAATTAAGTTGTGTGTAAAAATGTGAAATGACAGAGGGAAAAGGTATTGAACACGTGAAAAACGCGAGCTGCAAAAAGGCATGGAAAGGCATCTGTGCTCGTCATAGATTGTCTACAAGGAACACCATGTTCAGACATCAGGGTGTCCACATATGCACTTGGCACCAGGAAACCCTAGGCCGCAGTTCGATGAGCGACTTTGTGGTCATGTCATCTGACTTGCTGCCGCGTGTCTTGGAGACTCGGGTGAAAAGAAGGGGGGAGCTGTCAACTGAACATCACCTGGTAGTGAGTTTGCCCCCTTGGTGGGGAAGATGCCAGTCTGACCTGGTGGACCGAAACGCATTCCCAGTCTTTTGGGAACGTCTGGCAGAGGCCCCTGTCAGAAGGAGCTTAATATCCCACCTCCGACAGAACTTTACCCATGTCCCAGGGGAGGCGGGAACATTCAGTCTGAGTGGACCATGTTTCGTCCCTCCATAGTTGAGGCGGCCGACTGGAAAGGTCGTCTGTGCCTGTTATGGCGGCAATCCCCAAACCCGTCGGTGGACACCAGCGGTAAGGGATGCCGTCAAGTTGAAGGAGTCCCACAGGCCAGAAAGGCCGGAGACAGCTGATGGGTACTGGCTGGCCTAGGGGAACGCAGCTTTGGTCATCGCTAAGGCCAAAACTCAGGCGTGGGAGGAGTTCGGTGAGACAATGGAGACAGACTTTCGGACAGCTTCGAGGAAATTTTGGTCCAACATCCGGCGTCTCAAGAAGGGGAAGCTGTACACCATCAACGATGTGTACCGTGGGGACAGTGCGCTGCTGACGTCAACTAAGAACGTTGTGAATCAGTGTGCCCAATACTTCGAAGACCTCTCTTCCACTGACACGCCTTCCCATGAGGAAGCAAAATCTGGAGACTCTGAGGTGGGTTTGGGTGGGTCTCTGGGGTTGAGGTCACCAAGATGGTTAAAAAGCTCCTTGGCAGGGCTCCAGGGGTGGATTTTAAGATGGGGGACCAGAGGGTGTGTTCGAACTATAGGGGGAATCACACGCCTATTGTGGACATGGAGAAGGCATTCGACCGTGTACCTCGGGGATTCCTGTGGGGAGTATAGGAAAACTGATACAAGCTTTTCAGTCCTTTTTTGACCGGTGTCAGAGTTTGGTCCGCATTGCCGGCAGTTAAGTCGGATTTGTTTCCAGTTCAACTCCACCAAGGTTCCCAAGCGGCTGGGATGAAAATCAGCACCTCCAAATCTTAGGCCATGGTCCGCAGTCGGAAAACGGTCGAGTGGCCTCTCCAGGTCATGGAGGAGATCCTTCTCCAAGTGGAGTTCAAGTATCTCGGGGTCATGTTCACTGAGAATCGAGAACCGATTAAAACCGTGACTGACGTTCCGGTTCTCTCTGAATTGTTCAAATTTAACAATTTCGGCTTAGTTTCGATGCCTAGTCCACCGACTCCAAAGAAGCAGTGGCGAAAACCAACGAAGAAGCAATGAAAACCAATGGAGAAGAATGCGCACGAAGACATACTTGTGCCCAACGGCGGCGAACAAAAGTGTGTCTTAACTTTGTTAAAATTAATGACCAATTGCCTTAGTGCAACACTTGGAATAAGATTATATTGTGCAAATGAGGCTTTCACGATGTGTAGCGTCTGATGCGGTCCGAGCCTTAGCCTACACCCTACGGAGCTTCAGTGAAGTCAACTTTCGGTCAATTGGGTGAGTAAAACAATTAAATGCCAACATTGAGACTGCTAACAAGGCAAACGGCTGGTTCCACTTTTGCACTGATGGTTTTTGCATTTATTTTAGTCTTCAAACCAACATAAGAGCCGATGACAGAAAAAAAAGTTAACATTGAGCTAAAACTTCCCCGCAGCAACTTTACATCACAATGAATTGGGACAAAATTCACAAAAATATTGTCTCACAGTATCACAAACACTAAACTTGTGCCTCATCGGTGGGTAAGGAAAGGAATCAATGTTTTATAGGATTTTGTTCCAACCATTTAAAAAAAATAATAATACATTTTAAAAATCATTGGTGCCGCGTGTATTTACTTTTCTTGCCAAAATGCTGAGTTCTGGTGTGTACCCTTCAAAATAAAAGGCTATGAGCTTAAAACAGGAAGTAAAGTTAAAACTTGCACATGTAAACCATTTGATGTCATAAAACAGTCCCAAATAATTTGAACAGTGGAATCAACGTTTTATAGCATTTTGTTCCATTCATTACTCTTCTTCTTACTTTCTTGGTCAACTTTCGTTTTCAAAATGCATCGGTGTCGTATGTCGTAAGTTATTTTTCGTGCCAAAATGTTGAGTACCGTTCAAAACAAACGGCTACAAGCTTAAACAGGAAGTCAAGTTAAAATGTGCACGTATAAACCATGACATGATAACACAGTCCCAAATAACGATTTTAACAATGCTATATTTAACTTTTAGCTGAAACATTACATTGTATAATATTAAATCAATTGAGTTAGTTCCACGCACATTGCCTTTTAGTTCATAGGTTTGATATTGGTTATAAAGAACCCCGAGTCAAATGTTGATTTTAGTCTATGCTGCGGGCTCCTAAGAAAATGGATGCTCATAATTTGGACACCCTTTATTTAAACCATGCAAACTTTTTTGACCCACCCCCATAAAAAAAAAATTGGAATTGAGAGAATCGTTTGAAACGGGAATTGAAATAAGGAAACAGAACCGGCACCGGAATCGCTCAAATTCAAACGATGCCCAACCCTATTCACAAGTGAGGGAAGAATGGGAGATCACCAGGCGGATCAGTGCACCATCTGCGGACTCTGTTGCGGTCTGTCGTGGTGAAGAAGGAGCTGAGCCGAAAGGCAAAGTTCTTGATATTTACCAGTCTACATTCCTACCCACACCTATGATCATGTGCTGTGGGTCGTGCCCGAACGAACAAGATCGTGGATACAAGCGGCCGAAAAGAGTTTCCTCCGCAGGTGTCCGGGCTCTCCCTTGGAGATAGAGTGAGCAGCTCGGTTATCCGGGAGGGGCTCAAGAGTCGAGCCACTGCCACTGCAACGCCTCGAAGTCAGAATCCCGCCACGACTGGCCCCGGGTAGGTGGGGGAGGGAACACTCCCCCCCGCCACGCAGAGCCGCTCGCGACCGGGTCGGGGTGCGCCTGGACGAAGGGCGCCCCCTCTCCGGACTCGCACCGCATGTCCGTGGGGATCCTGGGGCTAAATGACTTGCAGACGACCTGATTCTGGGTCAGGGTTTCGTGTGGAGCAGAGCAGCTCCCTCACTGCAATCTACTGAAAGTCAAATTCCGTGCTGGAAGTCAGCGCTCCGTGCTGGATGTCAGAGATCCGTGTTGGTTAGAGGTCCATCAACACCTGATGTCTTCCTTTTTAGCTCTTCAGAATGAAACTACTGGCAGCTGCGTGAGTGCGCGAGGTGCGTTCAGGGAAACTGCGTAAATGCAACTGAATGTGTTTTGTAATATAGTACACAATTGTAAAAAGTGATTAGTAGGAAAATTATTATTTGTATCAGAATGCTTCAGTTAAAACCCTGGATAATTACACTGTGATAATATGGAATCTATTTTTTTTTTGGTCATATAAGAATAGATACATTTTGTTAATATAGTCAACCAGAGCTGTGAGGAATGCAAAGTTATCAATATCCTTTCACCATTGTTCCTGTCATACTCCGTTGTGTTTTTTTGTTTGCATATTAAGGACAAAATTCCTGTTTTTGTTTTAATTCATTTTAAAACACACTATTCAAGCAACTGTTTTGTTTGGTTACCTGCTAAATGCAGTCCATACATTTTACAGCGTTATCATTTCAAAAGTGATGCTTTATTGCCTCACAATAGAATACAATCAATTAAATACAATGGAGCATGGATCAAATACTGTATATAAGCAGACAATGTTTATTATGATATGTAAATGAATTGGTGGTGATGTGTATACAAATAGGTGCAATAATTTTGGTGCTGATAAAGTAATATTGCAGGAATTTTGAAGAACGTGTGGGTGGCTCTTAAATTGTAGAACTGGTATCCGGAGTTGGCAGGGGCTTAGAGGACCACGTGCTTCCCATCCTGTGCTTCATAGCAGAAAGAAAAATTCCACCGCTCCTCAAACCTATATCGTGGAGCCCCCAACATGGAAAATGTTTGCCCTGGTCCTGAATGAGTATCTGCAGAACATAAAACCTTTAAATTGACCACAGCTGAAATAAAGATACTTCAGTAGTCTCGATACATAAAACATCATAATGATACTCACATACAGTCACGGCTGAAAACATTGGCGCCTCACGGGACTATGACTGCACTGTCTATTTTATATATTTATCTAAAATAAATAAATAAATAAATAAAATAAATAAATAAATGGAAATAGTTTTGTAAATCCCAATTGACCTAAAACAGGATAAGGTGAGACTTAGAGTGAAACTTAATTTAGTGTGATACACCAAATAATAACGACACGAAATTGCCACTCACCAGAGACAAATGGACAGGTACAGCTGATAGCTGAGACGGAACGCCTGAAGTCGTTTGTAGGGAAATCCTTGGACCGATTGGAGCCAACAGGTCGTCAAACTGGACACATGGCCTCATGTAGCACTGGAAGCTGTCGTCATGCAGAAGCAGCTCCTGGAGAAGGCGGTGAAATTCACCAAGCTGCGTGCACCTCTGGATGGTGTTGTGGACCCAAGCACGCCAGCGTTGGGCATTCCGAAGAGGTTTCGGCTTCCAAATCGTCGTCTATTGCTGCTCGTGTATGGCAGGGGAAATGCTGTCTTCGCCTCCTGCGGGAGAAGCCCCGCCTCTTCCGCATTTACGCCGCTAATGAAGCAAATACGCATTCAATGTGTATTTTTTACTCCCGCGATCAAACTCAAGCGAGGGACGCGAGGCGAAGCGATCTTTCACATCCGGTGAGAACGTAGCATAAAAAGGTAACACACCTGAGCAACCAGAAACACCCACCAGTCACATATTCAAATACTTTTGCTCACTTGAAAAGTGGGTGGCTTCAAAAAAAAAGTGTTTTCCACATCTAGATGTAAATAACATGAAATGAAAGCTGGAATTCTGAACTTTTGTGTCATTCATCTTTTGATCTGAAACCCAAGTGTCTTCAGTATACAACAAAAACAAAGGAATTTACCTTGCCGTGCCAATACCTTTGGAGGGAACTTTATCGCCATTCCAACTGAATATGTATGGGTGACTGCCTAACTGAATTCATGTTCGTGCCTGCAGTACCAACTTTCCTGAGACGAGCGCTTGAACACAGTAGAATAGAGGTATATGTGGATATGGCTGTATGGAAGATGTACGTATGGCGCCGGCGGAGAAATCTGTGTCGAACTATTTTCGAAGTCGACTTATCCAAGGAAGTCCATTTTTTTTCTCCCGGTCCTAGTTCCGAGTTTCAAGACTAAACTTGGGGGCAAGAAGGCTCTCACGCTCTTCTCTACTTTGCACGAATAGCTTTCAAAAAGTCATGAAACTTACAAAAACCTTTCCTGCTGTTCATAAAACCCTCATTAGCTCATTTCAATTGATTCCCTTGGAATGTGTTGCTGTACATTGTCATGTTATTTTATTTACCTTTTTGTTGTCATGTTATTTTATTTACCTTTTTGTAATGTTTTATGTTCATTTAATGTCATTATTGTCAGAAATGTCATCTTGGCCAGGTTTCACTTCCAAAAGATATCTCTTTTCTCAATATGACCACCTTGTTAAATAAAGGGTTAATAAAATGTTTTTTTTTTTTGTTTTTTTTTAATAAAAATAAGCCTGTTGGGATGAGAGGCGAAACACCCAAATTAGCCCAAAAAGTCCTGCTGCTATCGATTCAATCCCCTGAGAATACAATGACCTGGATGAAATGAGATATATTCCTAGCGTTCTTCATCACATCAATAAATGTGATGATGCTTTTCTTTCAGAGGTGAGGTTCCTTACCTACAATCAGATCGACCTCCCAATTTTCGTTTTTCACATGCTCTTCAAACAGGTCAATAACTGCTGTTAAGGCACTTGGATCTTTCAGGATGGGACATATATCTCTGCGGGAGACACAAACTTAACATTATGCACATGAATATATATTTGTGAAAAGTTACACATCTAGGCAGCTGTCATTGGGCAGGAGGCGGGGTACACCCTGAACTGGTTGCCAGCCAATCGCAGGGCACATACAAACAAACAACCATTCGCACTCACAGCCATGCCTACGGGCAATTTAGAGTCTCCAATTAATGCATGTTTTTGGGATGTGGGAGGAAACCGGAGTGCCCGGAGAAAACCCACGCAGGCACGGGGAGAACATGGAAACGCCACACAGGCGGGGCCGGGGATTGAACCCGGGTCCTCAGAACTGTGAGGCTGACGTTCTAACCAGTCGGTCACCGTGCCACCTCTTTTTGTTTTAAATAAAATAAATTAAAATATAAAAAAAATTAAAATCTACATAAAATACCCCATAATGACAAAAGTAAAAACATTTTCATATAGTTGTGCAAATGTATTGAAAATTTAAACATAATAGGTACGCAAGTATTCACACCCTTGGCTTAATATTTTGTTGAAGCACCTTTGGCAGCAATCACAGCTTCAAGTCTTCTTGGGTATGGTCTCTACGAGCTTGGCACACCTGTTTTGGGGCATGTTAAAAGATGAATCGACGCCCTAGTCTGAGTTCCAGAGCACTCTGGAGCAAATTCTCGAAGAACTTCTCTATATTTGGAAGCTGTAATCTTACCCTCTATGCAGACGAGTCACCCAGTTCCTGCAGCAGAAAAACTGCCCCACAGCACGATGCTGCCACCACCATGCTTCACAGTAGGGATGGTGTTAGCCAGGTGATGAGCAGTGCCTCTTCTTCTCCAGACATGACACTTGCAATTCAGGACAAAAAGTTCTATTTTGGTTTAATCTGACCAGAGAATTTTGTTTCTGAAGGTCTGACACTCCTTAAGGTCCCAAACTCCAAGTGGGCTGCCATGTGCCTTTTAGTGAGAAGTGGCATCTGTCTGGCCACTCTACCATAAAGGCCTGATTGGTGGAGTGCGTTAGCAATGGTTGAGCTTCTGGATGGTTCTATCGCCACAAGGGAACACTGGAGCTTCGCCTTAGTGCCCATAGGGTTCTTGTTCACCTCTCTGACCAAGGTCCTTCTTCCACAGTTACTCAGTTTGGTGGACGGGCCAGATCTAGGAATGGTCCTTGTGGTTCCAAACGTCTTGCATTTCCAAATAATCGAGACCACAGTGCTTTTCGGGATCTTCAATGCTGCAGAAATTCTTTTGTATCATTCCCCAGATTTGTGCTTTGACCCAATCTGGTCTCGGAGGTCTGCAGACAATTCCTTAGAATTCATTGCTTGGTTTCTGCTCCAATACGCACCTTGTCCCAACGGTCCACCATCTCGCCTTGGATATCCTTACCCTGAGCCAACCCTCAATAAACCATTCTAAATCTACTCCCTCCGTTTCAGTCTGCTTTTGGGTCCAGTCAAAACTGATACGATTAGTATTGTGACAGAATACTCTGGCCATCATGGACCCAGCAGCTCCAGAAGCGTTGAGGAGCAGACAGGACGGAGCCCTCTGCGAGATCATGGATTCACGAAATGCCCTTACACAACAAGCATCTCTCCTGTCCTCCCAGAGCAACCCCAGCAATCCTCCCGTGAGTATTCCCCCGAGCCCGTAGCCTCCGACCAATCCCGCCTCCCGTACAAAGAGCCTCACATTCCTCCTCCCGAACCGTACTCCAGGGACATAGGTTCATGTAGCCAATTTCTATTAAACTGCTCATTAGTCTTTGACCTTCAACTGCTTAGTTACCCCACAGACAAATCCAAGGTCGCATTCATCATTAACCTCCTGCAGGGAAGAGCTGCTAAATGGGCTACGGAGCTTTGGCAGAATTCCTCCTCTCCTTGCGACATTTAATTCATTTTCAGACGAGTTAAAAAAGGTTTTCGATCACCCTGTCCAGCGTAGCGAAGCCACTCGGCGCCTCCTAGACCTCACCCAAGGTTCGTACTCCATAGATTTCAGAATACTTGCGAGTGAATGTTGTTAGGACGACGCCGCTTTAAGTGGAATTTTTGTTAAGGCATTAACTGAACAGCTCAAAAACAAGCTCACAGCCAGGGAAGAACCCGCCTCTCTCAAAGAATTGATTTCATTCACCATCCAATTGGACAATCAGCTTCGTGAAAGAGTTTGTGAGCGGAGAAATAGAATGTGCAGCATAACACCAGCCACTGGCACAGCGCCCCCAGCCACTCCGGAGCACCCAGAACCCCCTGCTACCTACCCTTGACCCTCCACGACACTGGAGGAGCCTATGCAACTAAGTAAGACCCGTTTGGACCCCTGGGACGTTTTTCTCAGCGATTATGCATCTTTTATGGACAGTCTGGTCACTTGCACTCTCAAACCAAAAGACCGGGCTCACCACGACGCTCTCAGGTTGTGGTGAGCCAAACCAACACTTCCCCAAGCTCTCCCTCTCGTATGACTGCTAACCCATGTATTCTTGGTACCGTTTGCAACACACCAATCACAGCCCTCACTGACTCCGGCGTTGATGACAATTTTATCCATGAGGGCTTGGCGAGTCAGCTCCAGCTTCCCCTCGAGCCCCTCCCGTTCCCTAAGAAGGTTACAGCCCTGGACGAGCGACTCATCTCACCTGTCACCCAGCAAACTGCACCATTCAGCCTGCTCATTTCTGGTAATCGTGAAACCCTCCAGCTATTTGCGATTCCTTCCCCAGAAACTCCATTAGTCCTCTTCCCCACTTGGAGCCGGATTCTTCTTAGTTGAGAAGAAAGATACCACTCTCCGCCCCTGTATTGACTTCCGTGATCTCAGCGACATGACATAGTGGAAAAAAAGCCCCCCCTGCCACTCATTGATGCCTCCTTCGAACCCCTCTGTAACACTCAAATATTCACCAAATTGGACCTGCGCAACATCATCATCTCATCATCATCTCATCGATCAGCTCATCCACATTCGAGAAGGGTACGAATGGAAGACGGTCTTCAACACTCCCCTCGAACACTTTGAGTACTTGGTCATTCCTTTTGGATTAACCAACGCCGACGCAGTTTTCCAAACCTTCATCAACGAGATCCTCCGTGACATGCTCAACCGGTTCGTCTTTGTATATATTGACGATATCCTCATCTTCTCTCGCTCCCCTGAAGAACATCACCTGCATCTCCGCCAAGTCCTTCAACGCCTCCTCGAAAACCACCTTTTTGTGAAACCAGAGAAGTGTTAATTCCATCTCTCCTCCGTTCACTTCTTAGGATACATCATTGCCAAGGGTCAGTTGCAACCTGACCTGACCGGCTAAGACCCAAGCCGTTGTCAACTGGCACATTCCCTCCACCCGCAAAGAGCTACAACGATTCCTAGGCTTTGCCAATTTCTACCGTCGATTCATCTGTGACTACAGCAAGGTTGCTGTCCCCCTCACCAGTCTCACCTCCATCAGTTCCCCATTTCATTGACCCCCTGCCGCATTGGGATGTGGGAGGAAACCTGAGAAAACCCACGCAGGCACGGGGAGAACATCCAAACTCCACACAGGCGGAGCCGGGGATTGAAGCCCGGTCCTCAGAACTGTGAGGCTGACGCTCTAACCAGTCGCCCACTGTGCCACCCAATCGTAAGGAAGAAAAATATTTTTTTTTGCTTGAGTTAGATTATACTCAGTGTCTTATTTGTTTTGCTTGTGATTCATGAAGTATTGCTTGATAGTCATGTTTTTTGTTTGTGATTGAAAAAGATGTGTATTTGTTTTGGGGGGGGGGGGCAGAAATCTGATTCCATACACATCTTTGTTGTGTCCACGACTTCGAAACTTCCCAAAATTACCAAGTACACACATTACAAATCTCGGACGACATTTGCCTAATTTATAGTTGACAAAGGCCCCTTAAAAACGTTTATGATGCGTGAGATGTACACTCTTTTAAAATAGATTTTTAATCTCAATGAGGTTTCCCTGGTTAAATAAGTAAAAAATAAATGATGAATTTTCAAATCCATATAATAATGCGTATTATATGTTTTTTCTATGCTTCTGACACATTTTATGACCTCACGGGAAAATCAATTCTAATTTGAACTTTTACGCATACACCTGCATTTGCATTTAGACACCACGGGCAAAGGCATCAAACATGACTTTTTAGGGCAAAATATCTCACCTTACCTAAAGAAGATGCCCTTCTTGGGAAAGTCCGGAAATGCATGGATATGTCGACGAATCAGTTGAATTTTGGATTCGGCGTGTCCTTCCATGAAGCAAGAATAACACTGGATATCCGAAGTCCACTTGAAAAGTCTACTGTTGTACGTTCGTAGGCACAACATGAAGACGTGTACTCGGATCGACAGATATGAATGGGTAAATAGGACACGGCTCTTTTGAGCTGCGTGCCTCCGACGACGCTAAGCGAGGAGGGTCAAAATCGTCAGCTTGTTCCGTGTGTGTGGACGGCAATCAAACCAAAAGAACAAGGACGCCGCTACATCGTGCTGAAATACGGTTGCACAAGCACAGCAAGGGAAACGGAAATTAGCTTTCACAGCTAAAAATATTTTGGGCTCTATTTAAAAACCGTTCTGTATTAATAGCACACGCTTTGGCATTGACAAAAAAACGTCAGTCGTAAAAATTGGTTGAGAACTGCGAAAGTTATGATTTAATTTCAATGTCCACGCTTTGCTTTTGACGAAAACGTCGACCTCCCCAACATGGCTGCCGCGTAGGAACGTCGGAGAGCCGAGCTGCTCACGGTGCTTGCGTATCTAGTGTTCATAGCTATGGCCAGATGGGCTTGGGGGCTTGCGCCTGTTAATGACGTCACAGTACGGCAAATACACTTGGACAAACTACACCGCACCCAAAAATGATTGGCCTGTCATACAAAATAACACAACAAAACTGTTTTTAGTGAGTAAAAATTGTGTACACTTCCATTGTACAGTCTCTCTCTCGCTCTAATTCCCATTCACTGGAAGCTCTTTTGTTTTGATTTATTTGGTGATAGCACAAAATATGAACACATTACATTAGCACTTCACGACATAGAGTCAGACATCATAACAAGGATAAAAACAGCATAAAGCTCAAGGGCTGAAAGTTAAATATACACAGAAGTAGTCCATATTTGTCATCACATATTCCTTTTTCTTTAAACATGCGTAAGCTGTGCGGAGTATTTTTTTTACTGTCTTCCATTATTGCATGCTTATGTTGTCTTATATTGTCAAATACCTGTTATTTGATGGCTGAAGGCTCACATGTATGCATTTCACATATGCAATAGGGTCAAGACACAGTTATCAGTTCACAGAGCACGCATGGCAGATGTAACACTTGGTGAGAGGTTCGCCGGGAGGGCTTGAGCTCATTGCTTAGATACCACTGCGTTTGAAGTCAAACCAACAAGTTCACTTGCTGCCTACAGTGCCGCCTTTTTCTAAGATATTTGATTTAATGTTCTACATGACAATGTCACTGTCCATTATTCTTACAATTAGAATTAAAAGTAAATTGATCTTAAAAAGGATGTACTTGTATTATTATACTCTAATATGATTATATCACCGGCACGGTGGACGAATGCTTAGAGCGTCTGCCTCACAGTTCTGAGGACCGGGGTACAATTCCCAGCCCCGCCTGTGTGGAGTTTGCATGTTCTCCCCGTGCCTGCGTGCCTCCGGTTTCCTCCCACATCGCCAAAAACATGCATGAATTGGAGACTCTAAATTGCCCGTAGGTGTGACTGTGAGTCCGAATGGTTGTTTGTTTGTATGTGCCCTGCGATTGGCTGGCAACCAGTTCAGAGTGTACCCCGCCTCCTGCCCGCTGATAGCTCGGATAGGCTCCAGCACGCCCGCGACCCTTGTGGGGAGAAGCCGCTCAGAAAAAGGATGGATGGATGATTATATCAGCGGCATAAAAAACATCAACGATACTTTCCTATGTCGTGATAGTTTTGGGGAAAATATATCCTAAAAAATTTGCTCTCATGACAGGCCTAAAAACATGGACTGTAATATATTGAGTAAGGGCAAGAGTAATGGATAACACAAAAATATTATATAAACCGGACAAAAACAGTCACAACTGGAATAAAAATCTGCAATATAGCGGGACCGCGAAGCAAGAACCGTGATATAATCGAGAATTATCGTATCTGGAATGAAGAAAACAAAATTGCTACACAAATAGCAAAAGCATACATCTATAGAGACATCAATTTGCATCATAAGACCCCAAAATATATGAGCATTTAAGCACACTATTACAACGCAAATGTGGAAGATTATTCATTCAAATCGCCTCATAGGGAATTGCCTCTTACGTCATAGTCCCTGTGTTTAAAACAGCTCGTGCACGCTGTAACTCCAAAAACTTGAAAAACGATCGTGATTCATGACAAATTTTACCGTGAAATCGCTTTAAACGTCGCTGTTTGAGCAGAAAACGATTGCGACACAAGCCTGCAGGATGTGGCGTCGCAATGTAAAGAGCCTATCTCACTGGCAGAGACGTCGCCGATGTCACATTTTCATCGCCTCGAACCATTTGTTTACCCATCATGAACTATGCTGCACCATGTTTGTACAAATTTATGATGAATTATGATCTGCTTTCAGATTTTGAAATCTTATCACTTTTTGAACTTGTAAACAAATCTGAATTTGCCATGGCACTACCATGTTGCCACTGAGAACATCTCTGTTTCTTTTTCTGTTGGTGGGAAGTGTCACGAAAGGATGGAGACCAGAGTCATTGAGATGCGCTGGTGGTTTGTTGAGGTATAGAATGCGTGGCAGGCAGTGACGAGGACAGTCAGTTGGCTTGGCGGCGTGGTGGCAGTAATCCACTTGGCGAGGGACACGGACACTGAGGACAAGGAAAAACGAGGTGGTCAGAATGATGACGAGGATTTGCGTAGCTTATGTAGATACTGGGGAGTCGTTGCACCGCTGGGAAGCTTCAATACTCTGGCGAGAGTTTCCGGGATCTGGCAGGCTTTTATACAGGTGGTAACGAGGGCTGATTGGTGACAGGTGCGCGGCCGAGGAAGGTGCTGGAAAGAGAGAGCGAGGAGGGGAGAGCGAGAGAGGGCGAGATGGCGCAAAGCGCCACCCACTCCAACCGTACTACTGCAGGACGGCTCATAACAGTACACCCCTCTCAACGGACGCCTCCCGGCGTCCTGCCAGGCTTCCCCGGGTGAGCCGATAGCAGGGTCGTCGTCCAGGATAAGCTTACGGGAAATCCAGGAACGCTCCTCCGGACCATACCCCTCCCAGTCCACCAGATACTGGTAACCCCTCCCTCTGGGCCTCGCGTCGAGGATGCGTGAAACCGTGAAGACCAGATGGTTGTCGATAACACGGGGGTGGAGGGGGTACGGCTCAGGGCGCAGGTGGAGACAGGCTTAAGCAATGATACGTCGAAGGTCGGATGAATTTTAAGAGACTGCAGGAGTTGAAGTTGGGATGGGATGTGATGTGATGGAAAACGGACCGATAAAGCGTGGAGTGAGTTTGCGGGATTCTGTATGGAGTGGGAGGTCACGGGAGGAAAGCCAAACGGACTGACCCACCTTGTACTCAAGTGCAGAGGAACGACAAAGGTCGCAAGTCGTTTATTCCTCTCCGCAGATCGGACTAAGGCCGCCCTGGCGTCCTTCCACATGGACTTGACCCTTCTCAGGTGATCGCTCACCACCACCGCATGCTCCTGTTCCTTAAAAAACATAGGTTGGAAACCATAGCAGGCCATGAACGGAGACGTACCGGTGGCAGAGCTGGTGAGGGAGTTGTGGGCGTATTTGACCCATGGAAGAACTGAGCTCCAGGAGGTCGGGTTGCGTACGGCAACACAGCGAACGGCTGACTCCAGGGCTTGTTTCGCCCGCTCCGTCTGGCCGTTGGTCTGCGGATGGTACTCTGAAGACGAGCTGGCTGCTCACCCCGTTCGAGGAGAGAATCGCTGCGATCGTGGGTGACGGTACTCTTTCGGGTGGTGGGAGCACACGTGGCTGACTCTGATCACCCCACAAAGTTCATACCATGTATGTAATCATCGTCTTGGTCAATTTATAGGCATTCTCACAAATATCAGTGCTTCGTGAAAGAAACTGGTCAACGAGTGAATTCAGAGTCCTTGCTTCTTTTACATTGTTGAAATCAAATGTCGTCAGGCATGAATTGTTCATGTGTGTGATGTGTTCATGATGTGCAGATTTATGAGAACAGTTTCCCCAGCATCGCCTCTAAGTGTCGCCAAAGCACCAACAGCTGCAGAAATGTGCGTACGCCAGCCACGCAGTTGGCGTGAGGCGCCGCACGTTTCCACGGTCATTTCACTCGCTATATCTGAGCTTTGCCGTGAAAAAGAACGAATGCCACGTTTTTTTGTGCGTATGCACCTTTTGTACATGAAGCCCCAGGTGCGCAGGTGATCAATGCTGGAGAGGGAGGGATAGAGCGGAAAAGAGCACCGGCCATGATTTGCAGCAGAGACTCAAAGTGCGCATCACCACAGTTAGCACTGAAAAAATAAATGCGTACATCAGGCGCTCAGGAAGCATTTTTATTACTCTTCCAGAATTGACAAAACAACCTGTCGATTTAAACAAAAACATGGAGTTCAAAAGGTTGACCTGATTGAGCAAACCAATTTTTTTGGGGGTAATTCCGATCTCTTTTCCAGTACACACAGCCCTCTTTAAACAAAATATAATTTCACACTACCATTCAACAAATACAAGATGACTTTTAGAGTAGCCTTGTGTGATTTACACTTTTAAGCAATTGATACTTGCATATTATTTGATGTGAACAAATGAGCGGAATTACTCCGATGTAAGAGTAAACCCTCCAACAGGGTGCGCACGTGTGATTTATGGTTAGTATTCGGGACTTCGTTGCAGGGCAGGAGGAACAAAATCAATCCAGTCGCATTTTAATGAGTCTCTTTGTTGAAACGTCACAAATTAACAGTATTTTATAAAACTGTCACAAAGATCACAGGAGAAAAATTTTGTGTTTCACCAGCATGATTGCACCTTAATTCACAAAGCAACGTCTTCCTTAAACAGTTGGATGAGTTTGGTGTGGAAGAGCTTGAGAAGCTAGACTCCGACAGCAAGCCAGGAGTTCCTGTCCAGTATCTCTTAAATGTTCTTGTGGACGGATTGAAATTCCCCACAAACTCAAGTCTTGGGAAAAGCTTTTTCAGAAGCTGTTACAGCTACAAAAGGAGACAATTTTTTTTTTTTTGTTCATTTAATATTGTCCCACGATTCAAAATAGTGATGTGTATATATTAAAAACAAGAAAAATGGTTTCGAAACCATATTACAGATTCCGGGGAACAAAACATGCTTCCTGTTACACATCCCTTTACAACACCGCCATATCCCATGAAGTGTTGCACACAGACTCCTTTTGACTGTTTTTAAGCAAACAAACTGTTAACTGTGACAGGCGCTTGATTTAAGTCACAATATTGCACTTAGTTTTTCCTCTTCTCTGATGCTACAGCTTAATTTATCCAGAATTACACAGAGGTCCATGTGCTTGTTCAATTTAAGGTACAAGTCCTTTCTGATTGGATGTATGGAGAGCCAGTCGGGGTTGAGCTCTGCCAGCAATCGGATGTGCTTCTCCATTTCCCCTAAAAGCAAAGAGAATAGATCAGCTAATAGTACAATCCATTTACCGAACGCCACATCCTCACGGACGGCACGGGTGTGCTAGAGCCTACCCCCGCTGACTTTGGGCGAGAGGCGGGGTACATCCGGAACTGGTTGCCAACCATTCGCACTCACATTCACACCTACGGGCAATTTAGAGTCTTCAATTCACCTACTATGCATGTTTTTGGGTCATGGGTGGAAACCGGAGTACCTGGAGAAAACCCACGCAGGCACGGGGAGAACATGCAAACTCCACACACGCGAGGCCGGATTTGAACCCAGGTCCTCAGAACTGTGAGGCAGATGTGCCTACCAGTCATCCACCATGTCACATCAGCTAGTGGTTGAATATGAAAATCCTTGAGGGCAATTTAAAAAAAAAAATGAAAAAAAAAAAAAAAATCACAAGACATGCTTTTCTTTGTCTCACTGAATATCTAGTAGCAGAAGAGGAAATAAATTACGATTCATCTTTTTTTTTTGTCTTGGATAGGTTGACCAACCTGAAGTGAGATCAGATCTGTAGCTGGCAGCCATCCGGTTACAAATGACTTCCATAATTAAAGCAGGTTTTTTTTCAGATACAAAAACATTCCGAAGAATCCGAGCTAGCTCCCCGAGCCGGGACATCATCAAGAGACGCCCTTCTTGAGAAGGACTTCTGGTCATAGCAGCCTGGAGCTTCTGGGCTTCCTTTTCCCGAATCTAGAACAACAAAAAAAGCATCAAAGACACTGAGGACCATATTCACCCATGTGGGAAAAAAACAAGCAGTTGCACACTTTTCTGGCTCCGCAGAATCTCCCATCGACTTATGTCATTTTACTCACCTTCAAGGCATACACACACTTTGGGTAAACAACCCTAAAATGTGGGCGTTCCCGTTATTTGCTTTGCTCTTTTTGTATGAAAATAAAGTTTGTTTTATTTTAACAGTGCACAATAAGTCATGTAATTTTGGAGAATTCTACCATTGGTGCAACATCTCAAAACAAAAACCACGTGAAATACATACTCTGTCTAACAAGGACTGTGAAACTCCATTCAGGGCATTTGGAATACGAGGTGAAGCCGTTTGCGTGCAGTTTCGATTTTGTGGAGACGTCTTTTTACATTGGGCATTCTGATCCCCCGTCTTCTGAACCAGAGAAACCAGAGCTTTCTCCATCTGGGTGAAAGAAACCAAATATTAAATTTGCTCAGAAAATTGGAATGCATTGATATTGTGCATAGCACAAAATCTTTTTTGAAGGACCTTGGGTGTGATGAAAGAATGGGCCTTGTCCAACACCTCCTGGGCAGATATAAGTTTATCAATGCAAGGAGGTTGAGGAAGTAAGCTTGCTTGCACAGCTGGTAGAGTGTCCACATTAAATTTAGGGTGCCAGCGGGTCAGTTTTTCTTCTGGCACACACACTTGAGGTACTAACGAGGAGAGGAAAAGCTGCAAAAGAAGAGAGAATGCATCAGAATTGTCCTCACCCACATTGTTTCCACCTACGCAACACATTTGCTGCAAAATTCAGATTTTATTAAAACTGACCTTGTGGTGGTGTTTCACAATCGAAAGGAGGTTGTGATGGAAGGTGTGTCGTCTCGCCAAAAGATCAGAGGCCGTCAAGATGGGTCTACCTTCTTTTTGGCCTAAAAATGATCATTGCACATTATTCAATTTTAGAGATACTCCGAAATGAAAATTCCTGGCCAAAACCGAAAATGAGGAAACCAAGGCAGTGGAGAGAAAAAAGACGGTAATCATGAGTAAAAGTATTTCCTGCATCCTCTATTGCTGCTGAAACGATGCAAATTTCCCCATTGTGGTACTAATAAAGGTTATTTAAACTTATACGTTCTCAAGTGACATACGTGGTCATGTACGAATTCACTTCTGGTTTCGGTCCCCAGTAGCTGTGTATTATTTTCTCTCCAGGCACTTTAATTTACCTCTAGTTTGCTGTTCAAAGTTAGCTAATCTTCACTATAACGCAGTTCCAGCCAGACCTATGTGACTGTACCATCTTGGCTTTATGCGATCAGGATTTTTGGGGCAGATCACCGATTAGCTAGTTTAAATAAACCGATCACAAAATGGAGCAATATCAATTTCAATAAGCTGTTTATTTACTGTATATACCGTGGAAGCTCAATTAGGAACTTAATTAATTTCATGACCCCATTTGTAACCCAAAACATTCATGAACCTAAGTAATGGTTCCAATTGAAATGAATGGCAATACAATCAATCCATTCCAACCCCCAAACGAAGTTATCCTTACCTTTTTCATCAGTGTACGGGAAATTTTTTTTTAATTAAATTGGGCAATAAAGAAATAAGTGAAAATACACTATTATAAAGAAATGACAAAATAAACATGATAACTGCTTATTGCTCAATGACTTGAACTAAAGAGGGGAAAGAGGGGGAGGACGAAAGCTTCTCATTGAAGCATCACCACTGCAAACAGGAAGGGGCTCAGGGCTGATCCCTGATGCAGTCCCACCTTAAATTCCTGTCACACCGACAGCACACCTTGCAACTGTTCTGCTGCCCTCATACATAGCATGTATTATTTTAACATACTTCGCTCCCATTCCAGACCTTCTCATGCAGTACACCACAGTTCCTTTCGGGGTACTCTGTCATGGGCTTTCTCTAGATCTACAAACACACAATGTAGCTCCTTCTGACCTTCTCTGTACTTCTCCATCAACACTCAAGGCAAATAATGCATCTGTGGTACTCTTTCTAGGCACGAAAAGGCATGTACAGTGCCGTGAAAAAGTATTGGATCAAATTCTGATATTTTTGCATAGTTTCCCCACTTTAATGTTTAAGATCAAACAAATTTAAATTTCAGACAAACATAACCCAAGTGAACTGAAAATAACGTTTCTAAATGGTGATTTCATTTATGAAGGAAAAAAAAACATTCAAAGTTACCTGACCCTGTATGAAAAAGTAATGGCCCCCGAAACGTACTGTAACTGGTTGGGCCATCCTCAGCAGCAACAACTGAAATCAAGCGTTTACTACAACTGGCAATGAGTCTGTCACATCTCTCTGGAGCTATTTTCTCCCACTCTCTCCCTTGCACAATTGTTTGAATTCAGCAAAAACAGGGGAAGGGGGAGAGGCTGTATACATCCGATATAAAACATTGGGGGTGATTATTCGGTTAGTCGACAAAATATCTAAAGGATAATCCATTCTAATAAGCCCTACTGTTTAGTCCTCGTTTAGCAAAAGTTGCGTGTGCCAAAATACTGCCTACGTCCGTCTTAGTTCCTAAACATTGCCTCGTGCCAGCTGCTCGCATCTGTGACAGGCTGAATGTGCATAGGCGAAACTTCCGCCTAGCGAGGAGTTATTTTGACGTGATTACGCCCCCACATTAACCGTTCATTGTCTTAATTAAAGAGATACTACAATTCAATAAATAACACATCATTGGAGATAGTATTTTTGACAAAAATAAAATGTTTGTCAGAACTTTTTTTTTTTTTTTAACCAGGTCAATAAAACACAGGTGCTATTGGATTTGTGATTTGATGATCAAGGATGCTGAAGCGGAAGTTTCAGCTCAAAAGTTCTAAAAACAGAATGGATTCGTACACAACGGCAGCGCTGAGCATCCCCATTAGAGCCGATCACAAAATTTGCACAAAATAAAAAATATCGGCCGACCTGATCTGGCCGATTGGGTGTTGCTGATCACATTGGTGTAAAGTCTAGTATCTTCCAAACACTTATTTTGGTGTTTTGTGACAACATGTCACGATAGCTTAGCAACTAGCATGGCTTCGCCGTCTGTCTCTTGTTAATTAATCATCACAACAGCCTGCTTCGGCCGTCTTCTTTTGGTGAAAAGTAAAGAGTGAAATGAAAACCGAAAATGCACTTTTGAGCCTCTGATTGTTTGAACAAGCAACATTGCATTTAAAGGTTTGAAAAAGAGTACGAACCACAAAGAATGACAGGTTCCATGGTGAGCTGGTAGCTGCCCTTCTTAATACAGTTGTTGTATGTTGGTATGTTCTTTTCCTGTCTGAAGGTGTAAGCCTCAGGAAAAACTGTCTTCATTTGGCCAATGTGGTGTTCTTCAAACCGCCTGCAGATATCAAGAAGACAAGGCAAATGTGCAATGTTACAATTCTAAATACAACAACTGATGTTTCAGTCCAACACTTGTGCACAACACAATCTCTGAAGACTGTAGTATGACGTGCACAAAGGCACAAGAGAAATACAGGGATAGTTTTAAAACCCCAATTCCAATGAAGTTGGGACCTTGTGTTAAATAAAAACACAATCCAATGATTTGCAAATCATGTTCAACCTATATTTAATTGAATACACTACAGAGACAAACTTGATTGTTTTAAGCAAATAATCATTAACTTAGAATTTTATGGCTGCAACACCTTCCAACAAAGCTGAGACAGGGTCATGTTTACCACTGTGTTACATCACCTTTTCTTTTAACAACATTCAATAAACATTTGGGAACTGAGGACACTAATTGTTGAAGCTTTGTAGGTGGAATTCTTTCCCATTCTTGCTCGATGTACAGCTTCAGCTGTTCAACAGTCCGGGGTCTCCGTTGTCGTATTTTATAATGCGCCACAAATTTGGGAGACAGGTCTGGACTGCACGCAGGCCAGTCTAGTACCCACACTCTTTTACTACGAAGCCACGCTGTTGTAACACGTGCAGAATGTGGTTTTGCATTGTCTTGCTGAAATAAGCAGGGGCGTCCATGAAAAAGATGTTGCTTGGATGGCAGCATATGTTTCTCCAAAACCTGTATGTACCTTTCAGCATTAATGGTGCTT
This sequence comes from Phyllopteryx taeniolatus, assembly GCF_024500385.1. Classification (NCBI taxonomy): domain Eukaryota; kingdom Metazoa; phylum Chordata; class Actinopteri; order Syngnathiformes; family Syngnathidae; genus Phyllopteryx; species Phyllopteryx taeniolatus. Next base: position 24,841,310 of record NC_084512.1, read on the forward strand.
TCACAGTTGTGTAAGTTACCCATGCCATTGGCACTAACACAGCCCCATACCATCACAGATGCTGGCTTTTGAACTTTGCATCCATAACAGTCCGGATGGTTCTTTTCCTCTTTGGCCCGGAGGACATGATGTCCACAATTTCCAAAAACAATTTGAAATGTGGTCTCGTCAGACCACAGAAAACTTTTCCACTTTGCATCGGTCCATCTTAGATGAGCTTGGGCCCAGAGAAGCCGGCGGCGTTTCTGGGTCTTGTTGATAAACGGCTTTTACTTTAGAGTTTTAAATTGCACTTACTGATGTAGCGCCGTACTGTATTTACTGACATTGGTTTTCTGAAGCCGGCACGGCGATGACTGGTTAGCACTTCCGTCTCACAGTTCTGGGGAGCGGCCCGGCCACGCCTGTGTGGAGTTTGCATGTTCTCAGGTTGATTGAAGACTCTAAATTGCCCATAGGTGTGAATGTGATGTTTGTTTCTGTGTGCCCTGCAATTGGCTGGCGACCGGTTCAGGGTGCACCCCGCCTTCCGCCCGAAGATAGCTGGGATAGGCTCCAGCAGCCCGCGACCCTCATGAGGATAAGCGGTTAAGAAAATGGATGGATGGATGGTTTTCTGAAGTGTTCGTGAGCCCACGTGGTGATATCCTTTACACATTGTCGATTTTGGATGCAGTCCCGCCTGAGGGATCGAAGGTCACAGGCATTCAATGTTGGTTTTCGGTCTTGCCGCTTACATGCAGTGATTTCTCCAGATTCTCTGAACCTTTTTATGATATTATGGACCGTAGATGATGAAATCCCTAAATTCCTTGCAATTGTACGTTGAGGAATATTGTCCTTAAACTGTTCAACTATTTTCTCACGCACTTGTTCACAAAGAGGTGAGCCTTGCCCCATCTTTGCTTGTGAATGACTGAGCAATTCAGGGAAGCTCCTTTTCTACCCAATCATGGCACCCACCTGTTCCCAATGAGCCTGTTCACCTGTGGGATGTTCCAAACAGGTGTTTGATGAGCATTCCTCAACTTTCTCAGTCTTTTTTGCCACCTGTCCCAGCTTTTTTGGAACGTGTTGCAGCCATAAAATTCTAAGTTAATGATTATTTGCCAAAAAACTAAGTTGATCAGTTTGAACATTAAATATCTTGTCTTTGTATTGTATTAATTAATTATATGTTGAACATGATTTGCTAATCATTGTAGTCTATTTTTATTTATGTTTAACACAAAAAAAATAATAATAATAATAAAAAATGGGATGATGAGCAGGTTCAATAGTATACAGTGGACCCATGCTATTCGTGGGGGATAGGGACCGGGCCGGACCCCTAATAGCAAAAAGCCGCGGATAATTACTCGGGAACAATTTGGGGGGGGGGGGGGGGGATTGAGTTAGATTTTTATGTCGATTAAAACTAAAATTGGCATGCTGATTCCAAAATTGCAGTCAGTGTTTTTCTAGGATGTCAAATATTTTCTCCACACCTTGCCCTCCAGATAAGCAAAAGACTTGCCAGTTGATTACGATTGGACTCATCTCCAGCTACGTGGCAACTTGTTTGTGTGTCACAATTGAGACAGTTCGGTGAGAGGTATGTGCAGCTCCCAATAGGTCAGTACTATCAATATCTGCAAATTATTATTTCAGCCCAACAACAACTACAATAAAACCAATAACACAAATATATTTCAATTGCAACATAACCACTGCTTAACTTAAGCATTTTTTCTACATTTGAATAAATTCAGTTATTTGTTTTTACTGTCAGTATATGGTGGGAACATTTGCTTTCGCCACGTGTGACAGCAGACGAACTTCTTGATGCAACTGGGGTTGTTTTATTGACAATTTCTGATCCTGCTGTGCACGCGTTGGCCTCTGAGGGTGCAGTATGATACACGCAATGAGATGAGTCGAAGGGGATAGGCTCCAGCAACCCGCAACCCTCGTGAGGATGAGTGGTAAAGAAGATGGATGGATTTTATAAATTATGCCGCCGTCTAGAGGTTATGAAAAAGCTGCACACTTTCATTCCAATGTGCCACCGCCACAGAGAGGTTATGAGAAAGGTGTAGCCTACACTTTCATTCCAATATGACTGCATATATGTAGAGTTGTGCTCATAAGTTTACATACCATGGCAGAATTTGTGAAATGCTTTTGTAAATACAACTGATGACTGAACAACAACCATCGTTTTCTTTATGGTTATGTTTTGTTTAATGATAATACTTTTCTGAAGTGTGTGACAGTTTAATTTGAATACCATTAAAATAAAATTAAATTTGTTTCGCCTGGGCTTTCATGTTTTCATCTATATCTATATAGTTATACATCTATCTATATATATATAAATAAATAAAAAAACACTATCGCCAAGGTCAAGTGCGCGTTTTACCTCCAGGCATTACCTCGCTAGCTCACAGGCTAGCGAATGTAATAAACAGTTAACTTTCCCTTTGTCCAGTTGTATGCGGAGCAAACGCCGTTCTGCCAGCAGCGTTGTGAGCGGCATGGCGGGTATTACCACAACAAAGAAAAAAAACGTCCGAGTCCATTACGTTGATAGAACAATACCCCGCCCTATTCTGCCTCTGATTGGGTAGCACCAAGACAGGATTTGGATTCTTGATTCGCTGTGTGTGGAAGCTCTTAAAAAAAAATTTAATCGGAAAAAATTTGTGGCATCTTGGGGCTTTTCAGAAAGAACACAAACCAGCGAACATGCAAGTTTTCAGCAAATAACCGAGGATATGTCCCCCTATCCCCCCAAAAAGTAAAGAATCTATGATTCACAATTCAGTTCACAATGGGCAAACCACAAATGGATGTGGGAACACTGTACAGTCACACCTACTTGTGCATCATGTCCTGCACTCCTTTTTTTATCTTGGAGAAGGTAGCAGTCTCCGAGCGGTTGAACAGCATGGCAACCACTGTGTCCATGCTCCTAAACATCTCAGCCAGTACCTTGAACTGATAAGGCAGGGAGAGGCCTGGGGGAGTATCCTGGGCTAGATTGTGATACTGCTGGTATGCTGGCTGTTGAATACTGAGACGAGAAAAAAAAGTTTGGCGTCTAATCCTGGGCAGGACACCATTGCTGCTACATAATACAGAAGGGTACATACTTTTAATGCAACACAATGCAAGCTCATAAACATTATAACCTCACCTCTCCTGAGCTGGAGTCTCTTTCTGTATCTTTTCATCCTCAGAGTCTTTCTCCTTTGTCCTCTTAGCTTTAGCAGCCAGCTCTTTTGCTCGAGCCACAGCTGACATTGACATAGCAATGGAGGATGAAACGGTTGGTGTGGAAATTGAAGTACATGATGCAGCAGTGCCGAACTCCTCGACTTGTTTCTTGATCCTCATCAGGAGAAACTTGTTGGCTGTAATATTTTCTCCACAATGAGTCTGAAAGATAGAGTCCTTCTGATTTGCGGCGAGAGTTGTCAATAAGAATGGCTCGAAGAATACGGTTCTTGCCATAGCCAAGCACTTTTAAACAATTTTTTAGCAAGCAGTTTGGTTCACAGTAGTGACAGTTTTCAAATTTCCAACTTGTACCATAATGCTGAGGATATAAAGCAGCGTTTTTGGTTCAAAACAGACAGATTTTGACTACCATACAATGTCTACCACCACGTCGACAGGGTTCACAATGCCGTTCGCCATCTCGCCAATGGCTAATTGAAACAGGATACGGCGAAGCAAATATTGTTCACATTAGCCGTGTATGGCTAATGTCAAAAGCTCTTCCTGATAAAAGTTTAAGTGCGCACGGTCATTCTACCATGTATGGACGTTGTTAGCGGGTTAGTTGCCCCCCCACTTCGTAAAATGCTTCAATCCACCATCTAGCTGCTGCTGGCGAGAAGCAGTCAGGCTCATAGGCTTTCCTGGCCGCAGGGAGCGGCGCATCAGAAAAGACAAGATCCGATGTCGCTTGGCGCCCAATTGAAGCATGCATATTCCCGCGACGTAGGTTTACGCCAATGTGTCCTGCAATTCACACGAGTTCTCGCAGCTAAGTTATCTGCCTTCTTCATCAATGCATGAGCCGCTAATCCCACTTTGATTGTCATGCCGACTGGCGGCGGCACTGGCTCGAACCAGGCCAGCTCGTCATTTGGGGGCCCAAGGCAACTATAGTCAGAGCCCTCCCACCACCTTTTGTAATTGCGACCACTTTGTCCTGCTTTTGAAATCTGCTAAAATCATCTGACAGCTAACGTTAACCTTATATTTACCACCAAAGATTTTGAATATTAATGTTCATCTTCAACTCAAGTTTGAATTTGAGAGATTCTAGATAAAGTCCCTAAAATACTTCTTGAGGACTATCAAATAAGTGAATCATCAACACTTTTACTTTATTTGATAAGAACAATTAACATTTCAGATGGTCTACCATGTCAACAGCTTTTAAACTCATATTGGTGATGAAAAGTGCCACTTATCACTCTCTCCATTTATATTCGGCTGACAGACAGCAGTGGAGAGCATCATACTGTATGTGCTTTCATTGCATTTTTTACAAGGAATGAAGTGAAATTAATAAATCACTAATCTACTGCTGATGAATGGAAGATTTTTCTTTTTACAATTCAATAGTAAAATAAAGATTTGTTATTAATCATCATAACATTTAGGCCTGGCCTACAGGAAAGAGTTATTTGTTGGCTGTATCCAGCGTTGTGTTGGTCATGCTATAGAATATTCCTTGTGTTCAGTGAATAATACTGAAGATAAACTTCATTTTCCCAAATCATTCAGCTCTAAGCCTGTGTGATGGCTAGGTAGTTTTAATTGGGCCCACATCGTTAAAGCTTTAACTCAGTGACGAGGACTGGATATGCGTGGCTATAAGTTTGGCCACATAAACACACGTGATATTGTGGCGAACTACGCACAAGTGTGGGTAGGAGATTTTTATACTGTTCAGCCACATTGGCTAAGAGGTTGCATGACCAAGTGTGCCAACACTGCATCTCCATCTCACCCTCCTCAACTTCTGTTTTTCTCTCAGTCATAATGCACAGTTAAGAGCCACTGATCAACTGGCTGTGTGTGTGTTCAGTTGCAGTCTGTACTTTTGGTGGCAGATTCAGATTATATATTAGATTCGGGTTGAGTACACATGCAATGTTACCTGTTTAGCCTGTCCTCCATTTTTCTTGCTTTTGATGGCGTCCTTCTGTGGTGAGATGCTAGTTTGATTTTGAAAAGAGGCTGCTGAAGTTGAAAGCTGCTCAGGAACTCCATTGGGCACTGGCTCAGCTGTAGACTGGACAAAGCTTTCAGTCATTTGTATGAACAAACTATATTTACCAGCATTGCGCAATAACTAATCCTTAATTTCAAAGAATCATCAAAATTACTCCCATCTCCATGGCAAATAGTAGACTACACCAATTTGATCAGTATCGGCCGATAATTAGCATTTTATGCTGATCGGCTTTAATGACATAATTCACCGATACTATCAATGACGCCACTGATCGGCTCCACAAAAGACATTCACTCCGCATCTTCATCGTGCGCAGTATATTTGAATCCTAAAGCGAGTTTATTTTTAGCCTTGTCACGTGGCTTTTGACGTAGTACTGTAAATATATGAGCGCCAATAAAAAAAAATTTTTTAATGAAAAAAATACAGAAAATTATACTTAGTCCCCACCGCTACAATGGGGACTAAGTATAATTTTCTGTATTTTTTTCATTTTTAATAATTTTGAGAATTATGCTCAGGTAAAAAAAAAAAGGAATGGTAATAATTCCTATGTCTTCATTAGTCGATTTTTAAACTGAAATACTATACTGTATTTTTCAGCTCCAAATACCTGTGACTTAAAGTACAATCACTGTGACCAGTTATTATGCAGACATGTAGATGACAAACTGAAGCAACATGATGTATTTGAACTATTCTATACTATCAAATTAAGACTTGATTCTTCACGTTTTTGCAGGATATAGAAATGTGCAACAAATTAATCACATTTTATAATTTAGATGCAATGTCTGTGTCATGGTCATGCAGATAACAGTTATATAAACACTTTTAATATAAAGTATATCATGCTGAACTAACTCGAGGTGTAATGAGTGAGCACTCTGCATGTTATGAGTCATTGCCTATTGCTAGAGAATGCAAAAATCATTTTTGTTGTTTTTAATCTGATCAATTGATGGGGTAGTGGGTGGAATAATAGCTTCTAAAACTAATCAATAGTTGCGGCCCTAAAACTAACACATTTTGAAAAATACTAATTTATCCATGCACAGCATTGGGTAGACTCCGGTGCTGTAGATGCTGGAGCAGGAAAAATCATATGTAAACTTGTAAAAAAAAAAAAAAAAAGTGAACCTCTGCAAACTGTTGTAGACTTAATCTGGAGTGAACAAGATGATGTTTCACATGCAGGGTCATCAGGTTCTCTCAGATATGGTCTGAGCATTCTCTATTTGAAACTTGGCTGTAAACTTAAATGTCTGACGTTATATAAGCGCAATAACAGTATTGCCAGCTTCAAAATCAGTTTTTATTGTCTTACACTGTCCATTGTTATCATCTGCATTAGGCATTTGTAATTTGATGTCCTAGAATTTAACACAGAAGTAAACAGTCTTGGAGATAATAATAATTTGTTTCATCATGTCTGATGTCTAACGTTTTTTTGTTGTTTTTTTTTTGTTTTTTTTAAATAAGGCGGCACACGGTGGACGACTGGTTAGAGCGTCAGCCTCACAGTTATGAGGACACGGGTTCAATCCCCGGCCCCGCCTGTGTGGAGTTTGCATGTTCTCCCCGTGCCTGCGTGGGTTTTCTCCGGGCACTCCGGTTTCCTCCCACATCCCAAAAACATGCATGAATCGGAGACTCTAAAATTGCCCGGAGGTGTGAATGTGAGTGCGAATGGTGGTTTGTTTGTATTTGCCCTGCGATTGGCTGGCAACCAGTTCAGGGTGTACCCCGCCTCCTGCCCGATGATAGCTGGGATAGGCTCCAGCACCCCCGCGACCCTAGTGAGGAGAAGCGGCTCAGAAAATGGATGGATGGATGTTTTTTATAAATAGAGTGACAGCTCAATAACTGGAGAAATAGATGATGCATTACATTCCAGCCTATGGTGACAGGATTGCTACAAGGCGTTTCTCAATGGAAAAATAGAGAAGAGGTGGAGATGAAGAGATTGAAATTAAACCTGCTCAAGAAGAGAGCCCAGCGAGCTTGTCGGGGTTAAGGGATTTGGCGGAACGGAGGTAAGAGAGATTCTTGTGGTCGGTCCAAATGATAAATGGTGGTTCAGTTTCCTCCAACCAGTCCCTCCACTCTTCCAAGGTCCATATAATGGCCAGTAGCTCTCGGTTGCCGGCATCGTAGTTCCTCTCGGCAGGAGACAGACGACAGGGAAAAAAGGCACAGGGGTGCAGTTTCTGGGTCGTGGGGTCCCGCTGCGAGAGGACAGCCCCTGCCCCCGTGTCCGAGGCGTCAACCTCGACCACGAATTGGAGGGAGGGGTCGGGGTGGCGAAGAATGGGCGCACTGGTGAACAGGGTCTTGAGTCGGTTGAATGCTTGGGATGCTGCCGGGGTCTACGAAAGAGGGAGCTGGCGGGTGTGACGCTAGTGAGGGGGAATAGCGACGTTGCTGTAATTACCGATAAACAGACGGTAGAAATTGGCGAAACCAAGGAAACCTTGTAGTTCTTTGCGGGTGGTAGGAGTGGGCCAGTTAACGACTGCTTGGATCTTGGCAGGGTCGGGTTGTAGTTGACCTTTGGAGATGACGTAGCCTTGGAGGTGTACGGAGCAGAGGTGGAATTTGCACTTTTCAAGTTTAACAGATAGCCTGAATGGAGACTCTGAATGACTTGGCGTACATGGAGGCTGTGTTCTTCAGGGGAGCGGGAGAAAATGAGGATGTCATCAAGGTATACAAATACGAACCGGTTGAGCATGTCATGGAGGACGTCAGTAATAAATATCTGGAAAACTGCAGGGGCGTTTGTTAAACCGAATGGCATGACCAGATACTCGAAGTGTCCGAAAGGGGTATGGAAGGCGGTCTTCCATTCTAACAGTGTCTTAACAACTTGCATGGGCTCTTCAGTGGCTACGGGGAGTGACGGAAAGGCAGAAGACTGTGCTGGAGGCGGGTGAGAAGCTGATGGCGCAGCGCTCAGAGTGGGAAGGTTTTTGTGCAAGCGAACCCCCCCCCTCTCTCGTGTACGCTCTCGCAGTCTGTTATCCAGACGAATGGAAAGGCCGATAAGATCCTCGAGAGAGAGGAGGGCTCGTCCCGGACTGCTAGCTCATACCTTGAGCTGCTCGGAAAGGCCATTGGAAAAAAATCCCCCGAAGTGCCGCGTCATCCCACCCACATTCACCCGCCAATATGCGGAACTCTCCGGAATATTCAGCTGCAGAATTAGCGCCCTGCGTGTGCGTGAGGAGACGACGGGTGGCTTCTTTGCCCTGAATGGGGTGTTCGAACACTTTACGAAGTTCATCGGAAAAGGAATTGAATGAGTGGAGTAGCGGAGAGGGTTCTAGGACCTAGTCGACTGGGAAGGGTATGGGCCGGAGGAGCGGTCGTGGATTTCCCGGAAACTAATACTCTATCATACCCTTTTGGACGACTTCTGCGCGGCTCACCCGGGGAAGCCTGGCAGGACGCCTGGAGGCGTCCGTTGAGAGAGGGTTACTGTCATATCCTGCCTGCAGTTACTTTCAGTGGTACCACGGCCCTTTTACCTCCCGTAAGTCACCCTATTCCTCGTTCCCTTTTTGACTTCCGTGTCTCCTTGTTCCTCCCCCCTCCCCCCTCCTGATCCACGTAATTCCTGCCGCCAAGCCAGCCGCCTGTCCTCACCACTGGCTGCCACCAGTCCACACCGCCGCCTGCCAACCCACCTAGGACCACCGCCATTACCTTTCATCAATAAACTATTCATCCTTTCACATCTGCTACCGACTGCTCTTGGATCCAGCCGCACTCTATTCGTGTCAAAGAGTTCAGTCATGACATCGTTAACGTTCAAGAAGCACAAGATGAGGACGTAGGCGTGCGGGAGTATGACGACACACACAAATTTGGTTTTGTTAAGATTTTATTTGTCCACAAAGACCCTTACCAGTGGAGATAACCTAGAGGAAGTAGCTGACATACCGACAGATGAGCAACATGAAAACAACAGAATATGGACAAAAGAAACAAACAATGGAAAAGGTGGAGCAGCTGACGTGGAAAAGACAGTGAAAATCAAATACACACAGTGGACGATGAGGAGCTGAGCACTGCAGCTGTTCAGATTATTGATTTTACATCTTTGTGTATTACATCAGGTCAGTTTTGGTCCTTTGACAGGGTGGTCCATTTTAGGTGGTCTTGATGATACACTCATACATGAGCCAAACCTTGCAATAGAAGATGAGCAACTAAACATCCCCATTACACCTCAACTCCTACTGATGCTGAGACCACTTTTGGTAGACCACCAAGTCCTGCCTTTGAACGTGAAACTTCACTGAGTAACTCTCTTAGATTAACTGATTGCCCAATTTAACGATGAAGCACTGATGACAATCTCTGTTAAATATAGCTTTAGTGATTAAATGGGGCAGCACGGTGGACGACTGATTAGCACATCTGCCTCACAGTTCTGAGGACCGGGGGTTCAAATCCCCACCCGTGTGGAGTTTGCATGTTCTCCCCGTGCCTGCGTGGGTTTTCTCCGGGCACTCCGGTTTCCTCCCACATCCCAAAAAACATGCATGGTAGGTTGATTGAAGATTCTAAATTGCCCTTACGTGTGAATGTGAGTGCGAATGGTTATTTGTTTATATGTGCCCTGTGATTGGCTGGCGACCAATTCAGGGTGTACACCGCCTCTCGTCCAAAGATGGCTGGGATAGGCTCCAGCACGCCCGCGACCCTTGTGGGGAAAAAGCGGTACAGAAGATGGATGGATGGATGATTAAATTGGGGCAGATGCTGGTGTGTCCAGGGATGTATACGCTGCCTTCTGGACAGAATTCCTAGACTATGCAGCAGAAGGTGCAGATGTGAGGGTGCCATCACTCTCCCCGAAATAGCAAGAGGAAGAATGGAAGTCTGTTGGCAGGATATTGGCCAAGGGATTGAAGGACCAAGCGTATTTTCCATTTCGGCTGGCACAAGGCTTTACAGCAACCATCATATTTGGTGAATACTCCGTTTCATCTGATTTACTGTTTGACTCCCTGATGTTGTATCTTAGTCAATCTGAGAGTCATCTTCTGTCCACTGCTTTGCAAGAAGCTGTCGTCGGCGATGATGAGGAAGAGTTTCTTGATCTTATGGATTGCATTGGGAGGAAGACCAGTACCAACCCAAGATAACTTGAGAGCTGTGCTTATCCAGGTCGCCCACAAGCAAATCATCCAGCATCCAAAATATGCATTGGATAATATTGCAGAGGTTGCAGGACCAACACTCAGGAAATTTTGCACGAATGTAGAAGATATGAAGAAGCTGTATGAGGACAAACCGACAACACAAAAGGTGATGATGATGATAACAGCTTTTCCAGTTACTTCAGCAGAGAACCAACGTTTGCGATTTTTACATCAGTACATAAGGGGATTGGATGAAGCTGATGAGATTTCTGACTGGGTCGGATGTTATCTATGTAAAATAAATTCAAGTCACTTTCACCTCTTTGGAAGGGCTAGCACCACAAGTAAGGGCCAATTGCCCATACCTGTGGCCCAAATGTGGAGCTGCCGTCAACTTGCAGCAGCTATCCTGAGTTTTGAGCTGAAATGGAGGCTATATTGTCCAGCAACACTCACTGCAATGGACATAGCATAAAAGTACCGTATTTTCACGACCATAAGGCGTACCGTATTAAAAGGTGCAGTCTCAGTTATTACATACGCGAGCTTAAAACATACGGTAGCATGCACGCACACTAAAACAATGTTTTTAAAAAGGCAGCGGGAGCAAAACTGAGTTCGGTTGTATTTTATTGAAGTATTTACCAATGTACTCACGTTATGTTTTTAATCAATCCTCATCCACAAATCCATCAAAGTCCTCATGTTCTGTATCCGAAATGAACAGCTGGGCAAGTTCTCCATCAAACACGCCGGGTTCCCTCTCGTCATTGTCAGAGTCAGTCTCGTTGCCGTGCGCCTCCCCAGAAATGATGCCGGCTTTTACGAAAGCTCCAACAACAGTGCAAGCAGACACGTTAGCCCGAGCATCCGCAATCCATTCACAAATTGTAACGTAACTTGCCCGGCGCTGCCTCATAGTCTTAGTAAAGCTGTGTTCGCCATCTGTCATCCATCGCTCCCACGCCGCTCGCAACTTCACTTTGAACGCCCTGTTTACACCGATGGCCAGCGGTTGGAGTTCATTAATCCATTGCTCGAGTTGGCCTTCCAACTCGGGCCACCTCACCTTGTTTCCGCGGAAACTCAGCTTCGTCTTCTTGACTTGGCGAAGCTTGTTTTCCTGCTTCCTCCACTTGCAAACCATGGATTCGTTGATCTTGAATTCTCTGGCGGCTGCTCGATTCCCATGTTCCTCCGCATAACTGATAGCTTGCAGTTTAAACTGTGCTTCGTAAGCGTGTCTCTTCGTAGGTGCCGTTTTTTACTGCCGTCAAGCCAGCTTCCACTCGTAAAGTAACAGTCAAGCCAGCCGCCTCTAATTTTGTTCATACTAGGCATTACGGTAATAGGTTGTCAACTCGCGGCGAAAGCCACCTTCAAAATAAAAGCTTCCCAATAATACGGACATCAGTGCTCTTCGGTTAAGGAATGCAACCAGCAAAGTTAATTTGAATCTTGAGATACATTTAAAAATAAGTTTATTTGATATCTTAGGGAAAATAAATGGTAAATGGACTGCACTTATATAGCACTTTATCTACCCCATCACAGTGCCCAAAGCACTTTACAAAGCGTCACATTCACACACACATTCATAAACCAATGAGCGACTGCTGCCATGCGAGGCGCTACCAGGCCCACTGGGAGCAAATTAGGGTTCAGCATCTTGCCCAAGGACATTTCGACATGCGGAGAGTCGTAGCAGGGAATCGAACCTGTTCTACCTACTGGGCCAAAGCCACCCCCCACATAATCCCATTGGTATCGCAAGACAAGTCCAGATCTGTGTGACAGACCACCAAGGACTCCACTAAAAGAGGTTTGATGAAGATCTGCTTTTGTATTTCAAAATAAAAGTCTCCGAAAACTAATAAACTACATTTATTTTTAAGGATATCACCACATGGGCTCAGGAACACTTCAGAAAACCAATGTCAGTAAATACAGTTCAGCGCTAGAGCCGTAAGTGCAACTTAAAACTGTACTATGCAAAGCAAAAGTCATTAATCAACAACACCCAGAAACACCGCCGGCTTCTCTGGGCCCGTGCTCCTCTAAGATGGACTGATGCAAAGTGGAAAAGTGTTCTGTGGTCCAACGAGTCCACATTTCAAATTGTTTTTGGAAATTGTGGACGTCGTGTCCTCCGGGCAAAAGAGGAAAAGAACCATCCGAACTGTTATGGACGCAAAGTTCAAAAGCCAGAATCAGAGATGTTATGGGGCTGTGTTAGTAACTTACACATCTGTGAAGGCACCTTTAATGCTGAAAGGTACATACAGGTTTTGGAGAAACATATGCTGCCATCCAAGCAACGTCTTTTTCACGGATGCCCTGCTTATTTTAGCAAGACAATGCCAAACCACGTTCTGCACGTGTTACAACAGCGTGGCTTCGTAGTAAAAGAGTGCGGGTACTCGACTGGCCTGACCCGGGACTGTTGAACAGCTAAAGCTGTACATCAAGCAAAAATGGGAAAGAATTCCACCTACAAAGCTTCAACAATTCGTGTCCTCAGTTTACATTTATTGAATGTTGAAGAAATGGTGATGTAACACAGTGGTCAACATGACCCTGTCCCAGCTTTTTTGGAATGTGTTGCAGCCATCAAATTCTAAGTTAATAATTTGTTTTCTAAAAACAATCAAGTTTATCTGTTTAAACATTAAATATCTTGTCTTTGTAGTGTATTCAATTAAATATAAGTTGAACATGACTTGCATCTCATTACATTCTGTTTTTATTTATATTTAACAACGTCCCAACTTCATTGGAATTGAGGTTGCAATGTGAGACATTCGTTTCCACCTGCAATCTTTAAATTGGAAAATGCATCATCTTGTATCCATGAAGCATCTGTCCAACTGACTCTGGACAAACATTGCTGTATCTAGCAGATCTGAATGGGCTTTCCTCCCGAACAAACGCAAAGTCCGCAGGTGCCTGCGTAAAGTCGACAAACTAATAATACCATCTATGTGACTCAAAGACAGGACGATCTCCCAGTGTCTTAAACCAATATCAAAATAAAACTTGATCAAACTAAATAAGCCAATTAGTCAGAAAACAAAAAAAAAATGTCTGGAAAAACAGCAAATTAAGTAATGAGAAAAACAGGACAGAAATTAGTCAGGGGGGGGGAAATAATTGGAAAAACAAAAATAATTAGTCAGAAAAACAGGAAATAAATTACTCAAAAAACAGAAAATGTAAAAAAAAAAAAAAAAAAAAAGTGAAAAAAAAAAGGTTTGTTTTTTTTTTCAAGTTAATGCACCCTGACCCTCGTGAAGATAACCGGTAAAGAAAATGGATGGCTGGATGAATGCAATACGCTTCCGTAGTATTTGCGTTATTTTTCATGGAAAAAGAATAAGCAATACGATAAAAATCTTATGTGTCAAAAAATAAATGCAGTTAGCATCTTCAGAAAACGTCACAAATCAGGAAAGTACATTCCGGACACCCAACGGTAAAGACATTTTCGCATTAAATGTTTGACAAATATTACTTCAGAATATTGGTTTCTTCGAAACAATGACCTTTTGCTGCATAATTGAAATACTCATATCAACATATTTGACTTTCAGACGAAAATTCTATAGACCATTAATCAAATGATATGACAATGACAATGTTAGTTACTGTCACAGCAGACGAGTGGCGGATGGTACATTTCGCTCCAAAAAACAAAAGTCCTGGCAACCGAGGACGCTAACAACGTATGAGACTTTGGCCTTACCTGTTGTTTAGGGTGCGAGAAGACACATTTGTTTGTGGCCGATGTTGTCGTTTTGGCGTCCACTTGACGCCTCTTCTTCGTTGCGCTGCGCTGCGCGGAAGCCGAACTCGCGTCTGTCCCAAGTTGTGCGTTTCGCGAGGTCCGCTTTGATGGTGGCCGAGGAGTGAGACGGTGATCTTTCGGCTTCTTACTCGGAGCACACTCGCCTTTGGACGAACTCGTTGCCGCGTCGATAATTCGCATGAACTCATCGCGGACTTGGCTCGAGGCTGAATTCGAGAAAATGTCTTTGTTTGAAGAGGCGACTGATCCCGATTTGGTCGAGTCGCGAGAAGCGGCAGCGCTGGATTTGACCGAACTGGCCGTCCTTTTCTTGCTCTGGGAGAAGAAATCTGTGACCAGAGCCTGAGACATGATTAATAAATACCGTGAAAACTTAACAAGTCTTCAGTCGCAGGCTAAAAAAAAACCTGCATTGCCCAGGTTGTGGCCACAGGAAGAACAAAAAACTTTCCCGCGGTGTCGAATCGCGCCTATATCCGCCCGCGACAACCCGGAAGTATTACTTTTTTTTTCTGGAAATAATACCGCACTGACATTTTACTTCCGTTATATTACTTTTTAAAATTACAAATATGTTTCTTGGAGTGTAAAAAAAACTGAGAAATCAAGAACACCATAAACAACTATGGCTGCGCTTATTCAAAGGATAAAAAAAAAAAAAAAACATATGTACATGGACATAAATACGTAGACGCCTTCTAGGGGCGGGTTGCCCAGTTGCGGTGATACGTCAGCGCGTCCGCCATCATGGATGTGGCATCTTCTTCTTCGCTTCTTTTCGGCTTGTCCCCTGAGGAGTCGCCACAGCGTGTCATCCTTTTCCATGTAAGCCGATATCCTCTCTCACACCAACTACCCTCATATCTTCCCTCACAACATCCAAGAACCTTCTCTTTGGTCTTCCTCTAGCTCTCTTGCCTGGCAGCTCCATCCTCATCGTCCTTCTACCAATAGACTCACTCTCTCTCTTCTGGACATGTCCAAACCATCGACCTCGGCTCTCTCTAACTTTGTCTCCAAAATATCTAACCTTGGCTGTCCCTCTGATGACCTCATTTCTAATTGGGGGGGGGGGTGTTTGGTGCTGCGGGTCTGGGTGGGGTAGCCCTCTTCGTCAGTGCTTGTCCGGCCTAATGGGCCCGACCTGCAGGACCCATGCCTCTTAATCACTCACTAAGCACACACTCACACCACTCACAGTATATATTTTTCTCACTAATCACATCTGGGCACATATACATATCAAAGGGTTCCTGGGGGTCTGGTATGGGATCGGGAGGGTGAGGGTGTCGGACTGGGTTTCAGCACATCTGTGCTGTTTCCCGGTCAAGAGCAAGGGCCCAGTGGCTATTACGTGTGACATCGAACGCATGTTCCACCAGTTTCATGTGTGTGCCAACGACCAAGATTATCTGAGATTCTTATTTTGGGACGATGGCAATCTTGAAAAGTTTGAAGGTGAGAGAGATTACAGTGAAGACACTATCAAGTTCATTTAAACCAACTTCTGCGTAGATGATGGCTTGGTGAGTGTTGACACTGACAGGCAAGCCATAGAGCTAGTAAATGAGGCACGTGAGCTATGCAGGAAGGGCAAATTCGGTTGCACAAGTTCATTTCCAACAGCACCTAGATCCTAGCTATGCTCCCAAGGAAAGAGTGTGCTGTAGCCGTCAAGGATTTGGATATGGCGCAAGGTGAAATGCAAAGAAATGGAAAGAGAAGTTGGCATACAATGGTGTGTGGAATCCAATGAGTTTCAGTTTAGGGATGTTGTCAATAAAAATCCACTCACCCGAAGAGGAGTTTTATCCACAGTCGCTTCCATATTTTATCCACTTGGTTTTGTGTTGCCTTATATCCTGTTGGGAAAGCAAATCCTGCAACAAATGTGTCGAGATAATCTCAGTTAGGACGATACCTTACCAGATAGTCTTCGACCGCAGTGAGAATTGTGCCTGCTTGACTTATAGAACTTGGCAAATGTTAAGATCCAAAGATGCTACATACCACCAAGCTTCAAGGTCCAGCACTACAAACTACATCACTTTTCCGATGCAAGTGCATCAGGATACGGCATGTGCTCCTACCTTAGGGTAGTAAGCACGTCTGGTGAAGTTCATTCTTCCTTAGTGATAGGAAGATCGAGTACCTCCTTCTAAGGTCACAGCAATACCACGACTTGAGTTGTCTGCAGCAGTAGTTGCTGTTCGTACTGGTGACATGGTGAAAAAAAGAAACTAGAAGTCCCACTGTCAAGGGAAATATACTGGACGGATTCAAAGGTTGTACTCGGATACATCAACAATGAGGCAAAAAGATTCCATGTGTTCATTGCAAACCGTGCAGAACACATTAAAAACAAAGTACCAAGTAAACACAAAGGAGTTATGAGGCCTCTGAAGAAAATCCGGCAGACCATCCCTTAAGAGGCCTGACAGCTGAACAGCTCATAACATCAAAGTGGTTCACAGGCCCCTCTCTGGCAGAAAGTTGTATCCAGTGGTGAATTCAAGGTGGGAGAGCTATCAATTAGTGACCCAGAAGTCAAAAGGGTTCAAGTCCTAAATACGCAAGCTAATCAACAAAGTCCACATCTAGATCGCCTGCAAAAGTTCTCAGACTGGTCAACAATGATCAAAGCTGTTCCCAGACTCTAGCGCTATCTGAGAGAGAGAAAACAAATCACAAACAAAAATGAAGTCAAGTTAGCACGCTTGAAGAGAGAAAAGAAGCAGAGATGATAATCATAAACATGGTCCAAGAAACAGCATTTTCACATTATGCCATCTCTTAAATATTCTAAGACAATGCAGACCAAAGACAAAGCCAACAAGCTACTAGATTCTTGTTTGCAGTAAGGTCATGTCATTTCTCATCTTCAGATGTGTTCAGATGTGTGAAGAAGGCTAAAACCAAATTGGAAAAACTGGAATGTGAGTTTCTATTTAATACTCCAGCATCAAGACACATAGGTGGTGTTTGGGAAAGACAAACTCGAACAATAAGAAGTGTGCTTATGTCGATCCTTCAACAATCAGCCAAACAACTTGACAGCTCTTCGCTACGAAGATTCCTGTATGATCTCATAACAGCTGTCAAGAGTAGACCACTTACAACCGACCATCTTTGGGACCTATCTAGCCCAGAACCCTTGACACCAAACCACATACATGAAATCCATAATCATTGCCCCACCTCCAGGAAGGTTTGTCAAGGAGGATCTTTAGCTACGGAAAAGGTGGCATCGTTTTCAACTCTTAGCCAATACCTTCTGGATGAGGTGGAGGAAGGAGTGTGCTAAACCTTCAAAGTAGCCAAAAATGGACAAAAGAGCGCAGAAATGCTCAGGTCAATGACATTGTGCTCCTGCAAGATGATTCAAGCACACGTAACCAATGGAGCTTGGCAAAGATCGTCTCAGTGTATCCTGGACAGAATGGAAGACTGAGGAAAGTGAAACTAATGAGGAGTGATTCAATTTTGGATATCAGCGGGAAGCGCATCTCTAAACCTGTCTCCCTGGAAAGGCCAATTCAGAAGACAGTGACACTTCTAGAAGCAGAATGAAGACATCCAGCCTCACTCGTTGACATGAGAATGCTTGTTCCCTATCATCTAAAATAATTCATAATCTATGAGTTATCTGTAAATCATCTAAATTAAGAGTTACCAACAGTTAGTTGTCCTTTAAAAAAATAAATATATATATATATATATATATATATATATATATATATATATATTCTACATTTACTTGTTTGTCATTCCCTTTGCTTCGGGTTGGGCATCGTTTGAATTTGAGCGATTCCGGTTCCAAACAATTCTCGATTCTGATTCTTTTAGGGGGCTGGGTCAAAAAGGTTTGCATGGTTTAAATAAAGGGTGTCCAAATTATGGACATCCATTTTCTTAGCAGAAACTAAATGAACATTTGACTTGGGGTTCTTTATAACCAGTATCAATATCAAACCTATGAAATAAAAGGCAATGTGTGTGGAACTAACCCAATTGACTTAATATTCATTCATTATTGTTTAAACTAAAAGTTAAATATAGCATTGTTAAAATAGTTATTTGCAACTGTTTTATCACGTCAAATGGTTTGTATGTGCAAGTTTTAACTTGACTGCCTGTTTTAAGCATGTAGCCTTTTATTTTGAAGGGTACGCAGCATTTTGGCACAATTAAAAGTAGATATTTGATACCCCCAGTCGGAATAGGAAAGTTTGGATTTTGGTCCGCAGGATTCCATGATCCAGTCATCTATCCATTTTCCTACACTTATCTGAGGTCGGGTCGCAGGGGCAGCAGCCTCAGCGCGAGGAAGCCCAGACTTCCCACTCCCCAGCCACTTCCTCCAGTTCTTTCGAGGGGAGAGAAATAGTCTCCTGGGTCATCCCCGGGATCTCCTCCTCCCTCATCTCAATGCGGAGGAGCAGTGGTTCTACTCTGAGCCCCTCCCGGATAACCAAGCTTCTCACCCTATCTCTAAGGGAGAGTCCGGACACCCTGCGGAGGAAAATCATTTCAGCTGCTTGTATCTGGGATCTTGTTCTTTTGGTCACGACCCACAGCTCGTGACCATAGGTGAGGGTAGGAACGTAGATCGACCAGTAAATCGAGAGCTGCGCCTTTCGGCTTAGCTCCTTCTTCACCACAACGGACTGATACAAAGTCCGCATCACTGCAGACGCTGCACCAATCCGTCTGTCGATCTCCCGTTGCAGTCTTCCCTCAATCGTGAACAAGACCCCAATACATTTGAACTCCTCCACTTGTGGAAGGATCTCATCCCCGAGCTAGAGAGGGCACTCCACTCTTTTCCAACTGAGGACCATGGTCTGAGATTTGGAGGTGCTGATTCTCATCCCAGCCGCTTCACACTTGGCTGCGAACCGCTCCAGTGAGAGTTGGAGATCATGGCTTGATGAAGTCAACAGAACCACATAATCTGCAAAAACCAGAAATGCAATACTGAAGCCACCAAACCGTACCGCCGAGAAATTCTGTTCATAAAAGTAATAAACAGAATCAGTGACAAAGGGCAGCCTTGGCATAGTCCAACCCTCACCGGAAACGAGTCCGACATTCTGCCGGCAATGCGGACCAAACTATGACACTGGTCGTACAAGGACTGAACAGCCCGTATCAGTGGTTCGGCACTCCATACTCCTGAAGCACCCCCCACAGAACTCCCCGAGGGACACGGTCGAATGCCTTCTCCAAGTCCACAAAACATATGTAGAGTGGTTGGGCAAACTCCCGTGCACCCTGGAGGACCCTGCCAAGGGTGTAGAGTTGGTCCACTGTTCCACGACCAGGACGAATACCACACTGCTCCTCCTGAATCTGAGATTCGACTTCCCGACGGACCCTCCTCTCCAGTACCCCTGAATAGACCTTACCAGGAGGAAGGATTCCATGAGTTAGTCGTTCTAGAGAGTATTATTGATTTTGACCAATTGATAGCATATTCTGATAATTGCGAAAATGTCTTAATGAGGTTAAAAACTGTTTGAAGTGATGCCTTGGGTTCTTGTAAATAAAGAATGATATCATCTGCGTAAAGATTCATTTTGTATTCTAACATAGGAGTACAGATACCTTTAATATTAGTGTTCTGGCGTATTGCTATTGCCAGTAGTTCGATAAATAGTGCGTATAGCAGAGGCGAGAAAGGACACTAGTTCCTCCTTGAAAATTCAAACAGCTCAAACAAGGTTATTACCACGATTTTAGACACATCCTCCGCGCTCACAGGGACCTGGTGATAACAGCAGACCAGGTCTACTTTTCAAAAAATGGCAGGAATGGAGTAGTGGTGAGTCGCAGTCAGTGTTACTTTGTAAAGTAACGCGTTACGCGGTCCGGTGACGTCATAAGGAATCTAATGCTTACTTTTTATGTAAGAGTAGTCAGATTACAGTTACTTTGACATCTGCCCATAGTTACTTTTTTGTTTATGAGATCCTGAGCTTAATACGCGTGTGATTTTAGACAATTACAGATATTTATCATTAACAAACTACAGTGCTAGGGAACATGAGGCAAGTCAATAACCAAGACACTTGATTCAGTCAGTCTACCTTTGTTTAAGTAATGACTAATAAAACTAAGGAAACACACTATATTCTTAACTATCCCTAACTAAAATGCCCACAACGACTAACTACAATATTGAAACAAAGGTGAAATATTTATAAACGGAGCAGCCCGTGGCAGACATCACGTGACGTATTGCACATTTTCAGCACATAGTCAGTCGACCCACGTACACCCAAGCGGCCAGCGGCGCAAACACAATGGACGGGGAAGAGGGATTGGCATACTCAAGCTGGAAATACAGTCACTACATCAAGTTTCTCTAAAGAGAACAATACTAAGGTTCATTCATTTGTACACTATGCGCGCACACACACAGTTGCCTTCATGGACCCCCACACAATCGGCAGGGTTGCTCCAGTTGTGTCTGTCTGTCTATCTATCAGTTAATAGTCTTTAAAGAAGTGTACTGAGAATGGTGTGCTTGTTTACATTGAGGTGGCTATTTGGCATGTCAAGTCTGCACTAAGTTGCTCATTTAATGTGGCTTCAACTACACTAATATTTAAGTTATTTGTTCATGTTGAGGCGGCTGGTGGACGACTGGTTAGAGCGTCAGCCTCACAGTTCTAAGGACCGGGGTTCAATCGCCGACCCCGCCTGTGTGGAGTTTGTATGTTCTCCCCGTGCCTGCGTGGGTTTTCTCTGGGCACTCCGGTTTCCTCCCACATCCCAAAAAACATGCATGAATTGGAGACTCTAAATTGCCCATAGGTGTGAATGTGAGTGCGAATGCTTGTTTGTTTGTATGTGCCCTGCGATTGGCTGGCGACCAGTTCAGGGTGAATGAAATGCTCCACTCCGTGCTTCGTATCGGCGGTGGAAAAAGCGGGACTCGTTAGAGACGGAAAATCTGCCAGCAAACGCTGAAAATCGTCAGCTGATAATAAATAGTTAGCGTGTGTTAATGGCCCAAGTCTCCCAGCTTCACACGGAAAAGTAGCAAAAGACATAGCATCAATCAAAGTAGTCCATTAGCACAGAAAATCTGCGCCGATAATGGGGAAAGTGATGGAGGCGATAAAGTCCCACTGGAAATTGCATCCATGCACATAGCACGCTGAATTCTTTGATGGGCGAGCCGTTAGCTGCGCTCAGCCGAAGTCTGTAGCCAACGGCCGCCTTGTCCGTGTCCGTGGAAGGAAGCAAGCTTACTTGAGACCCACTGTCCACCAGGAAACGCCTCTTAGACAATGAGTCTGAGATGAAGAGCAGCTCGCTTACTTCACCGGCGCCCACAGCCGCTACTTAACGCCGGGCGTTGGCGTTTCCCGGAGCCTCGTAGGTGCAGGGGGGAACACACCGCCGAGCCACCGCTGGTGCAAGAAACATAGGCTCCTCTTGCGTCACTTCCTCCTGGCCACACCAGCCACCACCGTCGGCTCCACGTCCCCGAAGCCGCCTGGAGGGGATCCGCCGTCACACTCTGCACCGCGAACCACCTCGGAGCAAGGAGGACTCTATCGGCTTAAGCTCGCTTAACACCGTAATTGGTGTAGAAAAATGTGCGGGAAAATGAAACCGCCTTCATCCGACATTAAGCGACAGCATATTGTCCATAAGGTCTACTGCTGTGCCATCGCCTAACCCGGGCAGGGAAAGGAGCTTATCTGCCCTCTCCGAGTCAAAGAGACTGTACCTTGTCGCTTGAGTGCAACATTACTTTTTCCATTACTTGGAGGTGCGCGTAACAGCTGCATAGCGTGACCCGTTGTCTGTTGGTATAGGTCAGTAACAACCATGTAATACTTTGGATCATCTTCAGTTATTCCTATTAGGTGGCACAGCGCTTCAACATGCTGAAACCACTAAACCGGGTCACTTTGCTATGGCGCTGGCGACGGGAGGTTCCGAGAGCTGGGGTGACACCATTACCGAGGAAGACACCTCCTCATCCGCTGCTAGGGGTTACCAATGTGGCAGGGTAAAAGGATACACGTACTTGGGTCAAAAAATCTTTATTCCTTGACTGCCAAGAAACACACTGACACACAACATTGTGCCAAAACTCTCATGAGCGCCAAAACTGTTTGCACATGCCCCCACTTCCCTGACTGATGGGTGAGAGACATGGTCCTAGTGTCCACCACAATATTACATTATTAGTTGTTGTGTTTCAGGAAGGAAGAGCGATGATCCCCTACACCGTTAATCCGTGCAAAGTTTATTCAGTCTACGATTCTGGGCTCAACCCTTCCTGTAAGCCTCATTAGAGGCAAAGTGGAGGACAGCTTTATTGACAAGATTGTGTTGGCATGTTGTGTGCTCTGTGTAAAATGTGCGAAACCATAGTGTCTTCAGATTGAAGTGAATATTAGTTCTTGTAAAAGGTTATTCAAATAGCCCATGACTGTGATATTAAATGAACTAAATAGACATGATCAGTAAGGGTATTTTCCACCTTGGTTTTTATCCAGAGTAGACAATGGAAAAACAATAAAGTAACATTTCTTTTATATTGTATTTTGTATAACTGAGCTGTTTGTAAAGTAAGCTTGCCAAATAAATTTTATTCTGAAAGATATGGTCTTTTGAAATTCCTCCCACAATTTTGACTAGTTCAATAGTTTTTACACACAAATTACAAACAGTTGTTCCCTTTGTTCTGTTTTCCTTTCTAGAAAACAGGCATACAGATCAGATGTTACACTATGATTTAGCACTGCATTTAGTGTGTACCACTTTCCTAGCATTTCTGGCAACCCTCTGATTATCATTTCTCATCAAGAAAACCTAGCTTGCAAGCAACTACTGCCTGCCATCCACCCGAGGGAATTGACCAAGATGCTGCACACCAGGGAAAGGGATGAGGCCCCCCACCTGCTGGCCCAACCAGGGGGGGGGCATCCTCCTGTCTGAAGTGACTAGTACTGTCCATGTTTTTGTGTTCTTCGTTCATCTTTGGAGACATTGCGCGATTTACAGCACTTACACAAGGGAAGACATTAGGGAGTCTACTCCGGACTTTCACAAATCCGCTCAGTCAGAGGAGGCGAAGGCGACGTTACAGTGAGAAGCGTGCCGGAGTGCAGGTCAGGCTCCGAAAGAGAGGATTCAGAATGCTGCTCCTGTCGATTCACTACGCAAATCTACGCTCTCTACCCAACAAAATGGATGAGCTTCATCAACTCACAAAGACCAGTAAAGACTTCGGCCATTCTGCCTCCCTGTGCTTCACGGAGACATAGCTATGTGAACGCATCCGCGGTGGCGCCTTAATGCTTCTCGGCCTCCAACTACATAAAGCGGACCGTGACACGGAGCTATTGGGAAAAACAAAAGGTGGCGGAATATGCTTCTATATCAACGACCAATGGTGTACTGACGTCACGGAAATCAATACACACAGCAGCCCGTATATGGAGTCACTTTTTTTGTACTGTAAGTCATTGTACTCGGCGCGTGAGTTTGCTTAATTCATCCTCTTAATTTACCCTCCCCAGGCTAACACGAATGCTTCACTCCTAACGCTCGCTGACCAAGTAAATGAACTTGAAAAAAAGCACCCAGATTCACCCCTCATTATTCTTGGGGACTTTTAACAAAGCAAAACACAACCACGAACTCCCTAAATACAAGCAGCACATTGATAGTCCCACCAGAGAAAACAAGACCACTGCTACACTATTCTAAATGACGCATACCGTGCATATCCCTCGTGCAGCTCTGGGGTCGTCTGATCACTGTTTAATTCACTTAGGGAAGGGGCAACGTGAGAGCATGCTGTGGCAATGCGAGAGACTGCTTGATCTCCGAAGACAAAAACATGGCGGCGCCTCTTGCATAGACCCAGAACAAGCAGCTACGACAAGACAAATTTTCTCTTTTCAGTCTTTTTCCATTTTCAGCTGTGATTTTTTTGCTTTGTTCTTTCTCTTTTCCTTCACGAGCGTCGCTAACAGCAGCAACTCACAGAGGGCCATTTGAGATTCTCACAGCTACGTCAACGCCAACTCGTCTATCATGGAGAATCCAAGCTTCTGCTCTGAACAGCCGCTGAAGAGAAAAAAGCCAGATTTGTTGACAATTTACTTGATTCGACAGAAACACAGCCGAGTGTCCTCCTCTCAATCGACAAGAAATTGTCAATTACACTCGACTTGCTTCGCCAAGAGATCACCGAACTCAAAAACAGCTTGGAGTTCACACAGTAACAGGTCAAGGAGCTAAGATTAAATAATGCTGTGCTCCGATCAAACCTGATGTCATCGTTACTGGAAAATGGTCAGATTGGAATATAAAATCATGAAAGAAACCACGCTGGACATTCCATCACGAAGCATGCACGAGAATCTAATTTTCTTGGGCAATTTCTCTCCACCTAAAAATGTAGTCAAATCTGGGACCTCCAGCAACATGGCACTTTAACACGTCTTTATTGAGAGACCCGGACTTTAATTCATTTGTGAGGAAAGAATGGGACGATTTTTTTTTTTTTATTCAATGACTCCCCCACCATATCCACATCTCTGCTGTGGGAAACCAGAAAATCTGATTGAGGAAAAAATTAAACATCTCACAGAAGAATATGCAATTAATCCGACAGATTAGAAACCAACTTCAAAAGGCAAAACATCAATTAGACGTCATCAAAAAGAACTGAATTTCTACAACAGTTAAGAGACACACTTTGACTACAATGATAAATCAGGCAATTTTCTTGTGAACCAACTTCAGTGCAAAAAAACATCCATCCATCCATTTTATGAGCCGCTTCTCCTCACTAGGGTCGCGGGCGTGCTGGAGCCGATCCCAGCCGTCATCGGGCAGGAGGCGGGGTACACCCTGAACTGGTTGCCAGCCAATCGCAGGGCACACAGAAACAAACAACAATTCGCACTCACAGTCACACCTACGGGCAATTTAGAGTCTCCAATTAATGCATGTTTTTGGGATGTGGGAGGAAACCGGAGTGCCCGGAGAAAACCCACGCAGGCATGGGGAGAACATGCAAACTCCACACAGGCGGGGCCGCGGATTGAACCCGGGTCCTCAGAACTGTGAGGCTGACGCTCTAACCAGTCGTCCACCGTGCCGCCGCAAAAAAACAAAAAATCAGTAATTCAGTTTGGTTATGTTCCTTTCTATTAGGTCATAAATATTGAGGTTGAAATGTAAAAATAAATAAATAAATACAGCCCCAATTCCAATGAAGTTGGGACGTTGTCCATCCATCCATTTTCTGACCCGCTTCTCCTCACTAGGATTGCGGCCGTGCTGGAGCCTATCGCAGCTATCATCGGGCAGGATTGGGACGTGTTAAACATAAATAAAAACAGAATACAATGATTTGCAAATCATGTTCAACCTATATTTAATTGAATACACTACAAAGACAATATATTTAATGTTCAAACTGATAAACTTTATTGTTTTTAGCAAATAATCATGAACTTAGAATTTTATGGCTGCAACACATTCCAAAAAAGCTGGGACAGGTGGCAAAAAAGAGTGAGAAAGTTGAGGAATGCTCATCCAACACCTGTTTGGAACATCCCACAGGTGAACAGGCTAACTGGGAACAGGTGGCTGCCATGATTGCTTCCCTGAATTGCGCAATCATTCACAAGCAAAGATGGGGCGAGGTTCACCTCTTTGTGAACAAGTGCGTGAGAAAATAGTCGAACAGTTTAAAGACAATCTTCCTCAACGTACAATTGCAAGGAATTTAGGGATTTCATCATCTACGGTCCATAATATCATCAAAAGCTTCAGAGAATCTGGAGAAATCACTGCATGTAAGCGGCAAGGCCGAAAACCGACATTGAATGCCCGTGACCTTCGATCCCTCAGGTGGCACTGCATCAAAAATCGACATCAATGTGTAAAGGATATCACCACATGGGCTCAGGAACACTTCAGAAAACCAATGTCGGTAAATACAGTTCAGCGCTAGATCCGTAAGTGCAACTTAAAACTCTACTATGCAAAGCAAAAGTCATTAATCAACAACACCCAGAAACGCCGCCGGCTTCTCTGGGCCCGAACTCCTCTAAGATGGACTGATGCAAAGTGGAAAAGTGTTGTGTGGTCCGACGAGTCCACTTTTCAAATTGTTTTTGGAAATTGTGGACGTCGTGTCCTCCGGGCCAAAGAGGAAAAGAACCATCCGGACTGTTATGGACGCAAAGTTCAAAAGCCAGCATCTGTGATGGTATGGGGCTGTGTTAGTGCCAATGGCATGGGTAACTTACACGTCTGTGAAGGCACCATTAATGCTGAAAGGTACATACAGGTTTTGGAGAAACATATGCTGCCATCCAAGCGACGTCTTTTTCATGGACGCCCCTGCTTATTTCAGCAGGACAATGCCAAACCACATTCTGCATGTGTTACAACAGCGTGGGTTTGTAGTAAAAGAGTGGGGGTACTAGACTGGCCTGCCTGGAGTCCAGACCTGTCTCCCATTGAAAATGTGTGGCGCATTATGAAGCGTAAAATACGACAACGGAGACCCCGGACTGTTGAACAGCTGAAGCTGTACATCAAGCAAGAATGGGAAAGATTTCCACCTACAAAGCTTCAACAATTAGTGTCCTCAGTTCCCAAACGTTTATTGAATGTTGTTAAAAGAAAAGGTGATGTAACAGTGGTAAACATGACCCTCTCCCAGCTTTTTTTGGAACGTGTTGCAGCCATAAAATTCAAAGTTAATGATTATTTGCTAAAAACAATAAAGTTGATCAGTTTGAACATTAAATATCTTGTCTTTGTAGTCTATTCAATTGAATATAGGTTGAACATGATTTGCAAATCATTGTATTCTGTTTTTATTTCTGTTTAACACAACGTCCCAACTTCATTGGAATTGGGGTTGTAAAAAAAAAAAAAAAAAAAAAAAAAGAATCACATGGCATTTAGGGTGAACATACAGTCATAATTCTTTTTACATGACATCAGGATTATGAGGGGTCCTTGGAAAGAATTGTCCCTTGCAGGAGTCCAAAAGGGTTGCAGCAGCTGCAGGACGCGACTAACTTGCAAACAGAAGGTTATTTGCAACAGGTGTGGCATCGATTGCTGACAGCTGTTGAGAATGCGTCTTCGTGTTGAATGTCAACTAAAGCAGAAACAAAAAACGTTTCGCTGCAGTCACAGCGAGTGTTTTCAGAGGGGAGGTGACCGAGCGGCAACTAAGAATTATTCCTCTATGACACTCGCTTGCCCACGAATCACTTTTTCCACCCACATGACTTCCAACGGAAGACATGCAATTCAAGCTTTCCCTCGCCGTCAGAAGCGGTGGAATGAGGAATGAGTTGCCTTGCTCTGCTTCCACCTCCGACGCGTTTTGAAGTCGAACACTATGCGAAAGTAGACCAGTCACTATTTCGTTGGCTATTTTGGGGATGTGGAAAATGAATTGAAGGACCCCCGGCACATCAGGGATCACATCGAACTGCTCGGACATGGATCTTCAATTGATTGTGTGGCTCATTTACTGCTTTTTTCTGCCAGTCGTCTTGCTAACAGGTAAGCTATTGGACTTTGGAGACAATTGTGACTTTTTCTTCTCTGCGGCGTTACAGCTGCCGTGATTCGTAACCGAATGCTGCTAACTAATCAAAACAAAAATACAAAATACTATTTTCTTATCTTTACTCCGAGGACACATTACTGAAAGCGATATGGGGGGGAGAAAAAAAAAGTTTTTTTTTTTTTTTTTTTTTTTTTTTTAAAGCTTGATGGGTTTGTTTGCTGAAAACTAACGAAGTGCGCTGAGCAAATGTCACGTTGATGTCGCTCTCAGCGATGTGTCCAAAATAGTAGTGGGCACATTTTCTCGACGATGGTCAGGCGGGCACGGTGGTGCGTGTCTGTGGGGTGTCGGAACCGCAAACCGGATATTAATCGTGTGGCACACGTGACGTGGAATGTGGAAGCTCACTGGTACGAAATCAAGTGTTTTTAGGCGCAATGGCAAAGAGATATGTATGCATTATTAGCCCCCTAGGGCACACCTTTTTCGAAATGCAGGGTCAGAGGCAGCGGAACAACTTGTGGGGCGGGGGCCGGCCGCGCAATACTCAGGGGGCACCCATGCTCGACAATGAACTCCACATCATGCGTTGAAAAGATAGGGATGCTTTAATCCAGTGGTTCTCAAACTTCTCTACCACCTACAAAATCATTGGCTCCTCCGGTACCACCGTAATGGCCGACATTCAAATGCAGTAGAGTAGTAGGCCTAAGTGTTTATCAAAATCGAGGCAGAGGTTGTATTCCTCAGTTTAAAAAAAATATATATATATATTATTGTAAGCCATTGTAACATGCACAGTTTGAACATTAACAGTGTTTATATACAGAAAAAAACCCCACTGAAATAATGAGTCAACTAAAATGAATTAGACAAAGTTAGATGAAAATTGGAACTAAACATTTGAAAACAAACTTAAAAGTTAAAAATCCCTGAACTGTATTTAAGAAATGTATTTGTTTACAAAAAAAAGTTTCAACCACTGTAACATTGTCCATAGACAATAACAAAAGTTATTATGTTATCGGTTAAGGACTTTATAATATGTTATTGGCCAGTTATGGGCCTATTATATTTGAAAAGGGTAGATTTATAACCTTATGGTCCGTGATTACGTTATGGGTTGTTATGTTTTGCGCTTGTACAGGTGCCCTTCCATCAGAATCCCCCCTGCCCCCCACTGTTTTATGCATAATATAGGTCAAAATGTGTATGTGATGTGGTTCAAGGTTGACATCGATGTGGTTTGTCGTTTGAATGCAAAAGCCTTTGAACACCAAAACCGCTTGCAAACGACAGGATTTGTGTGACGAAGTTTTGGTAATTATATTCATATTATACCTAACCACTAAGTGACTGTTACCCGCCCACTCGACTCAGCTAAACAGCGACACAGCATTTCCGGGTTTAAACGACAGAGTCTCAGCCGCTGAGTCGTGGTAGGCACGGCAGTTCTTTTCAATGTACTGAATCACTAGAATCAGTTCGTGAAAAAGATTTGCTCAAAAGATTTTTGAGACACAAAGGGGATGATATGTATGTATACATCCATCCATCCCATCCATTTTCTGTACCACTTATCCTCACTAGGGTCGCGGGTGTGCTGGAGCCTATCCCAGCTATCATCGGGCAGGAGGCGGGGTACACCCTGAACTGGTTGCCAGCCAATCGCAGGGCACATACAAACAAACAACCATTCACACTCACATTCACACCTATGGGCAATTTAGAGTCTTCAATTAACCTACCATGCATGCTTTTGGGATGTGGGAGGAAACCGGAGTGCCTGGAGAAAACCCACGTAGGCACGGGGACAACATGCAAACTCCACACAGGCGGGGCCGGGGATTGCCTCAGAAATGTGAGGCAGAAGTTCTAATCAGTCTCCCACCGTGCTGCCGTATGTGTACATATATACATTGATTATGAATTTTTATTCATGTTAAATATGTGTGCTTTGTTTTGCTTGACTGACTCATAAATAGCTGTTAGCTTTGAGAAACGGATACTAGTGGAAGCTATCCCGATAAGGACAAACTGTTAAAATCACTCGTGAGTTCGTTCACTGCATAATATGTCATTCCTTGCGCGAACGAATCGCGAACGAAGAAGTTCAACAAACGAATCACTCGTGGCTAACGGATTGCGAACGAAGAAGTTCAACAAACGAATCACTCGTGGCTAACAGTACATTCAGTTCTCTTTCAGGTCATCATTACATTCTTTTCAGTAGTACATTCAGCTCGTCCCTGTGGTGCTGGCTGTTCGACAGAACGCCTGCATGTTCGCTTACAACCGTTAGTGCTAGCACCAGCTTGCTAGGCTACATGACGTTTTGTTGCCCGCGAGCGGTATCGTATTAAAAGTAAGTGAACATACCTCAACCAAGCCTTAAACAAACGTCCTCTCCCGAGCACCGGTGACCACCAACACACATTTTTCCCCATTTTGTTCCGATCAGATCAGTCTAAGGTCAACTTTATGTATAGTATTTAAATATACAATTAATATATGATGTATTCCTTTGTAGGCATGATTGACCTCGAACAGGCATATCTATCAAATCAACCAATAAAGTGTATGTGTATAGGTCTGGTTGTTGAAATTAGTTTTGTTACACTGACATGCAAAAACAACACTCGACAAACAAGTTTTGCCAACGCCCCGAGTGTGTGTGTGTGTGTGCTTGTTTTCATGTGCTTGACTGACTCAACATTAGCCGTTAGCTTGAAACTGCCAGTGAAACCTATCTCCGTAAGGACGTCAGGACGAACTGTTAACTGTTAACTGTCACTAGTACGTTACTGCGTAGTACGTCGTTCCTTGCGCGAACGAATCACTCATCAGAGAAGTTCGGAGAAACATCCGCATGAATCAGTCATGGCAGAACAGTTCACTGCATATGTACTAGTACATCGCTCCTTTGAGGATCACGAATGAAGAAGTTCAAAAAACGAATCACTTGTGGCTATCGCGAACGAAGACGTTTAACAAACTAAGCACTCGTGGCTAACTACATTAAGTTCACTTTCAGTTAATCAGTACATTCAGTTCAGCAGTACATTCAGCTCGCCTAGTGCTGGCTGCTCATTGGTCATTCGCCAAAGTGAGTGACATTGCTGGCGAATCGCAAATCACACGGCAGTACGTTTAGTCAAGTCCCACCCCTGCCTGGACGCTGGCTGCTGATTGGTCATTCGCTGGCAATTCAGAATGAGTGACATCACGCCGCAGTTCTCCTTTGGCGCAGCTGAGGTCAACTGAATCAAAAATCCCACTGTTGAATCACATTCCTGTAGGCTTTACACGATCAGGATTTTTGGGCTGATCACCGATCAGCGAGTTTAAAAAGCCGATAACCGATCACCGATCCGATCAGAAGGTGGAGGAATGTGTCTATTTAAATGAGTTGCTGATTTACTGTATATACTTGTACTTAATTGCTCCCAAAAAATATTTTTACAATAAATAATGTATCATTGTTCCTCTATTTATGCCAGTGAGGCTTAGTGACAGACAGAACAAATGAATGGTCTTCTATTAGATGGCAGGAAGTACATACAGTAATTAATGCGTCCACTTTTTGTGACATATTTGTTTGTTGGTGTGCCGTGAGATTTTTCAATTGTAAAATATGTGCCTTGGCTCCATAAAGGTTGGAAATCACTGCCTGCACGCTGGCTGCTCATTGGTCATTTGCCAAAGATCCAGAAGTGAGCGACCAAAGACTACAGCAGTTCCGTTTGCGCTCCCAGCCGACTCGCTCAGGGCGGCGGCCAAGGTCAAAGAATGAATTATTTCATAAACTGATTCAGTTCAGTACGTTCAAAAGAAATGATTTGTTCATTTCAACAAAACGTTTGTGAATGAAACAACACTCCTGCAGAGCCATAAAATACACTCAATAAAGTATACATATGTTGTGTTTTACAACAAGACCTGGCTGTATTTGTGATTTTTTTTTTTTTTTTTGTTTGTTTTTTTTTGTTTTTTTGTTTTTGTTTGTTTGTTGCTGTGGCAGTTGGAGCGGCCAGGCTTGCGTTCATCGTCGCCTTGGTTCTCATCGGCGGCAACGAGGGATTGTCCCCCCCAAAGGACGGCGAGAGTGCCGTGGTGGTGGAGGTCCCGCACCCTGTGGGCGGGGCGCTCCTGCCAAGCCCGGCTTCTCCGCAGCGTGGCGGGAATGCTGTGGAGAGCTCTCTTGTCGCCACTGAGGAGGACTGGGGTGGTGTGGCGACGTGGCATAGGTGGGACGGCCTTGGTGCCTGTTCAGTGTGTGTAGGTCATTGTGAGGCACAGTTCACCTGTGTAATTGTTGGCTGAGATGTGAGATTGGACATGTTGGTAACTTGGAAGAAGGGGCTATTGGGAACTTATCTTTTGCTTCCATTTATGTGAATGGCGGTGGCCGGATGACCATCACTGCCGACACTGAGTGCGGGCCTCGCAATTTCAGCCACCGCGGTTGCACTGGAAGTTGCATATGTAATTAGGCGTTGTTGTAAAACACAACATTGAGACTGTGTTTGAATGTGCGCTTCAAGTGTAAAAATAATTCCAGGGTTTTCCACATATACATTTATTTGTGGCAGGCCACCACAATTCATTTTGGTCGCCGCAAAAAGATTTGGGCTTTTGCTGCGCTTGTGCTTATGCTGCGATGTGCTCCTTTTGTGTGTCTGCTTATGATCCATACCACCAATTTCCTTTCTGATACAATACTGAAAATGCAGTCCCTTAATAACTGAAGTATCGATATTAAATTTTAGACTCGATCTTCTGGTGTCAGCTGTATTAACATTTTAGACAGTATCGATTCTTCCCGACGCCAGTGACGCTGCTCCAGCTGGCATAATGGCGTCTCGTCACAGCACACTCGGTACTGCTTTTGTTTGTATTTGTGTGTATTTTTGCTTGAAAACACCACTCCATGTTGGGAAAAGCCTACGTACAGACTTTAGGACCTTTTGAGTTTAGGATTACGCCCCAGAAAGACGAATGCTACGTTCCCACCGGATGTGAAAGATCGCTTCGCCTCGCGTCCCTCGCTTGAATTTGATCACGGGAGTAAAAAATACACATTGAATGTGCATTTGCTTAATTAGCGCTGTAAACGTGGAAGAGGAGGGGCTTCTCCTCCGGGAGGCGGAGATAGCATTTCCCCCTGATACACGAGCAGCAATAGACGACGATTTGGCCTGTATTGTGGCTCTGTACTCATTGGAAGTCCAAACTTCTTCGGAATGCCAAACGCCGCCTTCCACAACACCATCCAGAGGTGCACGCACCTTGGTGAATTTCACGCTTTCTCCAGAAGCTGCTTCTGGATGACTGTAGCATCCAGTGCTACATGAGGCTAACCTGTGCCCAGTTTGACGACCTGTTGGCTCCAATCGGTCCAAGGATTTCCCTACAAACTACTAAACTTCAGGCGTTCCATCTCAGCTGCAGAGCACCTGTCCAATTGTCTCCGGTGAGTGGCAGTTTCGTTTCGTTATTAGTTGGTGTTTCACAATAAATTTAGATTCACTATATGTACTGTGTAACACACTGCAGGTTTACTACAATGCTAATAAATGTGTTAAAAATGATGTTGAAATAACTACAACCCCAATTACAACGAAGTTGGGATGTTGTGTTAAACATAAATAAAAGCAGAATACGATGATTTGCAAATCAACCTGTATGTTCAACCTATTTTTAATTGAATACACTACAAAGACAATATATTTAATGTTAAAACTGACAAACTTTATTGTTTTCAGCAAATAATCATTAACTTAGAATTTTATGGCTGCAACACGTTCCAAAAAAGCTGGGACAGGTGGCAAAAAAGACTGCGAAAGTTGAGGAATGCTCATCAAACACCTGTTTGGAACATCCCACAGGTGAACAGGCTAATTGGGAACAGGTGGGGGCCATGATGGGGTAGAAAAGGAGCCGAAAGAAAAGAAAAGGGCGAAAACCAACATTGCCCGTGACCTTTGATCCCTCAGGCGGCGCTGCACCAAAAACCGACGTCGATGTGTAAAGGAAATCACCACATGGGCTCAGGAACACTTCAGAAAACCAATGTCAGTAAATACAGTTCGGCGCTACATCCGTAAGTGCAACTTAAAACTCTACTATGCAAAGCAAAAGCCATTTATCAACAACACCCAGAAACGCCACCGGCTTCTCTGGGCCCGAGCTCATCTAACATGGACTGATGAAAAGTGGAAAAGTGTACTGTGGTCCGACGAGTCCACAGTTCAAATTGTGGACGTCGTGTCCTCCAGGCCAAAAAGGAAAAGAACCATCCGGACTGTTATGGACGCAAAGTTCAAAAGCCAGCATCTGTGATGGTATGTGGCTGTGTTAGTGCCAATGGCATGGGTAAATTACACATCTGTGAAGGCACTATTAATGCTGAAAGGTATATACAGGTTTTGGAGAAACATATGCTGCCATCCAAGCAACGTCTTTTTCATGGACGCCGCTGCTTATTTCAGCAAGACAATGCAAAACCACCTTCTGCACATGTTACAACAGTGTGGCTTCGTAGAAAGAGTGTGGGTACTAGACTGGCCTGCGTGCAGTCCAGACCTGTCTCCCATTGAAAATGTGTGGCGCATTATGAAGCGTAAAATACGACAACGGAGACCCCGGACTGTTGAACAGCTGAAGCTGCACATCGAGCAAGAATGGGAAATAATTCCACCGAAAAAGCTTCAACAATTAGTGTCCTCAGTTCCCAAACGTTTATTGAATATTAAAAGAAAAGGTGATGTAACACAGTGGTAAACATGACCCTGTTCCAGCTATAATGGAACATGTTGCAGCCATAAAATTCTAAGTTAATGATTTGCTAAAAACAATAACATTTATCAGTTTGAACATTAACTATCTTGTCTCTGTAGTGTATTCAATTAAATATAGGTTGAACATGATTTGGAAATCATTGTATTCTGTTTTTATTTATGATTAACACAACGTCCCAACTTCATTGGAATTGAGGTTGTACATACATGCTGCCAAATTGTAAAAAGCAATGGATTGATGAAAGGAATGGCATGAATGAGGTCGTATCGATAACATGATCTGATCAACAGTCGTACACATCTATGAAATGTGTACAACCTCAAAATGAATTTATGATGTATTTTTTTTATTTTGGAAAGCAGCAATATATATCCATATCAATAAAGTAGTACAACCACTAGCAACACGTTTTATGTATCTGTTTGATGTACTGTATTCAATATATCTATGATGTACGGTCATGATTTAGTTATTTCAACATCGTTTTGATTACATAACAGGGTACACTTTCCCCCCCCCCCCCCGATTTGTGACTGTCTGACATGAAAAGTCTCATGTTTCTGTTTTAGGTCGATTGGGATTTACAAAACTATTTCTGTTTGCTAAATACTGGAAAAATAAAGATATGAGGTTGTTTTTATTTATTTATTTATTTATTTTTTAAGATAAATATATAAAATAGACAATACAGTCATGGTCCTGTGAGGTGCCAATGTTTTCAGCCATGACTGTATGTGATTATCATCATTATGTTTTATGTATCTAGACTACTATAGTATCTTTAATACAACTGTGGTCAAGTTCAAGGTTTTATGTTCTGCAGATACTCATTCAGGACCAAACACTATTTTCCGTGTTGGGGGCTCCACGATATTCCCTGATGTGGCAACAGCGATTTGGGAGTACCTGGTGTGTGACTTCATGGCTGTGCCCACCACAGAGGAGTGGAAGAAAATTGCTGAGAGGTTTGAGGAGCGGTGGGATTTTTCTTTCTGCTGTGGAGCACAGTATGGGAAGCACATGGTCCTCCAAGCCCCTGCCAACTCCGGATCCCAGTTCTACAACTTAAGAGCCACTCACACATACTTCAAAATTCCTGCAATATTACTTTATCAGCACCAAAATTATTGCACCTGTTTGTATACACAAATTATTGCACCTGTTTGTATACACATCACCAATTCATTTGCATATCATAATAAACATTGTCTGCAAATATACAGTATTTTTATCCATGATAAATTGTATTTAATTGATTGTATTATATTGTCCCCTCCTAGAAGCCGTCACCTTATCGTGGTGGAGGGGTTTGTGTGTCCCAATGATCCTAGGAGCTAAGTTGTCTGGGGCTTCACGCCTCTGGTAGGGTCACCCATGGCAAACAGGTCCTAGGTGAGAAGCACGGCTTCAAAAACCCCTATGAAGAAAGAAACAAATGGATCTAGCTTTCCCTTGCCGGACGCAGGGCACTGGGGCCCCCCTCTGTAGCCAGGCCTGGAGGTGGGGCTTGAAGGTGAGCGTCTGGTGGCCGGGCCTGCACCCATGGGACCCGGCCGGGCACAGCCCGAAAGGGTAACGTGAGTCCCCCTTCCCATGGGGTAACCACCTGTGGAAGGGGCCATAGGGGTCGGGTGCAGTGCGAGCTGGGCGGTGGCCGAAGGCAGGGACCTTGGCGATCCGATCCCCGGCTACAGAAGCTGGCTCTAGGGATGTGGAATGTCTTCTCTGACAGGGAAGGAGCCCATGCTGGTGTGTGAGGTCGAGAAGTTCCGACTAGATATAGTCGGACTCGCCTCCACACACAGCTTGGGCTCTGGTACCAGTCCTCTCGAGAGGGTTTGGACTCTCTTCCACTCTGGAGTTGCCCACAGTGAGAGGCACCGAGCAGGTGTGGGTATAATTATTGCCCCCCGGATCGGCACCTGTACGTTGGGGTTCACCACGGTGGACGAGGGGGTAGACTCGCTCCGCCTTCGGGTTGGGGGGGACGGGTCTTGACTGTTGTTTGTGGCTATGCAACAAACAGCAGTTCAGAGTACCCACCCTTTTTGGAGTCCTGTGGGACTCCTGAGGCAGCTGATGGGTACCGGCTGGCCAAGTGGAATGCAGCTTTGGTGGTCTCTGAAGCAAAAACTCTGGTATAGGAGGAGTTCTGTGAGGCCCTGGAGAAAGACTTCCGGACGGCTTCGAGGAAATTCTGGTCCACAATCTGGCGTCTCAGGATGGGGAAGCAGTGCACCATCAACACTGTGTATAGTGGGGCTGTGGTGCTGCTGACCTCGACTCGGGACGTTGTGAGCCGGTGGGGAGAATACTTCGAAGACCTCTTCAATTCCACCGACACGCCTTCCCATGAGAAAGCAGAGTCTGGGTTCTCTGAGGCGGGATCATCATGTGTCACGGGAAATAATCCAATTTCACTCAACTGGGCCAAAAAGTATTTATTTGATTCCAACAATGTGTCTTTGTTCACCTGCAGTATCTATGCCAGCAACATATAGTGTCAGGCAGAACAATTACATGCTTCTCCACTACACTATATGGCAAAAGTTACATTATTTTTTTTATTGATTTATAAAACATTTATTTCGAACATGCAGTGGAGTAATAGGAAAATGTACAATCCTGTATAAATTTTAGCCCACCAACGTTCATCATTCAACCTGACAGAACTGGAGAGTATCTGCAAGGAAAGGCAGATGATCCCCAAGTCCAGCTGCGAACAACTTGTTGCATCATTCCCAAAAAGACTCGTGGCTGTATTAGCTCAAAAGGGTGCTTCTACTAAATCCTCAGCAAAGGGTCTCAATACTTATGGCTGTGTGATATTTCAGTTTTTATTTTTTAATAAATTTGCAAAACTTTCAACAATTAAATTTTTTGGGCGTCAATATGGGGTGCTGTATATATATGTGTCAATGTGTCTATTTATATGACTTGTTCATTTACTGTATATACTTGTGTACTGTATACTTTCTTCATTAACTATTCACTTGCCAGGTCATGTATTCTAATCAGTCACATCAAACCAACATTCCGACATGACAGAAATAATGGGTGCTAATGTACTGTAACTAAAATATTTTATTGTAATAAAAATACTTCACACACACACTGAAACTTTAGAGCATGATTTGACAGAACGTCTGAATGTTCACTTACAACTATTAGTACTACCGCTAGCTTGCTATGCTACATAACATTTTGTTGCCTGCTTGCGAGCCGTATCGTATTAAAAGTATGTGAACATACCTAAATGAATGTCCTCTCCCAAGCACTGATGACCACCACCACGTTTCTCCCCATTTATTCTTATAATACACACGGCACGTTCCATTGTTGTTGTCGTTGCCATGATAATGAGTGTATCCGTTTGCGTTTGAGTTGACGAGATAAAGCGATCGTAAAAGACTGGATGCGGTGGTATCGGAATGGAAGATTTCATTGCAGTAGTCTGACATAGTGCAATCGTGAAAAACCAAATTTGTCTGATCCAGGCATTATGTGTTGTCTGTCTCAGATGTTCTGTCTGTCCCACACCGCCGACCTGTTTTAAAAAAAAAAAAAAAAAAAAAAAACTTTATTGACGGTAAGATATTTATAGTACTACATCAAAAGACGCAACAACGCTAAAAATAAAGTAGCTTTTGGATTAAAATGTTCTATACACGATGGCAACGCGGACTAATGTCTTTTGTGGAGCATTGGCAAATTATGACATTAAAGCCGATCAGAATAAAATGCTCATTATCGGCCGATACCGATCAAGTCGATCAGATCAGTGTAAAGTGTAGTTTTTAGTCATTGATGGGTACAGTATCTAATACCTTGTCAGAGTAGAATCAGAACAAACGTTTTCCTTACAGAATCTCTTGTGGCAGCAATTTAACAATACAGTGAGAAATATCAGGAGCGTTTGTGAACTTGGGTGTTGCTGGAGAGAAGATGGAGCTAAAGCGAACAGATGGTGCACATGCCTGTCAATATTCTCATTCATCCACATCATTTCATTCTCAGGGGATTGAATAGACTGCAACTGGACTGTTCTGGTTGTCTTGGAACAGGGGTGTCCAAACTTTTTGCAAAGAGGGCCAGATTTGGTGAGGTGAAAATGTGGGGGTCCGACCATTTAGCCTGACATTCTTTTTTACATGGAACACCAATAAATCTAAACAAATTTTAGCAAACAGACTGCCTTTTGTATTTGACTTTTTAATTTAAATTTCAAGATTCTTAAACAT
Source organism: Phyllopteryx taeniolatus (assembly GCF_024500385.1). NCBI lineage: Eukaryota > Metazoa > Chordata > Actinopteri > Syngnathiformes > Syngnathidae > Phyllopteryx > Phyllopteryx taeniolatus. The sequence goes on from NC_084512.1 coordinate 24,880,131, forward strand.
GTCTTTTGGTTCATCTGAATGACATGAGATATCATTAGCAATTAAATGTTCACTGAACTTTTAAAGTTCAAAAACAGGGAAATAAGTCATCTTATTCAGAAGTGGTTTTGATCCTAATAAAACAAAATTAACTGATTTTTATATTAGTCATTGTAAATGACAGACAGTCAACTAGAAAACCCACATCAGCCAGCCAAACTGGGTCACGTAGTTCTCGCATAGGCTGTCCCTTCTCTGCCGAGAACGCTCCGATTTGCTGACTAAGAGAGTAGAAGCGATGCAGTGCAGAGCGACGACTGAGCCATCTCACGTCGGTGTGATAGACAACATCTCCATCTTCAGCATGTATCTCGATTAGAAACTTTTGAAACTGACGGTGGCACAGCGTTTTAGAGTGGATATAGTTAATAGCCTTAATCACCGGTTTCATAACATGTTCATATTTGAGATGTTTGGCATGTAGAACTTGCTGATGAATTATACCATAGAGTTTTACAGCTTTACCTCCTTCGCTGACTTTGTTGCATATTATTGTTGATAATCCACTCCGGTCGTGGAAGGTACGCCATCCGTAATATCCATCCATCCATTTTCTGAGCCGCTTCTCCTCACTAGGGTCGCGGGCGTGCTGGAGCCTATCCCAGCTGTCATCGGGCAGGAGGCGGGGTACACCCTGAACTGGTTAGGGCAGGGCACATAGAAACAAACAACCATTCGCACTCACAGTCATGCCTACGGGCAATTTAGAGTCTTAGAATCGGTTCTTCTTGTTTGGTTTTTAAGGCTCGGGAGGTCAAGTAGCTCTTCAGTCACGTTCATTTCATTGTCCACTCCCCTCAAAAAAATAAGTCACTGAGCAGTGTGAGATGCATCCGTGCTTTCGTCGCAAACTAAAGAAAAAAAGTCAAAACTCATCTCCTCTGGCTCCCAACTGTGTCTTGATATCTGATGACACTTCTTCAATTCTGCGTGCCACAGTGTTACGTGCCAGGCAAACCTTGACAAAATCTTGCTGCTTCTCAGGACAGATTTCCTTCACCATGGTCATCACACAGTCTTTGATAAACTCAGTCTCAGTAAAAGGTTTGCAGTGCTTAGCAATCAGCGCTGCCACCTCATAACTGGCCTTTGTGGCGTTTTCATTTGACTCCCGGGCTCTTGTGAAACACTGCTACTGTGACATTAAACTAGCTTCCAGTTGCTAGAATTTTTCGCTGCGTTCGTTCGCTGTAATCTTGTCGTAGGTGTTAGCATGTCTTGTTTGGTAATGTCTCTTGAGATTAAACTCTTTAAAAACAGCCACATTCTCCTTGCAAATGAGGCAGACACAGTTGTTGCATATTTCAGTGAAAAAATATTCAAATTTCCACCTTTCCTTGAATTGTTGGACACCAACGGTGAGGGATGCCGTCAAGCTGAAGAAGGAGTCCTATCGGGCCTTTTTGGCCTGTGGGACTCCTGAGGCAGCTGATTGGTACAGGCTGGCCAAGCGGAATGCAGCTCTGGTGGTCCCTGAAGCAAAAACTCTGGTATGAGAGGAGTTCGGTGAGGCCATTGAGAAAGACTTCTGGATGGCTTTGAGGAAATTCTGGTCCACCATCCGACGTCTCAGGAGAGGAAAGCAGTGCACCACCAACACTGTGTATAGTGGGGATGGGGCGCTGCTGACCTCGACTCGGGACGTTGTGAGTCGGTGGGGAGAATACATTGAAGACCTCCTCAATTCCACCGACACGCTTTCCCATGAGGAAGCAGAGTGTGGGTTCTCAGAGGCGGGCTCTCCTATCTCTGGGTTTGAGGTCACCGAGGTAGTTAAAAAGGTCCTCGGTGGCAAGGCCCCGGGGGGGAGGGATGAGATTCGCCCGGAGTTCCTAAAGGCTCTGGATGTTGTGGGGCTGTCCTGGTTGACACGCCTTTGCAACATCGCGTGGACATCAGGGACACTGCCTCTGGATTGGAAGACTGGGGTGTTGGTCCCCCTTTTTAAGAAGGGGGACCGGAGGGTGTGTTCCAACTCCAGGGGGATCACACTGCTCAGCCTCCCTGGTAAGGTCTATTCAGGGGTGCTGAAGAGGAGGTTCCGTCGGGAAGTCGAATCTCAGATTCAGGAGGAGCAGTGTGGTTTTCGTCCTGGCCGTGGAACAGTGGACCAGCTCTACACCCTCGGCAGGGTCCTCGAGGGTGCATGGGAGTTCGCCCAACCAGTCTACATGTGTTTTCTGGACTTGGAGAAGGCATTTGACCGTGTCCCTCGGGGAGTCCTGTGGAGGGTGCTTCGGCAGTATGGGGTACCGAACCTCCTGATACGGGCTGTTCGGTCCCTGTACGACTGGAGTCAGAGTTTGGTCCGCATATCCGGCAGTAAGTCGGACTCGTTCCCGGTGAGGGTTAGACTCCGCAAAGGCTGCCCTTTGTCGCCGATTCTGTTCATAACTTTTATGGACAGAATTTCTAGGCGCAGCCGAGGCGTAGAGGGGGTCCGGTTTGGTGGCCTCAGTATTGCGTCTCTGCTTTTTGCTGATGATGTGGTTCTGTTGGCTTCATCAAGCCGTGAGCTCCAACTCTCACTGGAGCAGTTCGCAGCCGAGTGTGAAGTGGCTGGGATGAGAATCAGCACCTCCAAATCTGAGACCATGGTCCTCAGTCGGAAAAGGGTGGCATGCCCTCTCCAGGTCGGGGATGAGATCCTGCCCCTAGTGGAGGAGTTCAAGTATCTTGGGGTCTTGTTCACGAGTGAGGGAAGAATGAAACGGGAGATCGACAGGCGGATCGGTGCAGCGTCTGCAGTGATGCGAACTTTGTATCGGTCCGTTGTGGTAAAGAAGGAGCTAAGCCGAAAGGGGAAGCTCTCGATTTACCCGTCGATCTACGTTCCTCACCTATGGTCACGAGCTGTGGGTCGTGACCGAAAGAACAAGATCCCTGATACAAGCGGCCGAAATGAGTTTCCTCTGCAGGGTGTCCGGGCTCTCCCTTAGAGAGAGGGTGAGAAGCTTGGTCATCCGGGAGGATCTCAGAGTAGAGCCGCTGCTCCTCCGCATTGAGAGGAGCCAGATAAGGTGGCTGGGGCATCTGATTCGGATGCCTCCCGGACGCCTCCCTGGTGAGGTGTTCCGGGCACGTCCCACCGGGAGGAGACCCCGGGGACGACCCAGGACATGCTGGAGAGACTACGTCCTTCGGCTGGCCTGGGAACGCCTCGGGATCCCCCCGGTGGGACGTGCCCGGAACACCTGGATGAAGTGGCTGGGGAGAGGGAAGTCTGGCGTCCCTGCTAAAGCTACTGCCCCCGCGACCCGACCTGGATAAGCGGTAGAAAATGGATGGATGGATAGAATTATTTGACAGCTAAGTCACATTCAGGAGCTACGTAGATAATGTCGTGTCACTAATAATGTCGGTTCTGAGTACACTGTGACTTTCCAAATGTTTCAGCTGTAAGATTTGTGTTTGTGTTTACAAATGTTTGGTAAAGTTTTGTGATGGTTGTTGTTGGTGTTATTTATTGGCCGACATTAGGCTATCAAATTAGTTTGTCAAATTATGTTCCTTCAAAAAAAGTGTGGTTTTAGAGTTGCTAAAGATGAAATATAGAAATGTATGCACCCTGTCACGTGGTAGGAAACATTTATTGTTAACAATTTTAAAATACCAGTCTCCTTTAGAAACTGCACAAACAGACACATTTAAATAAAAATGTATTCATTTGACACAAGACGGCACCTCGCAAATGTAACCAATTGTCGCATCTGCCTCCGACACAGCCAGCAGGTGGTGAGGGGTGACAATGTGTCATCCCAATTCCAGGGGCTATTTCCCACTTCATCTTGGCCCTTCAAACGAAGGGCTAAGGGGAAGGGAAAAGGGGTAGAATTGAGATTGGCCCTTAGTTATGACAGAACTTGCCTTTTTTTTAACCCCATGATATACACTGAACAAAAATATAAACGCCACACTTGTTTTTGTTCCCATTTTTCGTGAGCTGGACTCCAAGATCTAAAATGTTTTCTACATACACAAAAGGCCATTTCCCTCAAATATTGTTCACAAATCTGTCTAAATCTGTGTTATTGAGCATTTCTCCTTTGCCAAGATAATCCATCCCACTTCACAGGTGTGGCATATCAAGATGCTGATTAGACAACATGATTATTGCAGTGTGTTCCATAGGCCGGCCACAATAAAAGCCCACATAGCACAATGCCACTGATGTCGCAAGTTCTGACGAAGCATGCAGTTGGCATGCAGACTGCAGGAATGTCCACCAGAGCTGTTGCCCGTGAATTGAATGTTCATTTATCTAGCATAAGCTGTCTCCAAAGGAGTTTCAGACAATTTGGCAGTACATCCAACCGACCTCACAAACCGCAGACCACATGTAACCACACCAGCCCAGGACCTCCACATTCAGCATGTTCACCTCCAAGATCGTCTGAGACCAGCCACCCCGACAAAGAATACCTGCACAAACTGTCAGAAACCGTCTCAGGGAAGCTCATCTGCATGCTCGTCGTCCTCATCGGGGTCTCGACCTGACTGCAGTTATTCGTCGTAACCGACTTGAGTGGGCGAATGCTTACATTCGATGGCGTCTGGCACATTGGCGAGTGGTTCACTTCACAGATGATTCCCGGTTTTCACTGTTCAGGGCAGATGGCAGACAGCGTGTGTGGCGTTGTGTGGGTGAGCGGTTTGCTGATGTCAACTTTGTGGATCGAGTGGCCCATGGTGGCGGTGGGGTTATGGTATGGGCAGGCGTATGTTATGGGCAATGAACACAGGTGCATTTTATTGATGGCCTTCTGAATGCACAGAGATACCGTGACGAGATCCTGAGGCCCATTGTTGTGTCATTCATCCATGACCATCACCTCATGTTGCAGCATAATGCACGGCCCCATGTTGCAAGCATCTGTACACAATTCCTGGAAGCTGAAAACATCGCAGTTCTTGCATGGCCAGCATACTCCCCGGACATGTCACCCATTGAGCATGTTTGGGATGCTCTGGATCGGCATATACAACAGCGTGTTCCCGTTCCTGCCAATATCCAGCATCTTCGCACAGCCATTGAAGAGGAGTGGACTTTCACAGGCCACAATCAACAACCTGATCAACTCGATGCGAAGGAGATCTGTTGCACTGCGTGAGGCAAATGGTTGTCACACCAGATACTGACTGGTTTTCTGACCCACCCACACCCCCACAATAAAGCAAAACTGCACATTTCAGTGTGGCCTTTTATTGTGGCCACCCTAAGGCACACCTGTGCAATAATCAAGCTGTGTAATCACCATCTTTAATGCCACAAGGAAGGATTTTCTCGACAAAGGAGAAATGCTCACTAACACAGATTTAGACAGATTTGTGAACAATATTTGAGGGAAATGGCCTTTTGTGTGTGTAGAAAAAGTTTATTTTTTTTGTCCTGTTCGGCTGTTAGGTCAAGCAGAATGGAAAATCTGTATCCTTTTTTGCCGGAACAGTTTTACTGTGTCACAGTGGAGTTTTTAAGCTTCTGCTGTTGTATTATAATGGAGGTTTATCGAGAATCAGACTTGATCAGTTGAACAGAACAAAGTTTCTAGAAGGGAGAGAGAAACAAAGACAAAAGACAAAGCACTAATTGTAAACCGGATGAGAGAAGTAAATCATTACAAGTGAATTGATACCGTTTTACATGCACAAAGACTGACAGATGTGTCCTGTAATTGCTGGGCTGCACCGCGGTGGCTGAGGACCCCACCCAATCAATTGAGGTGCGGGAACAGGCCCAGGGATCCACCCAAGAGCAGCCCGGCGGACGGAACATGGTGCACACCGAGAGACCCAGGGCGGTCTGCCGGCCCCACCGAGGCGTCCCGACAACCGGCCACCCAGTGGGGGCCGCAGGGACCTGATGCCATCCCCCAACCCGCAGGGCCCGCGATGCAGCCAGTCCCCGCCCAGCCCGAGGGTGGCAGAGTGTCCCTTGTTTGTTGGAAAGGAGGGCTGATAGGAGCACCCGACGAGGGAACGATAAGGGGGGGGGGAAACCCAAGGAGCAGCCGCGGGACATGAGAGGTCAGCCCCAACACCAAGCACTCATCCAGTTCAGGGGGCCTGGCCTCGGGAGCACCGCCATGCAAGTAAGTGAGACCCACCTCTCCCCCTGTTACTATGACTGCCAGGTCCCCGACTGGCAGTCATTTGCTTCCCAGTGTATCAGTGCCCCCCCGAGTGGTGTGGTGCATAAAAATCTGGAGAGGTCAGTGAGCCAAGGGTGTGGGGGCAGGGCTGCCACCACTGCCTAACAGCCAAACCCACCCACCCATGACCCACCGCCCCCCCAGAGATGGGTGTATGTGGTGCATTAAAACATGGGTAGTGTGTGTGATGCATTTAAAATCCAGGGGGGCAGGCATCCCGATCCCATACCAGTCCCCCAGGAACCCTTTGATATGTGTATGTGGCCACATATGATAACTGAGAAATATATACAGTGAATGGTGTGAGTGTGTGCAAAGTGAGGAGTGATTAAGAGGCATGGCAGGTCGGGCCCATTAGGCCGGACAACCACCGACGAAGAGGGCCATCCCACCCAAACCCGCAGCACCAACCCCGGGCCCCCCCTTCCCCCCACACCCCCGCCAGCACCCACTACCCGCCCCTGAGCGTCAGGAGGTGGACCCCCCCCCCCCCCCTCCCCCCCCAAACCAGGCATGGAAAAGAACTCCACAGCAGGCCCCACACGGGAAGAGTAAGAGGCAACAGCAGCGGGATGCAAGGAACGGAGAGAAAAGGAGGAAGCAGGCCTGAGGAGCGACAGGGCGGTCCCACCGCCCCTACCAGCAGCCAGAGCGGGGGAGCCTAGCACCCACGGAACATGGGCGAGTCACCATCACACCACCATTACTCCCAAGGAGGTCACGCCAGTGGTTCCTTCCCACCCCCGAGATCAGGAAGGAGTGAAAAGAAATTTCCCGCCCCCACAGACAGCAAATACAGGGACAAGAGGAGAAGATCCCCACAGCATGCATGTCTTTTCACCATGCAAACCAATCTAAAATGTGTGAAAATAAAAATAAATAAATAGAATAATAATAAAACAACAGCAACCTCGACAACAAAGAATATAGAATTCCATGGCTTACTTTCACAATTATGAAAATAGTCTTGCTATTGTCAAATGTCAGATGGCACCCGACTGAGGCAAAGGAATCAAGTCCAGATTTAGCATGTTGAGGAAAGGTGACCAGCTATCTACGTATATAACGATTTTTTTTTCATTCTGCTGATATTTTTTCTGGCGGCACGGTGGACGACTGGTTAGAGCGTCAGCCTCACAGTTCTGAGGAGCGGGGTTCAATCCCCGGCCCCGCCTTTGTGAAGTTTGCATGTTCTCCCCGTGCCTCTGTGGGTTTTCTCCGGGCACTCCGGTTTCCTCCCACATCCCAAAAACATGCATTCATTGGAGACTCTAAATTGCCCGTAGGTGTGCATGTGAGTGCGAATGGTTGTTTGTTTGTATGTGCCCTGCGATTGGCTGGCAACCAGTTCAGGGTGTACCCCACCTCCTGCCCGATGATAGCTGGGATAGGCTCCAGCACGCCCGCGACCCTAGTGAGGAGAAGCGGTTCAGAAAATGGATGGATGATATTTTTTCTAACGCAATATATACTATGATGAGATTTAGCCACTGATTGATGTTAATTGTTTGTTTTTCCAGTTTAATAGAATTGTTTTGTTTCAAGTAATGATTGTGAATATTTATTAGGGAGGTCAATATTGCTTAAGTCGCCAAGTATGCACAATCTTGGGGAAAGTGGAATCCTGCAGTTTAAAATATACGAGTTTTCGAATAACCGAAGACCAAAAGCATTGAATTGGTGTACATTTCCATCTTCTTTTCCTTTGGGCTTGTCCCTTTTGGGGTCGCCACAGCACGTCATCCTTTTCCATGTAAGCCTATCTCCTGCATCCTTCTCTCGAACACTAACTGCCCTCATGTCTTCCTTTACGACATCCATCAACCTTCTCTTCCGTCTTCCTCTAGCTCTCTTGCCTGGCAGCTCCATCCTCATCATCCTTGTACCAATATACTCACTATTTCTCCTCTGGATGTGTCCAAACCATCGAAGTCTGCTCTCTCTAACTTTGTCTCCAAAACATCAAACCTTTGCTGTCCCTCTGATGAGCTCATTTCTAATTTTATCCAACCTGGTCACTCCATCACCACTGCAAACAGGAAGGGGATCAGGGTTGATCCCTGATGTAGTCCCACCTCCACCTTAAATTCGTCTGTCACACCTACAGCACACCTCACCACTGTTCTGCTGCCCTCGTACATGTCAAGTATTATTCTCACATACTTCTGCCACTCCAGACTTCCGCGTGCAGTACCACAGTTCCTCTTTGGGTAATCTGTCATAGGCTTTCTCTAGATCTACAAAGACACAACGTAGCTCCTTCTGACCTTCTCTGTACTTTTCCATCAACATCCTCAAGGCAAATAATGCATCTGTGGTACTCTTTCTAGGCATGAAACCATACTGTTGCTCGCACATACTCACTTCAGTCCTGAGTCTAGCCTCCACTACTCTTTCCCATAACTTCATTGTGTGGTTCATCAACTTTATTCCTCTATAGTTGCCACAGCTCTGCACATCACCTTTGTTCTTAAAAATGGGCACCAGTACACTTTTCCTCCATTCCTCAGGCATCTTCTCACGCACTAGAATTCTATTGAACAAGCTGGTCAAAAACTCCACAGCCACGTCTCCTAGATGCTTCCATACCTCCACAGGAATGTCATCAGGACCAACTGCCTTTCCATTTTTCATCCTCTTTAATGCCTTTCTAACTTCCTCCTTATTAATCACTGCCACTTTCTGGTCCACCACACTTGCCTCTTCTACTCTCGCTTCTCTCTCATTTTCCTCATTCATCAACTCCTTGAAGTATTCTTTCCATCTATCCACCACACTACCAGCACCAGTCAACATATTTCCATCTCTAGCCTTAATCACCATAACCTGCTGCACATCCTTCCCATCTCTATCCCTTTGTCTGGCCAACCTGTATAGATCCTTTTCTCCTTCTTTAGTGTCCAACCTGGCATACATGTCATCATATGCCTCTTGTTAGGGCTTTGCCACCTCTACCTTTGCCCTATGTCGCATTGCAATGTATTCCTTTCGTCTCTCCTCGGTCCTCTCAGTGTCCCACTTCTTCTTAGCTAACCTTTTTCCTTGTATGATTTCCTGTACTGTGAGGTTACACCACCAAGTCTCCTTCTCTCCTTTCCTGCCAGAAGATACATCAAGTACTCTCCTGCCTGCCTCTCTGATCACCTTGGCTGCAGTGGTCCAGTCTTCTGGAAGCTGCTCCTGTCCACCGAGAGCCTGTCTCAACTCTTCCCAAAAAGCTGCACAACACTCGTCCTGTCTCAGCTTCCACCACATGGTTCTCTGGTCAGCCTTTGTCTTCCTAATTTTCCTTCCCACCACCAAAGTCATCTTACACAACACCATCCTATGCTGTCTAGCTTTCCTCTTCTCTTTCTGCCGAAGAACCCGCATTCCACCTCTTCTTTGACTTCAACCCACAGTAGCTGAATTTCCAACGGTGCCCTGCAGGTTGACTGCGCCGGTGGCGGACGTTGTTAACCCGGGCCACGACCGATCCGGGATGGAATTCTTTGGATGAACGCTCATATTTTTTTGGCAAAGTCGGATGCCCTTCCTGACGCAACCCTCTGCATTTATCCGGGCTTGGGACTGGCCTACAGTTTGCACTGGCTTGTGGCTTGCATTTGCCTCCCATAGGGCTGCATTGGTGTACATTCCAATATCGCATGAAAATAGGTGTCTCGGGTATCTTTGGTGCATTGCACGCATATATTAGATGGAGAGAAGCCCATTTTATGCATAGCGTACTGAGTAAAGTGTGTTCTATGGAGCACTTTATATTGTATAAGCTGTAGATTTGTGTGTTTTGTCATTGTAAACGTATTGTTACAAATCTATATCCAGTAGCTACTGTCAGCAGACATGGAGATTCCCATTTGGTCATTGGTAAGTGCATTGATTTAGTACATGAAATTAATTTATAAACTTCTGAGAGGTTTCTTTTACTTGGGAGAAGCTTCATTATTTGCTTGACAAACTCCGGCAGTTCGACGGTGCTCTGGAGTGTTGGTATTCTTTTTTTTTTTTTTTTTATTGCTGCTTTTAATTTATTGTATTGAAGAAAGTTTCCAGCTGTTATTTGGAATTCTTCGAACAGTTCATCGTAAAAACATTATTGTTAAATAGCTGTTGTCGGTGGTTACTTCCATGTTGTTCCCATGTACTAAAATGAAGGGGTATATTATTAATTTTGAAATCTGGATTATGCCAGATTGGGGAGAGCATACTGGGAGCTAATTGAGATCCTGTTGATCCTAAAGTTTGCCACCAAGCCGTTAAGGTGGATGCGATTATTGGATTCTTGAAACATTTATGGCGTTAAAGACTAGTAGAAATAAATGGGAGTTTTGGTAGTTTGATGTTGTTGCAGTCCATTACAGCAGCATCTAAGGTTTGAAACCATTTAAATGTGGTCTTAAATTGAAAATAAAAAAAATTATTTGAGTTAAGGTTTTCATTTTTATTGTAGCTATTCTTCCCAGTAATGATATAGGCAAGTTATTCCAGTGTCTTAAATCGGCTGAGATTTTTCCCAGAAGTGGTGTGTAATTTAGATTGTTTAGCTCTGTGAATTTTGACGAAATATTGATACCCAAATACTCAATGTTTCCTATAGGAATAGGGTACTCTGGGATTTGATCTGCAGGAGTCCATGAGTTTGCTGTTACTGGGAGTATTGTTGATTTTGTCCAGTTAATAGAGTAGTCTGATATTTGTGAAAATGAGCAGATACCTTTTAATATTAGCATTCTGCCGTATAGCGGCAGCATGAGGTTCAATAAATATTGCAAATAGCATTGGTGAGAGTGGACATCCTTGTCTGGTTCCTCTTTGTCATGTAAAACTTTATGAGGTGACTGTCGCTTTGGGCAAATTGTATAATGTTGCTTTCCAATGTATAAATGAATCTCCAAAGCCAAATTTCCGAAGTACTGCAAACAGGAAAGCCCAGTTAACTTTATTGAAAGCTTTCTCTGCGTCAAGTGACATGATGATTGCGTTTAGATTTTTACGCTGTGACATGCTTATTAAATTCAACAGACGTCTGACATTATTTGTGGAACTTCTACCTTTAAAGAAGCCTGTCTGGTCATAGTGGATTATCGACGGAAGTACTTTTTCAAGTCTCGCTGCAAGGGCTTTCGCGATAATCTTGTCAGTGATAAGGGCCGATAATTCGCCGGGATAGTGCGGTCTTTACCTGGCTTTAGTAATAACTTAATTGAAGCTGTGTTCATATGGCTACTAATTCTACCTTTATCCTTTATCTCATTGACTGTTCTGAAAAATAGAGGCGCTAGTATTGGCCAAAAATGTTTAATGAATTCAACAGGGATTCCGTCCGGGCCAGGCGCCCGTCCCGGTTGCATATTTTTAAATGTAATTCTGTGATGGTTAACGGAACATCAAGGTTGTTTTTAATTTGTGTAATTAAATGAGGGATGTTTAGATCCTTAATAAAAGTTTCAATTTCTTTTTGATCTGGAATGTTCGAAGATGCATATAAGCTGCTTTAGAAATTGTACAAAATTGCATTTATTTCTAACGGTGCCGTTTGAATCTTGAATGGCTGTAATTATTTACCTTTCTTTATTGCGCTGAAGTTGGTTTCTCAAGGAATTTTCCCGATTTATTATTGGACTCAAAGTTAGTGTATCTTAACTGTTGTTGTAGAAAATCTGTTCTTTTTGATACGATAACGTCTAACTGATGTTTTGCCTTTTGAAGTCGTTTTCTAAGCGCATCTCTTGGATTAATTGCATATTCTTCTGTGAGGTGTGTAATTTTCTCCTCAATTCCATTTTACAATTTTTTTTCTTGTTTTTTGTACGAAGAATATATGATATGATTCGACCTCTCGAAACAGCTTTCCCGGTTTCCCACAACAGAGATAGGGATATGGTTGGGGAGTCGTTGAATTTCAGAAACTCATCCAATTCCTTCCTCACGAAAGAATCAAAATCTGGGTCCTTCGATAGGGACGTTTTGAAGCGCCATGTTGGTGGAGGTCCCAAATTTGATTTAACTTTTACATTGAGAGAAATCGGTGCGTGATCGCTGATGATGATTGGATGTATTTTGGGAGTAATTCTTTGAGCGGCCGTATTGTTTGAAAGAAATAAATCTATTCTTGAGAATGAGCGGTGAACTGACGAGAAAAATGTGTATTCTCTTTTTGTACGGTTTTTCAGCCTCCATATGTCAACAAGACCAAAGTCATCCATATACTGATCGAGTATATTGGAGCGTTGTGGCTGATTACTATTTTTGAGATTTGAGCGATCTATTAGGGGATTTAGCGTAAGGTTAAAATCACCTCCCATAATAATTGTAGAAGTGGCTGACAAGTTTAACAAGTGTGAAAAGAGCTTGTGGAAAAAAAGCTGGATGATCTTTATTTGAGCGTATACATTGACAATTGTATAAAGCTTGTTAAATATTGTAGCCTGTATAATTATATATAGGCCTTCTGGATCTGCTACTGTACTATTTCTTGTAAAAAGTAATCTTTTGTGGACTAGTATTGAGACTCCTCTTTGTCTACAGTTATAAAAGGCAGAGATAACCTCAGTGAAATGAGTCAATGAGGCATTTTTCGTCTGACTTAGTAAGGTGCGTTTCTTGTAATAGGAGGTGGTTTGTTTTAAATTTAGTGGTATAATCCATAATCTTAACTCTCTTTGCCTGTGATCGAATGCCATTGACATCACGAAACAGTTGGCTGTCGACATATAGCTTGTTGACAACTAACCGCGCTCGTTTGCCTTTGTCGCGGAACTCCTTCATCAACGGGTACAAAACTCTACACATCTCATTAAGCTCCTTGGGGAACTTGTTGTTCATTCCAAACGAATTCCCTTTAAGCTACAGACCTTTGGATTTTACAAACACTTCTTGGTGAAAGTGTTCAAACTTTGCAATGATGGGACGTGGTCGGTTTCCTGGTCGAGGGCCTCCCAATCGGTGGACACGGTGAAAAGTCATCTTGTCGACTGTATCTTGAGCGCGGACATCATAAACTTTTTAATCTGCACCTCGCGGACTTCCGGAGCATTGTCTGGAATGCCTGAGAAAATGAGGTTGTCACGCATGCTTCTCGATTGAATGTCCAACGTCGTTTCTTTCATGAGTTTATATTCCAGTCTAAGAGTTTGTAGTTCTGTTGACGTTGACATGTTTGATTGAAGCGCAGTATTATCTAATCTTAGCTCATTCACTTGTTGTTGCGTGAATTCCAAGCTCTTTCTGACTTCGGGGATCTCCTGGCGAAGCAAATCAAGTGCAATTGACAACTTCTTGTCGATTGAAAAGAGGACACTCTTCTGTATCTCTGTCGAATCAAGCAAATCCTCAGTTGAGTTGGAAGAATCAGGTTCCTCTCCAGCGGCAGCTCGACGCATTGACTCGGCTCCTCCATGATGAGACGAGCTGGTGTTGACGTAGCTGCGCAAATAGCAAGTGGCTCTCTGTAATTTACCGCTGCAAGCAAAGCTGGCGAAGGAAAAAAGGAAAGAACGAACCAACCATCCCCCGTTGAAAAAGACTTGTGAAAAGAGAAATGTTATCTTGTTGTAGCTGTTTTTTTTTTCAAGACTATGCAAGAGTCGCCGCCATGTTTTTCGTCTTCGGGAATCACACTCCTCAGGAGCAATCTTTCGCGTTGTCACAGCATGCTCCAGAGCTTTCTGTCAACCATCAGGCCCCCTCACTGATTATCCTTACAACTTGCTTCAGTTTTTGATTTTTGAGTCCAGCTCACGAAAAATGGGAGCAAAAACAAAAGTGTTGCGTTTATATTTTTGTTCAGTGCATATTGCAATGTGAAAAAATACGGGATAACAAACACGTGACATGAAAACAGCACACATTTTCTGATCAGTTTCTAATAGCCTCAGCAGAAAAGAAAAGTACAAATGTACACTGAGTCATTTGTATGAAAAAACATTATTGAATAAGCGGGGATAAAGTACTAAAAAGCATTTTTGGGCTTGGTTCCCCCAAACAGAAAATGAAAAATGAAAAAAAAACAGTGGATTGGTGAAACCATGGGTGCCCAACAGTGAGTATGTGGGGGCTCACTGTAAACAACACTCTGGGCTGCCCCGTGAGAGTTGTTTGAAGGTTTATAATTATCAGTCCCAGTTGCATGTCCAGCGAGGTCTCTCTGCTGGTCACTTATTAATACTACAGTTGATTCACTGCATAACAATACACCAACATCGCTGCACCCACATACAGTACATCGCGATGACGATGCTCAAACGATATATCGTGGCGCCACTGCAGGCGCTGCTGGTGGGCGTGTTACGTGTGACCTGCTAAGATTTTGCTTGTGCAAAAATGGCGTGAAGCTTGACTGCTCACGCAAACACCCAGGCATCTGCAAAGTGGACAAAATTGTGACAAGGTACTTTTGCGCTGTGTGGGAGGTGTGTATACATTTAGGTGAATTTTGCACATGCAATTTGAATGATCAAACATCTGACATATGGGGGAGGCTAATTTTGGGTCCTTAAGTAGCGCGTCTGAAAGGCAGGTGAAAACCAGGCACAACGTGGTGCCAGTGTAACATAGGCAAAATGAGAGGTGTCGGGGATAATTTTTCTGGTCATGTAAAAATTATTGAAAATTATTGAAAAAATGTTGTGACATATCGTCAATTTAGCAATGCAGTTTAGGAGCTTGTAAATCATCAATGGCTGACTTAACTGTACAGCCAGTCATGAGGAGTCATGCCATATTCAGCAATGACAAATGGCACATACAACCAATTGCCATGCACTGGAGACAATTTAAATCAAGCAAGAGATGGCTCTGATAAACACTGAGTTACAGAAAAAAAAAATCGATCGCTCCAATAATTATGGGAAAGCTAGCAATGCATGAAAGCCATGCTTTGTTTATTTAGCTCGTCACGACTGTGTGACAATTGGCTGTTCAGGTATGTGCCCATCCTTGGTAACGTTGAGTTTTAAAATTGGGACCGTACACCCAGAAAAGCATGGAAAAACAGTTGAAAAGAGTGAAATCATACTGGAGATAATATGGCATGACTCCTTCTTGTGACTGGCTCCAAGTCACAACTTAGAAGCTCCAAACTTGTCTTGCAGAATAGACTATGTGTTGTGATCATTTTTGTTGCCATTTCAAAAATGTTTAGATGAGCGGACAACTTCTCGCTCTCATTTTGCCTGCACTACGCTGGTACCGCGTTGCGTTTAGTTTACCGCGTTTAGTTTGCGTCTGCCTTTCAGATGCACATTTAAAGGTGACATTTTACCAAACCAACTTTTTCTAGTATTTGGAATGTAACATTGTCTCTATGGTGCCTCAGTAAACAACACGGAGGCAACCAATCAGAGGTAAGGGGGCGGTCTTACCCAAATATGTACAAAGCGGATACAAAACTTTGTTAAACAGAACTAGCTGTCAGAGGGCCCTTTTCTGCACACTCGTATGAGGAAACCAAGTTGTGAAATGAAATTGACACTTTTATACTAAGTCCATATTAGACCCTCACTCTATGGAGGTCTAAATAGCCAAAATATGGGACCTTTAAAGATACAAAATCAGCCAGCACAATTCGTCTCGGGTTTGATAAATACCATTACGCGTGCTAAATTCATCCGCTGGGCAGAAACCATCCATCGATTAGATCGGGTCGCGGGGGGAGTAGCTTTAGCAGGGACGCCCAGACTTCCCTCTCCCCAGCCACTTCATCCATCCATCTCGATTTGGAGGAGCAGCGACTCTACTCTGAGATCCTCCCGAATGACCGAGCTTCTCACCCTATCTCTAAGGGAGAGCCCGGACACCCTGCGGAGGAAACTCATTTCGGCCGCTTGTATCAAGGATCTTGTTCTTTTGGTCACGACCCACAGCTCGTGACCATAGGTGAGTGTAGGAACGTAGATCGACCGGTAAATCGAGAGTTTCGCCTTTCGGCTGAGCTCCTTCTTTACGATACAAAGTCCGCATGACTGCAGACGCTGCACCGATCCGCCTGTCGAACTCCCGTTCCATTCTTTCCTCACTCGTGAACAAGACCCCGAGATAATTGAACTCCTCCACTTGGCGCAGGATCTCATCCCCGACCTGGAGAAGGCACGCCACCCTTTTCCGACTGAGGACCATGGTCTCAGATTTGGAGGTGCTGATTCTCATCCCCAGCCGCTTCAGACTCGGCTGCGAACTACTCCAGCGAGAGTTGGAACTCACGGCTTGATGAAGCCAACAGAACCACATCATCTGCAAAAAGCAGAGATGCAATACTGAGGCCACCAAACCAGACCCCTCTACGCCTCGGCTGTGCCTAGAAATTCTGTCCATAAAAGTTATGAACAGAATCGGTGACAAAGGGCAGCCTTGGCGGAATCCAATCCTCACCGGAAACGAGTCCGACTTACTCCCGGATATGCGGACCAAACTCTGACTCCGGTCATACAGGGACCGAACAGTCCGTATCAGGGGGTTCGGTACCCCATACTCCCGAAGCACCCCCCACAGAACCCACCCAAGGGACACGGTCGAACGGTCCACCCAACACATGTAGACTGGTTGGGCGAACACCCACGCACCCTCGAGGACCCTGCCAAGGGTGTAGAGCTGATCCACTGTTCCACGGCCAGGACGAAAACCACATTGCTCCTCCTGAATCTGAGATTCAACTTCCCGACGGACCCTGCTCTCCAGCAACCCAGAATAGACCTTCCCAGGGAGGCTGACGAGTGGGATCCCCCTGTAGTTGGAACACACCCTCCGGTCCGCCTTCTTAAAAAAGGGGGACCACCACCCCAGTCTGCCAATCCAAAGGCACTGTCCCTGATGTCCACGCAATGTTGCAGAGGCGTGTCAACCAGGACAGCCCTACAACATCCAGAGCCTTGATGAACTCCGGGCGAATCTCATCCACCCCCGGGGCCTTGCCACCAAGGAGATTTTTAACCACCTCGGTGACCTCAACCCCAGAGATAGGGGAGCCCGCCTAAGAGAACCCAGACTCTGCTCTCTCATGGGAAAGCGTGTCTGTGGAATTGAGGAGCTCTTCGAAGTATTCTCCCCACCGGCTCACAACATCCCGAGTCGAGGTCAGCAGCGCCCCATCCCCACTATACACAGTGTTGATGGTGCACCGCTTCCCCCTCCTGAGACGCCGGATGGCGGACCAGAATTTCCTCGAAGCCGTCCGGAAGTCTTTCTCCATAGCCTCACCGAACACCGAACATGCCCGAGTTTTTGCTTCAGCGACCACCAAAGCTGCATTCCGCTTGGCCAGCCAGTACCCATCAGCTGCCTCAGGAGTCCCACAGGCCAAAAAGGCCTGATAGGACTCCTTCTTCAGCTTGACGGCATCCCTCACCGTTGGTGTCTACCAACGGGTTCGGGGATTGGCGCCACGACAGGCACCGACTACCTTACGGCCACAGCTCCGGTCGGCCGCCTCAGCAATGGAGGCGTGGAACATGGTCCACTTGGACTCGATGTCCCCCGCCTCCCCCAGAACATGAGCAAAGTTCTGTTGGAGGTGGGAGTTGAAACTCCTTCTGACAGGGGATTCCCCCAGACGTTCCCAGCAGATCCTCACAATACGTTTGGGGGCCTGCATCGGACCGGCATCTTCCCCCACCATCGGAGCCAACTCACCACCAGGTGGTGATCAGTTGACAGCTCCGCCCCTCTCTTCACCCGAGTGTCCAAGACATGCGGCCGCAAGTCCGATGACATGACCACAAAGTCGATCATCGAACTGTGACCTCGGGTGTCCTGGTGCCAAGTGCACGTGTGGACACCCTTATGCTTGAACATGGTGTTCATTATGGACAATCCGTGATGAGCACAGAAGTCCAATAACAGAACACCGCTCGGGTCCTGATCGGGGGGGCCGTTCCTCCCAATCACGCCCGTCTAGGTCTCACTGTCATTGCCCACGTGAGCATTGATGTCCCCCAGCAGAACGATGGAGTCCCCAGCGGGAGCGCTCTCCAGCACCCACTGGAAGAACTCCAAAAAGGGTGGGTACTCTGAACTGCTGTTTGGTGCATAGGCAAAAACAACAGTCCACCCGAAGGCGGAGGGAGGCTACCCTCTCGCCCACCGGGGTGAACCCCAACGTACAGCTGCCGAGCCGGGGAGTATACACACACCGGCTCGGCTCCTAGAATCATTGGGACACATAAACCCCTCCACCACGATAAGGTGACGGCTCAAGGAGGGGGGGCAGAAACCTCCTTTGTCCAAATTTGGTCAGTTTAAATTTCCATCCATCCATTTTCCGTATCGCTTATCCTCACTAGGGTCACGGGCGACCTGGAGCCTATCCGAGCTGACTCTGGGCGAGAGGCGCGGTACACCCTGAACTAGTTGCCAGCCAATTGCAGGGCACATATACACAAACAACCATTTGTACTTACATTCACACCTATGGGCAATTGAGAGTTTTCAATTAACCTACGTGCATGTTTTTGGGTTGTGGGAGGAAACCAGAGTACCCAGAGAAAACCCATGCAGGCACGGGGAGAAAATGCAAACTCCAAACATTTGAGGCAGGGTTTGAACCTGGGTCCCCAGAACTGTGAGGCAGATGTGCTAACCAGTCGTCCACCATGCCGCCCAGTTTCAATTACATTTTTAATGTTTTTATTTTTATATTTTTTTTATAAATCAATAATATTGGTCAGTCCCCACGGTGTTCCCACTGGGACGACCAAGGACATGCTGGAGAGACTACGTCTCATAACCTCTAGGTAGCGGTGGCATTTTGGAATGAAGGTGTATATCTTTTTCCTAACCACTAGATGGCGACATACATTATAAAATGTGAAAGTTTTTTCCATTTGCCCCTATACCTATGTACTACGTCTCCCGGCTGGCCTGGGAATGCCTCGGGATCCACAGTTTGAGACTAAGCTGTTAACCTCAGTTGTTCACCTCCGGGAGAACAAGAGCACTAAAACAATCAGTTTTTAGTTTACATTAAACGTGGGCCGTACCAGGGGTTTGAATGACCCGCATGGTTTTACTCTGGCCCATGAGAGCACTCCGGAGCATCTAGGGATGGCTCACTCTCATGTCTCTAATATAGTCATATTCACAATGCTCATAAACAAACCATTTTCAGTTCTGTGCCCTTAAAGGGTAAATAAAAACAAGGCCTCGAGACCGATTACATCGTGGTATTTTCCCCAAGTGGGCTGAAACGTCTTGCCATTGACGTCTCTTCCAGTAAATGCTCATCCTGTGCTGTCATGGAGACATAAAGTCAAGCCTGACTCCCTCTGGTGGGCATTGTTTTACCCACTATGTTTACTTTGTCAAGGGATTGTGCACACCCGATCAAGGGAACAGTGTATCTATACACAAATCATTCCTTATCACAACATCAACCATCATTAAAATCACAACATTCCATTGTAACTCCCACTTTTACAATGAACGGTCCTAAACACGTCATGAACTATCTCACATATCACAGTGTGGGCACAGATGATTGTGGGTTCCTAACACTTAGTTACCAAATTATATGTAATAAACTGTTACAGGTTATATATGCCTGCTAATATACATTGAGCAAGCAAATGAGTGTAAGACTGTATTGTAACATTTGTGCAACCTTTACTTTGGCTCCATCCTATGGCCAATTTGTGGTTGTGCATGCCTGGTGAACCTTCACTTCTTGCTCCCTCCAGCGGACTTCAAGTGCAAGACATCATGCACCATTTGGTGGACATTTGTAGTAACACATTTCTCGTCAATTGTATTATTTTCCTGAACCTGCATCCGGTTAACAATTTAATTATATTTTGTTTTATATATTATATACATTTGATTCATTGCATTATGCACTCCTTAGGCCTATGTGTGTCACCAATCAGATGCAATGATTACTATGTTGTGTCACCACTCGACAGCATGTACAGACACAAACTATTCATCCATTCTTATGGATTTAGTATCAGCGTGAGCCCAAAAACAATAACAGCTTGATTTCACCCTGATATTATCAAGAAGCAGGTTGACAAATACGGGAAACATCTGGTCATGAATGTGGCACGGCTGGTGACCGCCGTATCAGCCCAAGGTGGCATACCCATATGGACTATATTTGATTGGATCAGCTTCGACAGTGATACGTTTACACAGGGGTGCAGCATAGCCTATCACAACCCCCAGCCGCACGATTCCCCCGCCGCCAATTCAGAGTGGACCAGAAAGCTATTGGACATTGCACTAGACTTTTTCTCCCCTTTATTTTTGATTGTGTCTCGTGGCCCGGACTGGCCCATCGGCGCACTGGGGAAATCCCTGGTTCCCCCGTACAGCAGCCCGTCCCTGCGGTGAATTGAACTTTGAAGTAGTTTGTGTAGAAAATTAACTTTCCCAACACTGCACGCTAATAGACAGCAGGTACCAGTGCAAGCAAGGTCACAGGTAAAACATGGACTGGCTTTTCAGTCCACGTTTTCAAATATGTTTCACAGGGAAATTGTGCAGTCCGCTCCGGGAGTTCCCGGGTTGCCTGTGTCATGCCTTCCATTTTTTTCTTCAGGTTGCCTGGCAACAGGCAGTAGAGTGCGTTATGAACGTAAGAGCCGCATGAAACCGCGCAAAGAGCTGCAGGTTTGCTAGGGTGGCTCTATATGATAACGTAGAACGTAGGATAACGACACACTACAAGGGCTCTCTACCTTACACTATGAAGTGAAGGGAAACCCATAGATTTATGATCATATTTAAGTGAATAATGATAGGTATAGCGTATATTGGTTGAATAAAAAAGTAATTAACTTAGGAGAAAAGAATAAGCCGGAAGCGACGCGTGCGTTA
Source organism: Phyllopteryx taeniolatus (assembly GCF_024500385.1). NCBI lineage: Eukaryota > Metazoa > Chordata > Actinopteri > Syngnathiformes > Syngnathidae > Phyllopteryx > Phyllopteryx taeniolatus. Next base: position 24,901,124 of record NC_084512.1, read on the forward strand.
CTTCCGGTTTAGCGTAATTTTAAGTTGAATCATTAAAATCAAACTATTTTATATCATAAGGGGCACCACGTCACTTTTTATGTGGATAAAATTTAGGGAAAGTGACGAGAAACCTTTTTATCAGTCTCGTAATCTGAAATTTTTAGTTCTAGATGACAGAGGCTTACTTAAACTCAGAACACACACAAAATACAACCAAGAGTGGAATTTTATAGTATTTTTAATGACATCTACAAGGGATCTAAAGGGAAACACACAAAAGGGTCTCACTAAAGAAAGAAAATAACACTAATAATGGTAAAAAGAAGGAAAATAGGTGTACGAAAAGGGAAATGGAACATTGTGTGTTGGACTAAAGTGGAAAACGCTCGCATTTAACGCGTCCATTCTGGACGAGAGAGCGAGAGAGAGAGAGAAAGTTGAGATTTTGTCTGAAATTAGAAATTTCCCCGAAATTATTAGGCACTAATATTGTACAATCTGTCCAAAGCTTGCTGTGCCTACTCAGGGGCGTAGGTTCAAGCTGGTGGGTGGTGGTCTCTCTCTGGGTGCGTCTCAAGAATCAAGGAGACAGATTTGGTTGAAGACGAAAAAGATGTAGAAAAATAAAAAAAGAAACAAAAGAGGCAGAAGATGAAAAATGGTTGGTCGTCACTCCTCCTTGGGAGAATATGACTCTCCCCGCCTGCTTTCCGGGATCCGCTCGCAAGTTCGGAGAACTCACGCTTGGCTGGAAGCCGAACAGCAACTGTTCGGGAGGCTTAGTAGCGGGGGTCCACGGAGGCTCGGGAGCCGGATCGCCATCCCCAAGGCCCGCGGTTACCGAGCCGTGTGCCCGAACAAAGAAAGGGCAGGGGGGAGGATTGGCCGAAACCAGCCCGTGACAAGAGGAGAGGGGAAAAAAAACACAAGTGAGCAAAAACACAGGGTTAAGTACCCCAGGGGCGTGAGAGAAGGGGGCCAATACTTTTTCACGGCACTGTAAATACAGAAAGAGGTGGTGAAAAATCGCTGGCGAAATAATGCGCCTTTATACTCCTGCGCTCGTGCGGCCGACAGCGCCCACAAAGCATCACGTGACCGACTCATTGGGTCGCACAGCCCCTATGCGGCAATGGACGCGCACACGGCAAAAATTGTTGCTGCGCGTAGAATGCCTCAATCATCTCATGCTGTGATGATGTACTCAGTTCCCCTTAGTTCCACATACCACCTACGCCGTCGATTTTGCAGCATAATTAAACGTATCATCTGGTCATCTAGGTCCATTTGTTCTAGCAGGCACTGTTCCACGGTCACCATTGTTGTTGCTTTGTTCCTTGTTCCGGAAAGGAAAGTAGAAACGGCTACAGGAAATGGCCATAAAATGCAGAGGAAACTCCGCCCTGTGGTGTCCTAGCCAATACCAGCTGTAGCGACACCCCCGACTTGGAGGCGAACTGCAGCACATTTTCAAAACAGCGTGTGTGGGTTGCCCTCGAGGATAAAGGCAAACTGCGTGCGGGATAGCCGCAGAGACGTCAGCGCGATTGCCGCCCGCGCGAGTATAAAGAAGCCTTTAAATGCGTCTGCGGACCTCACTGATCTATCCCCCCTCAAGTGACTGAGAAGTTTCATTATATTGCACCACCCAGTGCAATAAGTAAGGGGTGTGAAAACATACGTGATAAAAGAAGCAAGGGCCACACAAGGCCAAAAAGTGGGGGAAATAGGGGGTGCCCCCACTGCCCCCCTAGTTCCACCGCCTCAGAGTAATTGATGCTGTCCCCAAGATTTTTTAAATTGCCTATATTACCATAATTTCTTGTGTATAATGCACAATCCCCCACTCCCCCAAAATTGTCAAAAGTCAATAGTGCGCATTATATATAGGTATAGGGGCAAATGGAAAAAACTTTCACATTTTATAATGTATGTCGCCATCTACTGGTTAGGAAAAAGATATACACCTTCATTCCAAAATGCCACCGCTACCTAGAGGTTATGAGAAAAGTATACACTTTCATTCTAATATGCCACTGCCACCTAGTGGTTATGAAAAAGTTGTCACCTACACTTTCATTCCAATATGACAAGGGTACGTATGACTGCATATATGTACAGTTGTGCACATAAGTTTACATACCCTGGCAGAATTTGTGAAATGTTTTTTTAAAATATGACTGAACAACAACCATCATTAATTTCTTTTTATGTTTATGTTATGTTTTGTTTAATGATAATGCTTTTCTGAAATGCTTGACCGTTTAATTTGAATCCCATTAAAATAAAATTAAATGTGGTTCACCTGGTCCTTCATGTTTTCTTTCAAGAATTGTACCCATCTTACAAATTCTGCCTGGATAATCAAACATATGAGCACAACTGTGTATTTTCTAATTTACTAAATAAAAGTAGGGCTGTGAATTTCAAAATAAGAGCAAGTAAATAGAAAAAAAGTATTATTAACTTCAGAATTATTCTTTAAAAAAAACTAACAAAATTCAGATATTTCATGTTTTGATCATGTGGGTAGATACAAAATCATGGATTGTAAAAATGCATTACACATAGGTAGGAGGGTTTTCCAGAATTTTGAGGTCAACTTTGGGGGTTCGTATTATACATGGGTGTGCATTATGCACGAGAAATTACGGTAAAAGTTTAAATCATAAATATACCACAGACTAAATATCCTCAATATCATTTCAACCTCATTTTACAAGATTATTCTTAAGAATTAGTGGCTTACACAAGTTGATCTTGAAAAACAAAAAGCACCAGAAGTGAATGGGTGCACGCAAATACAAAGCCTTTATCCATGTGTGGGATTGAATGCAATGTACAGTATGTTGTTGGGTAACTTAACTGTTTTATGTTTTTCCAGCTTGTCTTCTTCGCTACAACATACTGTCCCTGGTTTACTTTGTTTACCTCTTGTTGCTGCCATGGTTTCTGTGTCCCAACAAACACACCATAAGAGGTAAGACCACCTGTGTGACTGAGCAAATCTGCATATCCATGTATCAAACAAGTGTATTTTAACAAACAAATTTTTCTCTTTACAGTTGCATGAAAAAGAACTGAAAGGTTTTTTTAGTCTATGAACATTTTATTCAAAAAAATACTACAGTTCTAGGAGAGGGAATGTCACGCCACCTCTTAATTTAATTGGAATGTGTGATTCCTTTTAATTAGCAATCAAAATAATAAGGATGCCTGCACATTGTGCTGCGTATGGTTGCCCACACGTCGTACAATCACAACAAGGGAACTCTGAACAGTAAGAATATTTTATTTTTTTGCACTTTTTTTCCCCAAAAGTGCCTGTAATGAACGAAGCATGTTAGTTTTTTTAGAAAGCTAGCGTGTTGAAGTCTGGCTCGCCAACATATTTATTTGCCCACTGCCAAAAAAAATACAAAACTAAAAATGAAAAACACCCAACATAAATATGTTGGAAACAAATAGTGATGGGAATTCCGGCTCATTTTAGAGAATATATGTCAAACTAAGGCCCAGGGGCCAAATTTGGCCCGCAAGACCATATCAAATGTGTATTAGAGCTGACCTGCCAGTATATAGCACATGCACCACTAATATTACAAATCCCAGAATGCTTTGCTAATGTGTTGGCCCATCAGTCGAGACTGGCGAGCGCCTCTTCCCTTTCTGTTGCAGTCGTTAGCAACTATGCTACCAGTCTCCTCGAGCAAATTTACACTTCCCCTTCCCAAAAATGGCCAAACAAAAGATGGAAAACGGTTAACTTTGAAGACAGGTGGGAGGCAGATCCTCTGTTCACTAAAGTAAAAGACAGACATGTTTGTCGTGTGCGGAGCAACGTGGCTGGAACAAAGAATATTGAATTGTTTATTTTTAATGCCCTTTATCAACTCCGAGGCAGGGACTGTTAATAGTTTGAAGTTTGGATTTTTATTGAAGGACATTCTTATTTTTTTGGGTTGTTTTGTTGTTGGCCTTTACAAAAGATTTACATAAAAAAGAAAGGTATTTGGAGACAGAAGAATTCATGTTATCTATTTAAGTACAAAACAACAAACAAATACCACTGATGTCTTTTATTGCAAACTTGATTTCTCGTGTTTATAATATTAAAGTTTGTTTCTTCCAGATTCAGTGTTGAAGCAAAATGTTTGTTTGTTGTCATATGATAAACTTTAACGCTACTTTTCTGCAGAGAAGGAAAACATGCAGATCGCAGTGATTTTTCATGAAATATTGAGTTTGGCCCGTGACGTTGTCCCAGTTTTTTATTTTGGCCCACCGTGAATTTGAGTTTTAGAGAACCGAGTCTTTTGAATTGGCTCTTGAACAGCTCTTCATATTTTTTTGTGACTTAAATGAATTTTCATTCATTCATTCATTCATCTTCTGTACCGCTTATCCTTACGAGGGTCACGCGCGTGCAAGAGCTGATGCCAGCTAACTCTGGTCAAGAGGCGGAGTACACCCTGAACTGGTTGCCAGCCAATCGCAGGGCACATACTGTATAAACAAACACCCATTCACACTCACATTCGCACCTATGGGCAATTTAGAGTCTTCAGTTAACCTACCATGCATGTTTTTGGAATGTGGGAGGAAACAGAGAGAGAGAGAGAGAGACGACGCCACACATATTGCCCAATCACGTGTGGCCTCTTTCTTAAGTGAACGATGAAAGCGTCTCCCTCTCATTATTCGCTTCAAGGATCTGGATCTTAGAGCGGTTTCCTTTGCGACCGACACATCACAAGAAAGAAATCTAGCTTTTTTATTGATCTATTTGTGTTGTAGTCTACTGTATATAACTTTATTTCAGTAGTGGAAATAAATACTCATCTTTTCATTTTAGGCTACCTGTTTTTACATTTGTTTGTTTTGTCCGTTGTTTATCCCCAAAGAAAGCAGGCCAATCATCTGGAGAGATCCAAAAATCTCACGATACTGTGTGTATTTTACAATTGGCTTGATTACTTTTTACTTTTTTATTTAAGTACATTTGTAAGTGTGTACTTTCGCACTTTTACTTAAGGGAGTGGTTTCAGTACTTCTACTTTTACCAGAGTTGTTTTTTTACATAAGTATCAGTACTTTTTACTTAAGTACTGAATACCAGTACTTCTGACATCCGTGGCAGTTGGTGGACTGAACTGTATTTATTCTGCTAGCAGGATGAGCTGCACATACCTCTGACTGTGCGCCAAGTCCCGAGCGAGTGATTTTCGTGACATAAGTTAAAATATGTGACAGTTACTCAGGCAGTCTGTTATGTTGGTGCAGCAGTGGTTCCCAAATCCAGTATAGTAATCAAGATGCCAGTAACGCATTACAATGTTACGCGTTACTCTAAAATGGCCACCACTTTGAGTAACAAGCAAAGACAAGATATTTAATGTTCAAACTGACAAACTTTATTGTTTTTAGCAAATTATCATTAACTTCGAATTTTATGGCTGAAACACGTTCTAAAAAAGCTGGGACAGGTGGCAAAAAAGACTGAGAAAGTTGGGGAATGCTCATCAAACACCTATTTGGAACATTCCACAGGTGAACAGGCTCATTGGGAACAGGTGGGTGCCATGATTGGGTAGAAAAGGAGCTTCCCTGAATTGCTCAGACATTCACAAGCAAAGATGGGGCGAGGTTCACCTCTTTGCGAACAAGTGCGTGAGAAAATAGTCGAACAGTTTAAGGACAATGTTCCTCAACGTACAATTGCAAGGAATTTAGGGATTTCATCATCTACGGTCCATAATATAAAAAGGTTCAGAGAATCTGGAGAAATCACTGCATGTAAGCGGCAAGGCCGAAAACCAACATTGAATGCCCGTGACCTTCGATCCCTCAGGCGACACTGCATCAAAAACCGACATCAATGTGTAAAGGATATCACCACATGGGCTCAGGAACACTTCAGAAAACCAATGTCAGTAAATACAGTTCGGCGCTACATCCGTAAGTGCAACTTGAAATTCTACTATGCAAAGCAAAAGCCATTTATCAACAACACCCAGAAACGCTGCTGGCTTCTCTGGGCTCGAGCTCATCTAAGATGGACTGATGAAAAGTGTTATGTGGTCCAACGAGTCCACATTTCAAATTGTTTTTGGAAATTGTGGACGTCGTGTCCTCCGGGCCAAAGAGGAAAAGAACCATCCGGACTGTTATGGACGCAAAGTTCAAAAGCCAGCATCTGTGATGCTATGGGGCTGTGTTAGTGCCAATGGCATGGGTAACTTACACATCTGTGAAGGCACCATTAATGCTGAAATGTACATACAGGTTTTGGAGAACCATATGCTGCCATCCAAGCAACGTCTTTTTCATGGATGCCCCTGCTTATTTCAGCAAGACAATGCCAAACCACATTCTGCCCGCGTTACAACAGCGTGGCTTCGTCGTAAAAGAGTGCGGGTGCCTGCCTGCAGTCCAGACCTGTCTCCCATTGAAAATGTGTGTTGCATTATGAAGCGTAAAATACGACAACGGAGACCCCGGACTGTTGAACAGCTAAAGCTGTATACCAAGGAAGAATGGGAAATAATTCCACCTACAAAGCTTCAACAATTAGTGTCCTCAGTTTCCAAACGTTTATTGAATGTTGTTAAAAGAAAAGGTGATGTAACACAGTGGTAAACATGACCCTGTACTAGCTTTTTTGGAACGTCTTGGAGGCATAAAATTCAGCTCTATGGGGGGCACAAGCCAGTGCAAACTGTAGGCCGGTCCCAAGCCCGGATAAATGCAGAGGATTGCGTCAGGAAGGGCATCCGTCTTAAAACTTTGCCAAACAAATATGAGTGTTCATCCAAAGAATTCCATACCAGATCGGTCGTGGCCCGGGTTAACAACGTCTGCCACCGGCGCAGTTAACCTACAGGGCGCCAGTAGAAATTCAGCAACTGTGGGTCGAAGATGAGGGAGAGGTGGAAAGCGGGTTTTTAGGCAAAAAGAGAAGAGGAAAGCACAAAGCTTAGAATTCAATTTGGGCGCTTTGAATGTTGGGACTATGACAGGAAAATCTCAGGAGTTGGTTGACATGATGATGAGGACAAAGGTTGATATATTGTGTGTCCAGGACAGCAGGTGGAAAGGCAATAAGGCTAGAAGTTTTGGGCCAGGGTTTGAACTATTTTAACATGGTGTAGATGGGAAGAGAAATAGAGTAGGGGTTATTTTAAAAGAAGAGTTAGCTAAGAATGTCTTGGAGGTGAAAAGAGTATCAGATCAATGAGGCTGAAACTTGAAATTGAGGGTGCTATGTATAATGTGATTAGTGGGTATGCCCCACAGGTAGGATGTGACCTAGAAGTGAATGAGAAATTCTGGAAGGAGCTCGACGAAGTAGTTCTGATCATCCCAGACAGAGAGAGAGTTGTGATTGGTGTAGATTGTAATGGACATGTTGGTGAAGGAAACAGGGGTGATGAATAAGTAATGAGTAAGCACGGCATCCAGGAAAGGAACGTTGAGCGACAGATGGTGGTAGACTTTGCAAAACGGATGGAAATGGCTGTAGTGCATTTTTTTTTTCAAGTACAAGCAGAAGAGTACTTGGTTTAGCTTCTGGCAGGAAAGGAGAGAAGGAGACTTGGTGGTGGAACCATACAGTACAGGAAATCATACAAGGAAAAAGGTTAGCTAAGAAGAAGTGGGACACTGAGAGGACCGAGGAGAGGCGAAAGGAATACATTGAGATGCGACACAGGGCAAAGGTAGAGGTGGCAAAGGCAAAACAAGAGGCATATGATGACATGTATGGCAGGTTGGACACTAAAGAAGGAGAAAAGGATCTATACAGGCTGGCCAGACAGTGGGATAGAGATGGGAAGGATGTGCAGCAGGTTAGGGTGATTAAGGATAGAGATGGAAATATGTTGACTGGTGCTAGCAGTGTGCTAGCTAGATGGAAAGAATACTTCGAGGAGTTGATGAATGAGGAAAATGAGAGAGAAGGAAGAGAGAAGAGGCAAGTGTGGTGGACCAGCAAGTGGCAGTGATTAGTAAGGAGGAAGTTAGAAAGGCATTTAAAGAGGATGAAAATTGGAAAAATAAAAATAATAAAATTCTAAGTTAATTATTTGCTAAAACAATAAAGTTTATCAGTTTGAACATTAAATGTCTTGTTTTTGTAGTGTATTCAATTAAATATAGGTTGAACATGATTTGCAAATCATTGTATTCTGTTTTTAGTTGTTTAACACAACGTCCCAACTTCATTGGAATTGGGGTTGTAGTTTACAGAACATATTAAATAAGAGTAATAGGTTTTAAAGTAATGTTTAAAAATACCACAATAAAAATAACAAGTACCAGTGAACTGTAAAGTGATGAATTAAACTCATTAACAATTAACTACAGTATAAATAATGATGACATTACAGGTGGTTAAAAGTACAGGATGAAATAATCTGCAGATGAGGCTGTTTGAATCCTTAATTTGTTCTCTTTTGTTCCTTTTGTCTCATCAATTTCATTTAGTTTTTATGATTACTAACGGGATGAAGGTGAACCCGTGAAGCAACCAGGAAGTGTTTTGAAGGCCAGACTTTTCCTATTTAACAAGGCTTGACAGAGGGTTCTAATATGCATTCGAAGGTGTCGCCTTAGTCGACCGCATAGGCTGGGCCCTTAATTGTGACACAGCTATAGTTTCTCCCCCCATATTTTCCAGTGCTTCGTTGAATTAATTGCAGTCAATTGGGGCCCTGAAAACTGCATTTCATTATCATGTGTTGTGGTGTGACAGTACATTTGATAGCATCCTTATTTGATGTTGACACACTCTTTTGTTTTCTCTTGATCTTTTAGGACATACAGGCCATTTCATCAGAGCAATATTCTGTTCCAGTCTACTTTTTATTCTTGCTCATGTCTGCTTCCAGACAATACTATACACGTATCCTCCTTTAAACATTGCTATTGGTGACAACTGTTCGCACGTGGAGATCATATCTAGACATATAGGACTGTCCAGGTATGTCAGCATTATCTATGGCAATGCTTTTGCAAATTGTTTGATTACGCTTAAAGGGTGTGAATGTCTGTTACTTCCACAGAACGCAAATGTATATTGTACATAAAATACAAATAACATAGCATAGCATGCTTTGTTACATGGCATGAAGAATGAGAAAAAATGAATATGGGTCATTTTCCTACAACTTAATAAATAACAGTAAAGACACTTTGGAAAAAAGAAATCGAATTTACATTTTTTTTTATGCTGCCTTGCTTTTATATGGGTAAATGTCTCCCATGGTGAAACAGCCACACTCAGTCCTATTTTCCCAAAATTATCCATCCGAGTTTCTCACCCTATCTCTAAGGGAGAGCCCGGACACCCTGCAGAGGAAACTCATTTTGGCCGCTTGTATCCGGGATCTCGTTCTCGACCCACAGCTCGTGACCATAGGTGAGGGTAGGAACGTAGAGCGACCAGTAAATAGAGAACGTCGCCTTTCGGCTTAGCTCCTTCTCCACCACAACGGACCGATACAAAGTCCGCATCACTGCAGACGCTGCACCGATCTGCCTGTCGCTCTTGCGTTCCAATCTCCCCTCACTCGTGAACAAGACCCCAAGATATTTGAACTCCTCCACTTGGGGAAGGATCTCATCCCCGACCTGGAGAGGGCACTCTACCCTTTTCGACTGAGGAACATGGTCTCAGATTTAGAGGTGCTGAATCTCATCCCAGCCGCTTCACACTTGGCTGCGAACCGCTCCAGTGAGAGTTGGAAATTTCGGCTTGATGAAGCCAACAGAACCACATCATCTGCAAAAAGCAAAGATGCAATAATGAAGCCACCAAACTGGACACCCTCTACACCTTGGGTGCGGCTAGAAAAAAAAGGGCAGCCTTGGCGGAGTCCAACCCTCACTGGAAACGAGTCCGACATACTGCCGGCAATGCGGACCAAACTCTGACACTGGTCGTACAGGGACCAAAGAGCCTGTATTAGGGGGTTCGGTACCCCATACACCCGAAGCACTCCCCACAGGACTCCACGAGGGACACGGTCGAACGCCTTCTCCAAATCCACAAAACACATGTAGACCTCGAAGACCCTGCCGAGGGTGAAGAGCTGTTCCACGGCCAGGACGAAAACCACACTGCTTCTCCTGAATCTGAGATTTGACTTCCCGACAGACCCTCCTCTCCAGCACCCCTGAATAGACCTTACCAGGGAGGCAGAGGAGTGTGATCCCCCTTTAGTTGGAACACAACCCAATCTAGAGGCATTGTCCCCGATGTCCACGCGATGTTGCAGAGGCGTGTCAACCAGTCCAGCCCTACAACATCCAGAGCCTTTCGGAAGTCCGGGCGAATCTCATCCACCCCTGGGGCCTTGCCTGCGAGGAGCTTTTTAACCACCTCAGTGACCTCAACCCCAGAGATAGGAGAGCCCAGACTCTACTTCCTCATGGGAAGGTGTGTCAGTGGAGTTGAGAAGGTCTTCGAAGTATTCTCCCCACTGACTCACAACGTCCCGAGTCAAGGTCAGCAGCGCCCCATCCCCACAATACACAATGTTGATGGTGCACTGCTTCCCCCTCGTGAGACGCTGAATGGTGGACTAGAATTTCCTCGAAGCCATCCAGAAGTCATTCTCCATGGCCTCACCGAACTCCTTCCACACCCAAGTTTTTGCATCAAGCTGCATTTCGCTTGGCCTGCCGGTACCCATGAGCTGCCTCAGGAGTCCCACAGGCCAATCACCCCCTTCCAGGTCTCACTGTCATTGCCCACGTGAGCATTAAAGTCCCCCAGCAGAACGATGGAGTCCCCAGCGGGAGCACCCCTTCCAAGGACTCCAAAAAGGGTGGGTACTCTGAACTGCTGTTTGGTGCATAGGCACAAATAACAGTCAGGTCCCGTCCCCCCACCCGAAGGCGGAGGGAAGCTACCCTCTCATCCACCGGGGTGAATCCCAATGCACAGGCCGATAGCCGGGGGGCAATAAGTATACCCACACCTGCTCGGCGCCTCTCACCGTGGGCAACTCGAGAGTGGAAAAGAGTCCAATCCCTCTTGAGAGGACTGGTACCAGAGCCCAAGCCGTGTGTGTAGGCGAGCCCGACTATATCTAGTCTGAACTTCTCAACCTCACACACCAACTCGGGCTCCTTCCCTGCCAGAGAGGTGACATTCCACGTCCCTAGAGCCAGTTCCTGTAGCCGTGGATCGGATCGCCACCGCCCAGCTCACACTGCACCCGACCCCTATGGCCCCTCCCACAGGTGGTGAGCTCTTGGGAAGGGGGACCCACGTTACCCTTTCGGGCTGTGCCCGGCCAGGCCCCATGGGTGCAGGCCATAATTAGGCTCTCTCCAGTGGCCTTAATCGTAAAGTGGGAAGTGACAAAGAATGACCCCAAAAAGGAACTATGAAGACACTAAGATGCATTTGTGTTAGTTGTCATGGAAAAGGCACATGAAGCAATCGGAGAAAAATCATTTTGATTTTCAAAAGGAAACTCAGTTATTGATCAAACTATATGAAAATTACCCATATAAGCTCATTGAAAGGGCGTTAGAACATTGTTAGCAAATAGTGTTTAGTTTTTTGTTTTGACTAAATTATTATATTAAAAATGTTGTATGCTCTATGTACTGTAGCTAAAACTCAAATATTTGAATACACAATACAGTATGAACAAATGAATGTGTTTTCGTCAGGCTTCCACTGGAGGATCCTTGGACTGTATTGCGCCTTCTGTGTCCTGACCTTGTGCTGTGTGGGATTTCTTTGGTAACCATCATCCTTTGCAGAAGATTGGTCACGAACCGAGAAATATTGGCTCCCGCCAATATTACAACAGTAAGTTATCATGTGATTTTATCACTAAAACTATTCTCAAAATAACTGGAATTTTGTCATAACAGTAAAAAATAGGGATGGGATGGTACTCGGTAACCCCTTATGGACTGTGGTTTTTCAGTTTTGGAATTCACTTTGCATTGACGTTGTGTGTTTGTATATATATATATATATGTGTGTGTGTGTGTGTGTGTGCCTGTTGCGCTTTCCCGCTCTTAGTCACAGCATCAAACAGATGCTCATGGATGCAGTGAAGCTTAAAACCACTCGCAATGACAGGAGGATTTGATCAGTGAACATTTTAAGAAGCACTAGCTTCATTCAAATCACCGCTGTGGTTCAATTTCAGTTTCACTTTTGAATACGAGGGGGAAGCGAAGACTGTTGACAGTCAATTTAGTGCTTGCTTCAAACATGTCTTGTACTTTTTAAAGAAACACAAGCAATCTGACTGAAGTTTTCTTGTGTTTGTATCTTGATATAACGTTGCTGGACAAGCAACGGTCGAGCCACTTGAACAGGTAACATCAGAGAAACAACAAATGCTTTGAAACACACGTACCGTGCCACTTAAGATAAACACAATAAATTAAGCATTTATTGTTGAAGGAAATATGTTAACCGTTATAATTTAAGTGCCGTAAACATTTATTAATTTTGTATGCAATTGGATAATCTCATTGTTTGAGGAGTCTAATAGGGCTTGGAAACGTGTCGTCACGCTGCGTTGTATCATGGGCAAAAGACGTGCTTGGTCATGGTGTTGCCTCGCTGTTAAATTCCTATTTGTTTATTCTTAACTTAAGTATGGTGAGTCTTTGCTGTGTTACATGGAGCAGCACCTTGTCACATGATCGCAGGGGAGAAAAAATCGACAACGGACTACGACTTTCGTCCTTGGCGGTGGCAAGAAAGAGCGAAGCCAATTAGTTTCAGATTATGTCGGATGGCTTTGATGTCAGCTGTAAAATGGAAAAAAAAAAAAAGCTTACCTACGACAGTATGATGACAACGAAGAGAGAGGCTGCTTACATTTTAATTAGGCGAAGTAAAACAAATATAAATCTGCATCCTGTTGTTTTTATTTTTTTATTTTTATTTTTTTTTTTTTTTTTACAACGCATCAGGGATGTGTCGGTAACCTGACTGCTGCCTTTATTGACATCATTAAACATACATGCGAATCAGTCGCCTTTCGGCAAAATTTGCCGTTTTGAACTCAAAATAGTCAATTTCCCTGAGGCGTATAGATCCGATGCATTTTTCCTGGGAGGGCTCGCCGTCGCTGTCGTCATAGGCTGTTTCGTAGTGGTTAAAAAAATCATACTCAGTTCTTGAGTAATTATTTCATTGTGTAATTTTTACTCTCACTCAATTAAAAGTTTGTACTTTTACTTGAGTCACATTATTGTCAAGTAACAGTACTTGAGTACAATATTTGGCTACTCTACCAATAATTCTCTGCTACAACGTTTTTTTTGGTCACCCTTTTCATGCCTTTGGTGTTGGCATGTCTGATTAAATCATTGTCATTCATTCGCGCTGGAATGATTAATGATTAATTTGTGAGAATGTGTTAACAGTGGAACCTCGGGTTACGAATGACCCTCTTTACGAACAATTCGGGTTGCGTCCAAAATTTTTGTAGAAACCTTACCTTAGTTATGTATTATTTTCAGTTTACAAACGGTCTTGGTATGGATGAACGGAAGGATCTATGTTGTGCTTCTACTCATGCTGCGTGACAATCACTGACTTTGTGCATAACGCTTGGATGTGAGATGAAAACTCGCTGTCTGCGCCACGGTGTAAGGCAGAAATCTGTTCCATTGGAGGTGAAAGTCCCGCCTCCACCTCCTCGATCATCCAATAACAAATCTAATAGCATTTGTGCTCTGAAATCATTTCACAAAAATCCCAAAATAATGCTATTTACAGTATGTATGTTATTTATTGAACTGTAGTTAATGTCGTTAATGTCACTGGTTAATGTTGGCGTAATCACGTCAAAATAGCTCTTCACCATGTATTCACAAAGTACAAGGTACTTTTATTGTCAAATCTTCAATATGCGTAACACATACATCTTGAAATTGAAGATTGAAATTACGGTACTCAAGGGCCCGCAGTGCTACAAAAGACAGTACATTTATAAGTTAGGTGACAAAACTCCAATGCTGCTAAAGTGGCTGGTGCAACCCTGAGTGTGTGTGTGTGTCGTGTATCGTGTGTGTGCATCTACATGTTTGCGGGGCGTCAGAGTTCAGGTGGTTTTGTTCCGAACCCAGTCACACAAAAGAATGATGCAAGTGTTGCATTTTATCGAAAATGTAATAATAAAAAGGGGTTTCTACAGGATAAAACACAGACAAAGTCTCTCTCTCGCTCTCTCTCCCCCCCCCCCCCCCCCCACCCTCCCTCCGCATTAAACGCTCACATTATCAGCTTTAGCCCCGCAAGACACGCTGTCCTATTCCCCTTTTCGTACACCTATTTTTCTTTGTCACCATTAGTCGTGTTTCCTTTTTGTAATTAGACCCCTCTGTGTGTTTCCCTATAGATCCCTCATAGATTTCATTAAATACTCTATAAAATTCCACCCCTTGTTGTGTTTTGTGCGTGTTTTGAGTTTAATCAGGAAACCTCTGTCATCTAGGATTTGTATTTCCTCAATGTAGCAACATTCCGATTATGAAACTGATAAGATGTCACTTTTTCTTACATTTTATACATATGAAAAAGAGACGCGGTGCCCTTTCGAGGCAAAATTAGTTTGATTCTGACGTTAAATGTCTATCGGACTAAACCAGAAGTGAACAAAGGCGTTCACCTTTAAATAATTTATTTCTTAAATAAATTACGTCTTATCCAATGCCAATATACGCTGCAAATGAAGTAAGGCAACCTTGGGAAAGGGTTTGACCGAACTAATTAATAGAGATGAAAGAAACCAAACCAACTGTGGTCCCACACAAGTCAACAAAACCAAGAGCAAAGGAGAAAGCCGAAGACATGAAGAAGAGGGTATTGACAGTCCATCCATCTGGGGCGGGCTGTCAGACCATTCTCGAAAGATTCCAGCTCCTTACATCCACGGTAAGACAAATAATTAACAAGTGGATTGTCTTCAACAGGACAGCAACTCTGCCAAAATGGGACGCCTATCAAAACTATACCCAGAAAAAACAGAAAAAAAAATAGGTAAAGGCTTACCCAGAAATCACCTCTACAGAGTTGCAGATCTCTCCGGCAGCATCTCGGATACAGTAAATGTGCATGCATCCACTATGAGATGAACGATGAATAGCCATGACATTTATGGGAGCATTTCTAGAAGGAAGCATCTGCTCTTGAAAAGAACAAATCTACCCTTTTGAACTTTGCCAGGGAGTACTTGGACAATCCAAAGGCCTTTTGGAAGTCCTTTCTCTGGACAGACAAATCCAAAATTATTTGGTCACAATCAAAACCACCATGTTTGGAGGAAAGCCAGCACTGCATATGAAGTAAAGAACCTCCTCCCAACAATGAAGCATGGTGAAGGTCTGGGGCTCGTTTTCCACTTCTGGACCTGGACAACTCCATCGTATGTTAAGAGCCATGAATTTCCAGGTGTATTAAGAAATTCTTGACCACAATCTCCTGCCATCATTCAGGGAGTTGAAGCTGAGAAGGAAATGGATTAAAAAACAAGACGATGAACTCAAGCATTCCAGCAAAAGTACAAAGGAAAGGCATCAGAGAAAGAGGATTTGTATTGTGAATTGCCACAGTTAAAGTCTGGCCCTTAATCGAATTGAAATGTTGTGGCGTGACCTGAATAAGTTGGTGCATGCCAGATATCACCCCAAACTCTCTCAACTGGCTGAGTTTTGCAAAAATCCCCATAAACAGATGTGAGAGACCGGTTAGTGGTTACAGTTAATGTCTGGTTGCAGTAAAGGTTGCAAAAGGAGGCAACACAAACTACTAATAGAGGTTTTACATACTTTTGCACAAGTACAATTATCAGTTTTTGTTGAAATGAAATCATTTTTGTTGGATGAAATCATGAAAATATATCTCTTATTGTCTGTGTGTTTACTATTGGGAAGGTATGCTTTGCAAATTGGGATTTGGATATATGTTTAACAAGGTTAGTTTGATGTTTTTTTACAAAAAGAGTGACCATATCAGGAGGGTTCGCAATATATCACAATATAAGAACCTACCAAAATAAAGAGGAGACTCTTCTTTCACCAGAAAAAGTGTTTCCGTTCTTTAGTAATCAGCAGAAGAACAGTAAGAAACAAGATTTTTGTGAAAAGAAACATCAAGCAGAACAGGGATGCTTTGACAGTGATATTTTTGGTTTTTGTGAATCATCAAACGATAAAAAACAAAAACAAGACAGAAAGCGCTTTTGATGGCAAAATAATAACTGTAAAGTTATACAACTAAAAAATACGCTGTCAGTGACACTGACTCAGCACGTCTTGAGTCAAATGACGGTGGCTTCAATGGCCAGATGAGGCCTGCGGACTGTATAATGCCTAGTTCTGAAATAGTGTTACACTTCAACACTTTATTATTTCATACAATAAACATCCTCGTTCTTTCCCCCACTTTGAACATAGATGCAAGATGAAGGAACAGATGACGAGAATGAAATCGAGGACGAATCAGAGGATGAGGATGAGGATGAAGGAGGATCATTTCCCGGTGACGCCACTCATGGCTTGTCAACTGCAACATTAGCCAAGCAGCTGGCTGAACGTCTGAAGGCCGTAGTCCATAAAGTACTGCTGGACCTTGGGAGAATCTTTGCCATTAGCCTACTTGCTCTGGCTGGTAGGACCTGCATAAGCCGTCACACTCACACATACTAAAAGAGAAGGAAATAAGTTTTAATTCGTTCATACGAAAGTCTGAAAGATGATGCTGATAAGAGAGGAGTGAGAGAGGCATTATTATGCCTCCCACTCGTGTTCTAGGCAGGACACGCCCCGCTGCAATGTGACGACCTGCAGGACATGCAGCTCTGCAATATAATTGGCTGCTGCTTCCAGGTACGACATGTCCTCCTGCTTCCAGTCATGAAAAGAAGTATCTGATTTCAGTGTGGCGGTGTTATCATGAATCCCACTAACCGTATAATTCCATAATTTGTCCTCTCGTTGCATCTGCGTTGGCTGCCTTTCCCGTGATGCAGCAGCCAATCATATTGCAGTCGGGCGTGTCCTGTGTAGAACTCGAGTGGGACTCAACGCATGAGAGAGACCCTTGCATACCATACGAGGGGCAGTCAAAAAGAAATGATCCCAGTTTAATGTAACCTACTAATTATTGTTTTGTTTTTTCCCTGACATTTTCACGGTTTGGAGTTTACTTGTTTTAAATATCCATCCATCCATCCATCCATCCATCCATTTTCTGAGCCGCTTCTCCTCACAAGGGTCGCGGGAGTGCTGGAGCCTATCCCAGCTATCATCGAGCAGGAGGCGGGGTCCACCCTGAACTGGTTGCCAGCAAGTCGCAGTGCACATACAAACAAACAAACCATTCACACTCCCATTCACACCTACTGGCAATTTAGAGTCTTCAAGGAACCTAGCATGCATGTTTTTGGGATGTGGGAGGAAACCGGAGTGCCCGGAGAAAACCCACGCAGGCATGGGGAGAACATGCAAACTCCACACAGGAGGGGCCGGGCTTTGAACCCTGGTCCCCCAAACTGTGAGGCAGACGCTCTAACCAGTCGCCCACCGTGCCGCTTTGTTTTAAATACTTGTTTAAAATAAACAATTTAAAAAAAAATTGTTTAAGGCAGTCGTCGACCATTTTGGAAATGAGGTCATTGTTGGATGCTTGTTAGAATCAGAGAGCTGTTGTTGAATTTCTTGCTTTGGAATCATCAGTAACATTGTCAAAATTGTGCATGGGGACGCTGCAATAGGCTACAGCGCAGTCAGATCGTAGCGTCATCGTTGACATCGCTAAATTTCTGGGAATAAGCCATGGAGGTGCTGCAAAGTGTCACAAAGGTGATGAATCTTTTCTCAATTGTATAGTGGCTTTTTGACTGTGCTGGGGCCTATTACAGCGTCCCCCTTTTGAAAATATTTAGCAAGAAATTCAATCACTGCTCTCTGCTTCTGATGAGCATCCAACAATGATCTCACTTCCAAAATGGCTGACCGGAAGAGGACAGTTTTAAACAAAACTTTAAAAAAAAAAAAAAAAATAGACCTTCCAACAAGTATTTAAATTACAAACCATGAACATTTCTGAAATAAATGTAGTAGTTTAGTATATACTTAAAAGAAAGTATTAGCAGGTGAAATAAATTGGACACACAATATATCTACCTTTCTCCTCATCATCATGTCAACTAACTCCCTAGCTTTTTGTGTCATAGTCCCAGCATTCAAAGTCCCTACTATCAGTTTTAGGTCTTGTGTTTTCCAAGTGTTTTTGTTTTTAAAACCGTTAAACCACGCACAAATATGTCAAATTTTATAGAGCGGACTAAGATGTTCTCGTTGCAAACTTTAAAACAAGAGGGTTAATGGAGCCATCTTCTTATACACACTCAAAACAGCGATTGTTCATTTAAAGTGAATGATGTATATGTATGTAATATTTGTCTTTACTGTCAATACCCAGAATTTGAGTGTGTTCATTCAAGTAAACTAATGTAAAGAAGCATCATTCACTTTTGAAGGAAATGCAAACAAAAGATGTAGAGGGTATTGTGTTCCGAGCTGATCTTTGAGATCAGATATCAGTCCGATGTCAGCAAAAAATCGAGTATCACATCGGACTGGATGTAAAATGTCCGATTTTACCACTCATATACAAGCGCTGCATTCCATGCTGCTCCAGCACTTCTATCCAGCAGCAGCCGGACGGCATGCAGATCCCACATGATCACAACAACAGGTTGCTAAGGTGCTACCATTGTAGCAAGGAGTAAGAGTGAATGTTGCTTCCTTAAATTCGTTTATTGACACTCCAGTTGAAGCTCACTTTAAAACTAAACTCGTATAACAAAAGAATTACATCAATTTAAAAGTTGAAATACATCACAGACTTAGTTTATTTCTTCGTTTTTGTTCACAAAAATTGCTAGCTCAAAGCTAACACACAATGAACAAAAAACACCATTGACGAGCTAAAGAAAATTTGCATCGAACTCACTTAACCATAAAAAAGAGTCCCAAAGGGCTTCACAAGCCTATAGTTGGCAATTATTGGCGACATCCCCTGATCTAACTCCCCCAATCGGGCAAGAAAAAAACTTAAAATCCCATTCTGGGGAAAAAAGAAACCTTGAGAAGGGACCGTAGATTGGGGGATTCACCCTTCAGGATGACCAGGCTTTAATGGATGTCAAGTGGGCAACATTCATCACATAGTATGGTGCTGCACAATGTTAATTAAGATGGCATAAGAGTCTATTTATAGAGATGAAACGACACAGCTAGATGCCTTTGGGATGTGATTCTGCCTCAGGACCTAGCCCGGTAGGTTGGAGCAGAATCCTCCTTCGCAAAGACTCATCTTGGACTTCTTCCAACTCTCATCCCAGTTGGTCGGTGCAGAATCCATACAGCAACAGCCTCAGATTCAGTCATCATCACTTAGCCCCTCACCGAGCAATGGAGCAGAATGTATAGTATGTCGCTCTGTTCTATATAAAGAACTACGTGTGTTGTTAGAGTCCAGCATAGTACTAGGTAGCCTTAACCTTACAGACTTCACACCTTGCTAATCACCTATGTCCTAGTCTGCTCTATTTTGTGCTGTCATGGACAGTACTCTGTTTGTAGAAAGAGTGATAACACCTTCCCCGTTAGGGTGAAGGCTGTCCTTCCTCCGTCTTTATTCCGTGGTCGATACAAAACCTAGGCAGCCACCGGTTAAATAAGAATAATCTGCTAAACCTCTCATCATTGCCTCTCACAGACGTGTGGAAATATCTTTTTTTCTGATGGCAGGCCTTTTTTCTCTCTAGGAATCACGTTGCCGTCTGCTTTCTCAGCCATCTACTTCCTGCTCTTCATTGGTGTCAGCACATGGTGGGCATGTCACCTTCCAATTAGCCATCTGGGTTTCAACACTCTGTATGTGATGGTGGGCTTCTTCACTGCTGGCCACCTTGTTTGTCTGTACCTATACCAGTGTCTTCTGGCCCAGGTTCTTTTCCCACCACACAGTCTGTGGGCAAGGTAAGATTATATACAGTACTTTTAACAAGGTAATCATTGATCACCTTTTAAGTCAATTCATCACCTGTACTGTACTATCAGATAGACTATCGATACAAAATCCACCAGGAGTCCTTGGATACATCGGTTGTAGTGCTGTGAACCGGATATCGCGAGGCTAGGAATCGGTTGCCTGAGGCTTAATGCTTTTCATCTCGTAAAACAAGCGCGAGATGTCTCGCACTGTGCTCCGCAGGTAACGTTATCTTTACAACCAAACACAGCAGTGGTGGATACTAGCGACACTACTAGTTAAAATACATTTCTCCGTAGCGTCACTATTTCAACATAAAATAGCTTTTCAGGAGTTAAGTAGTTCCCAGTAGAAGTTTAGCCATTTCTAAAGCTTTAGGATTCCAGCGAACCATAGGGAGAGCCATTAACCTCACAAGGAGAAAACATGGAACAGTGGTGAAACATCCATGGAGTGGCCGCCCTACAAAGATTACCCCAAGAGAACAGCAATGACTCATCCAGGAGCCCACAAAGGAACTCAGGACAACTTCTAAAGAACTGCAGGCCTCCCTTGCCTCAGTTAAGGTCAGTGTTCATGACACAAGAATAAGGAAGAAACTGAGTTCCAAGACTCTGCCATGGATGCATTCAAACAATTCTGCAAGGAAGAGTGGGCCAAAATATCGCCACAGAGATGTGAAAGACTCCTGACGAGTTATAGAAAACACTTGATTTCAGTTGTTGCTGCTGAGGATGGCCCAACCAGTTATTAGGTTGAGGGGGCCATTACTTTTTCACACAGTTTCAGGTAACTGAATAGCTTTTTTTCCCTTAATAAATTAAACCACCACTTAAAAACAGCATTTTGAGTTCACTAGGGTTATATTTGTCTGTTATTTACATTTGTTTTATGATCTTAAACATTAAAGTGGGGAAACTATACAAAAATATAAGAATTTGAGAAGGGGGCCAATACTTTTTCATGACAGTGTGTGTGTGTGTATCTATTTCAACGCTGCTTGGACTTGCAAGAAGTACTGGCGACATGGAAAGACGCAGAAATCATTTTGCTACATAAATCAGGCGATAAAACGGACCTAAGAAATTATCGCCCAATAAGCCTGGTCTCAACAATTTATAAAGTCTTTGCAAAGATATTGGACAAACGAATTGGAATCAAACTTAGTGAAGCACAGCCGATAGAACAATTGGGTTTTCGTAGTAGTTTTAATACTATGGACCACATACAGACAGTTCAACAAATATTCGTACAACACGAGTACAAAAATGCCTCTGTGTGTAGCCTTCATCGACTATGAAAAAGCATCACCACGACTTTGATACTGCAGGCGCTGTTAAATCAAGGGATAGGGCCGACCTATATCAACATTCTACAATCAATATACAACGATTCTTCTGGTTCAATACGAATTGATGATGGAAGAGTGCGAATAAGTCTTGGAAAAGGGTCAGGCAAGGTGACACACTGTCTTTGGGAAAAAGGACTAAAAATTAACGGCACTTACTTGAGCCATCTTCGTTTTGCAGACGACATTTTATTTTCCTACAATGCTGAACAACTACAGCGTCGTATTCAGGAATAAGAGTTAAAAATCCGTCGCTCAGGTCTGAAAATGAACAAAAGCAAAACGAAGGTCATGTTCAATCGTTACTGTCCACAAAACGATATCAAAATGGAGGACTATGTTTTAGATGCCGTCGACAAATACATCTATTTAGGCCAACTTTCCAACAATGGATGGAAATAAAAGGACTGAAGTTGAACGCCGCATAAAGCTTGCCTGTCAGGCTTATGGAAGGATTTTTGGTACGAATGCCAAAGTTATACAAACACTATGTGTAACCCAAAAGGAACATGGAACGCCAAATGTTGAAAATAAGCATTCGTGACAAGATGCAGTTGGATAAGACAGTAGACGCGAGTTACCGATGTCTTAAATGGAAATGGGCTGGCCACGTTGCCCGAAGAGCTGACAAAAGGTGGACCACAGAAACTAACAATTGGATACCACTGGACACAAAGCGACCACGGCGAAGACCTAAAAAGTAGATGGATAGATGAAATCATTAACAGACCGGAATACACTGGCAACAAATTGCAAAATGTCGTAGTAGTTGGAAACTTCTTGCCTTCTACACCTTCATTGGAGTCCAGCTGTGTTTGATTATACTGATTGGACTTGATTAGGAAAGCCACACCCCTGTCTATATAAGACCTTACAGCTCACAGTGCATGTCAGAGCAAATGAGAATCATAGGGTCAAAGGAACTGCCTGAAGAGCTCAGAGACAGAATTGTGGCAAGGCAGAGATCTGGCCAAGGTTACAAGAAAGGTGTCTGCTGCACTGAAAGTTCCTAAGAGCACAGTGACCTCCATAATCCTGAAATGGAAGACGTTTGGGAAGACCAGAACCCTTCCTAGAGCTGGCCGTCCAGCCAAATTGAGCAATCGGGGGAGAAAAGCCTTGGTGAGAGAGGTAAAAATAGAACCCAAAGATGACTGTTGCTGAGCTCCAGAGATGGAGTCGGGTTCTAGAAAGTCAACCATCACTGCAGCCCTCCACCAGTCGGGGCTTTATGGCAGAGTGGCCCGACGGAAGCCTCTCCTCAGTGCAAGACACATGAAAGCCCGCATGGAGTTTTCTAAAAAAAAAAACACACCTGAAGTACTCCAAGATAGTGGGAAATAAGATTCTCTGGTCTGATGAGACCAAGACAGAAATTTTTGGCCTTAATTCTAAGCGGTTTGTGTGGAGCAAACCAGGCACTGCTCATCACCTGTCCAATACAGTCCCAACAGCGAAGCATGGTGGTGAAGCATCATGCTCTGGGGGTGTTTTTCAGCTGCAGGGACAGGACGACCGACTGGTTAGAGCGTCTGCCTCACATTCCTGAGGACCGGGGTTCAATCCCCGGCCCCGCCTGTGTGGAGTTTGCATGTTCTCCCCTTGCCTGCGTGGGTTTTCTCCGGGTACTCTGATTTCCTCCCACATCCCAAAAATATGCATGGTAGGTTGGTTGAAAACTCTAAAGATACAGTTGCAAGCTTCTCCTCGATATCTGCAGAACTACTTTCATGGAGTTAAACTCTACTCTCACTGAGGAGCTACGGAACTGCGGGTTGCTCCGGGTGCCTACAACAGCTGCGACCCCCACTCCTGCATCGCGCCCAGAGTGGAGGTGCCACAAACGGCGAAGGCGGAAACAGAAACGGGGCAAGCGCTGAGGTATCCGAGCTAGGCTAGCGGCTAAACCACACAAGCTGGCTATTCCCTCAATCGTGTTCGCCAACGTACGCTCTCTGGACAACAAGCTGGATTACATTCGACTGCTCCACTCTACTTGTAAGACTGTGGGAGAGTGCTGTGTTTTTGTCATCTTACAGACCACTGGTTAAAGTCTCCCAACCAGTTAGGAACAGGTCTGAGTGTGGCCAGAAGGGTCCCTTGAGACACTTAAAGACTGTTTTGCCCCCACAGACTGGACCATGTTCAAACAGGCTGCCACCTACAACTCTATCACAGACCTCCAGGACTACACAATGAATGTTACTGCCTACATCAGCAAGTGCATGATGTCACCACCTCTAAGCCCATCACTGTCCGTGCTAATCAGAAGCCATGGCTGTCGGGGGAGGTCTACAGACTATTGAAGGTCCGTAACGCGGCTTTTAGGTCTGGGGATGAGTCGGGCCTAAGGACAGCCAGGGCCAATCTGTCCCGTAGCATCAGGGAGGCCCAGAGGGAGTACTCCAGGAAGATCCCACCGCTTCAGTGACAGCAGTGACACCAGGAGTCTATGGCGAGGTATTCAGACCTTTACGGACTATAAACCCTCACCACAGAACTGTGACAGCTCCACCTCCCTGCTAAATGAGCTGAATGACTTCTTTGCTCGCTTTGCGGCACACAACAGCAAGACTCCACCCCCTTCTGCTGACCAAGTGCCGACACTGACCCGGGACAGCGTGAACAGATCTGCTGATAGGATCAACACACTAAAAGCCCCGGGCCCAGATAACATACCTGGTCATGTTCTGAGGGACTGTGCAACTGAACTCACAAATGTCTTCACAGACATCTTCAACACCTCCTTGAGTCAGGGTGTTGTCCCCACATGCTTCAAAGCCACCACCATCATCGCGGTACCGAAGAAGTCGTCGCTCTCCTGTCTCAATGACTACCGTCCGGTAATCACATAAAAATAGCTGTTCACACCAGTACTGTATGAAAACTAGATACACCAGTGCCCTGGAGCAGCCTGGCTAATGGACGTGCCTATGTAGCAGCCATGTTGGCAGGGGCGACGTTCCCATAGAAGGCAGGACATTGAAATTAAGTCGTAACTTGGTCATTTCTCAACCGATTTTCACGTGTTGCTGTTTTTTCAACGCCAAAACTCATGCAATCAGTGCACATTTGAAAAATGACAATACATTATCAAAATGATTAAAAGAAATGTGCAGCAAATTGACCAACAGCAATTCATCTTTCAAATGACAATATGGTGTCCCACTTTCAGATTTTTTATGTTTTTTTTCCTCAACAGAAAAAGACAGCATTCCCTGGGTCGGTTTGTTGTCCCAAAATCAACCAATGTATTAGAAAAGAAACAGAAAAAAAGGGGAAAAAAACCCACCTGAATCCGAATTTTCCCATGATATTATGACTGTGGTCCCAGCTGTCTTGAGATCATTAAAAAGCTCCTCTCATGTAGTTCTGGGCTGATCCCTAACCTTTCTCATAATCATTGATACACCACAAGGTGAAATATTTCGAGGAGCCCCAGACCAAGAGAGATTGACAGTCATTTTGTTTATTCCATTTTCTACTTGTAATTATTGCACCAACAGTTGTCTCCTTCTCACGCAGCCTCTTACCAATGGTCTTGTAGCCAATTCCAGCCTTGTGCAGGTCTGCAAGCTTGTCGCTCATGTCCTTAGAAAGTTCTTTGGTCTTGCCCATGATGGAGAGGTTGGTGTCTGATTGATTCATTCTGTCGACAGGTGTCTTTGTTGAGAAGGGTGCATTTCATACAGCTGACGAGTTAAGTTTAGGAGTACTTTCTTAAAGTGAGAGGACTAGTCTGTGGAAGCCAGTATTCTTTATTGCTGGTAGGGGATCAAATACTCATTTCACTCAGTGAAATGCAAATAAAGTTTTTTTTTTTTTTTTTTTTTTTTTTTTTAAACTTTTTTTAAATGTGATTTTCTGGATTTTCTTTTTCTTTCTCTCACTGTTAACATAAACCTACCATTAAATTATAGACCGCTTATGTCTTTGTCAGTGGGTGAACTTAAAAAATCAGTGAGGGATCAAATAATTATTTCTTCCACTCTTATCTTATAATTTAATATTTTTGAATGAATTACATTATTATTATTATGAGCCAATTATGCCTCATTCTAAATGCAATGCATATTTTTCATGCAGTGTATCACAAACTATGCTTGTCATTACGGTATCAGTGATGATCATCATTCTGATCACTCCGAATTTTCTTCTTTGTCTGTTCCTATCAAGGCTCTTCGGTCTGAAGGACATTATCAAACCTGGAAACTGCTCTACACCATATGACTTCAACTTTAATGCTGAATATGACTGGCCAGTTTATATCAACCCAGGAATACTATTCCTTCTCTACATTATCTCAGCAATGGTTCTAAAAACAGGATGTCATGGAACACTTCACCAGGTATCTGTTTGCCTTGCCTTCTCTTTCTGGCTGAAATTTGAAATGAAACTTAGAGTATTTGATCAGTTTGCATGGATTAAAAGTTTGTAATTCTATGTCATTCTTTAAACTTAATGGAATTATGTGCCGTCGACGTGTCCCTGGGCGAGACACTTAACCCACATTGCCAATGAAAGAATGTGATTGGATTTTTGGTAGTGGTTGGAGGGGCCATAGGCACAGAATGGCAGCCACGGTTCCGTCAGACTGCCACAAGGCAACTGTGGCTTCACAAGTAGCTTACCCCCAATAGGGTGTGACTATGGAGTGAATGAATAATGTGTGCAATTGTAAATCGTCTTTGAGTGCCTTGAAAAGTGCTCCCTAAGTGTTATGCATTATCCAGTGCAGTGTGAGGTGGGCGGTGGCCGAAGGCGGGGACCTTGGCGATCCGATCCCCGGCTACAGAAGCTGGCTCTAGGGTGGTGGAATGTCACCTCTCTGGCAGGGAAGGAGCCCGAGCTGGTGTGTGAGGTCGAGAGGTTCCGACTAGATATAGTTGGGCTCGCCTCCACACACGGCTTGGGCTCTGGTACCAGTCCTCTCGAGAGGGGTTGGACTTTTTTCCACTCTGGAGTTGCCCACGGTGAGAGGCGCCAAGCAGGTGTGGGTATACTTATTGCCCCCCGGCTTGGCATCTGTACGTTGGGGTTCACTCCGATGGACGAGAGGGTAGCCTCTCTCCGCCTTCGGGTGGGGGGACGGATCCTGACTGTTGTTTGTGCCTAGGCACCAAACAGAAGTTCAGAGTACCCACCCTTTTTGGAGTCCTTGGAGGGGGTGCTGGAGAGCGCTCCTGCTGGGGACTCCATCGTTCTGCTGGGGGACTTCAATGCTCACGTGGGCAATGACAGTGTGACCTGGAAGGGCGTGATTAGAAGGAACACCGCCCCCCTCCGATCAGAACCCGAGTGGTGTTCTGTTATTGGACTTCTGTGCTCATCACGGATTGCCCATAACGATCACCATGTTCAAGCATAAGGGTGTCCACACGTGCACTTGGCACCAGGACACCCTAGGTCGCAGTTTGATGATTCGACTTTGTGGTCGTGTTATCAGTCTTGAGGCCGCATGTCTTGGACACTCTGGTGAAGAGAGGGGCGGAGCTTTCAACTAATCACCACCTGGAGGTGAGTTGGCTCCGATGGTGGGGGAAGATGCCGGTCCGACGTGGCAGGCCCAAACGTATTGTGAGGGTCTGCTGGGAGCATCTGGCCGAATCCTCTGTCAGAAGGAGTTTCAACTCCCACCTCCGACAGAACTTTGCTCATGTTCCCGGGGGGAGGCGGGGAACATCGAGTCCGAGTGGACCATGTTCCGCGCCTCCATTGCTGAGGCGGCCGACCGGAGCTGTGCCCATAAGGTGGTTGGTGCCTGTCGTCGTGGCAATCCCCGAACCCGTTGGTGGACATCAATGGTGAGGGATGCCGTCAAGCTGAAGAAGGAGTCGGTCTTTTTTGGCCGGTGGGACTCCTGAGGCAGCTGATGGGTACCGGCTGGCCAGCAGAATGCAGCTTTGGTGGTCCCTGAAGCAAAAACTCGGGTATGGGAGGAGTTCGGTGAGGCAATGGAGAAAGAATTCCGGACGGCTTCGAGGAAATTCTGGTCCGCCATCCGGCATCTCAGGAGAGGAAAGCAGTGCATCACTCTGTGATATGGATCCCTGTGGGTCTGAAATAAAGAATAAAGTATTTGTATACCGGACCTCACCTGTAGTCAAGAGGGCTGATGAAATAATCCCAGACATCAAGCTGTGGTCTCCAGAGAGCATTGAGAGGTTACAGTTTGCAATAGTCCATTAAAATCAATGAGGTGAAGGAGATGGTTTCAACATACAGCGGTGACTTGAGATACAAGTTTAATTTGTTCCGTGACCACGCTCCTAACTCAAAATGCGAGTATCTAACATCTTTTTTCATTTTAAATAAATGGAAATGTCATTAATGCATTTAAACCTCTTAAAAAAACCTAACAGAAATTGTATAATGTGTTTAAAAAAAGAAAATAAAATAGAACTCTGCAATATTGTACTTCATATAAAAATGGAGTAACAAAATAATTAATTAGAATGTAAAACACTGAACAGTTTGTGCATCATGGTTTAATGGTTTAATTCAATTCATTCTGCTGCACCTTCTGGTGTGTCAGCCTTGGCCACCCGGGTTAGTATAACACCGTTATACAGATAAACAAAGCACAGTGTCTCTTCACTTGTCTGTATTCGCATTGTCACTATTCTCAGCGACTCAATAAGCTGCAATGATAACTTTTTTTTTTTTTTTTTTTTTTTTTTGCAACACCGTATTTGTTGTAAAAATTAGATAATCAATGTTAATTATTAGCATGTCAATGGCTAGCATTAAGCTACCGGGTTTGGTTGTTTTAAATATGCAACGTAATTCTCCGTTTTATGTTTAGTTTGATTGGCAGTGTCCTTAAACAGCTTGAGGCGTCATCTTTTTGAAGAACTGTTCACAAATTTTACGAAGTGCTGCTGATTGTGAAGTGAGATGAGTTGCGTTTACTGCCGTCACACAGCGCTCGCATCTCAAGTTTGTGCTTGCAAGTCAAAGCAAATAATCGGTCAAATGACTGCTGGTGTCTCAAAATTCAAGGGTCACTCTTATCTCAAAGCACCACTGTATACTATATCTTCTTTTGTGTGGACAGCATTATTCCCCAAAAAACGAATCACATCATCAAAAACCCTCCCAGGCCACTGACTCCCTCACCCCTGGTGACCTCCAACTTGTTGTACTGGCCAATCGATAACGGGGAGGAGGGGGGGTGGGTGCTGTCTGTGCATTTCCGCCAAAAGTAATGACTGTCCCAAAAGTATGCACTCTGTGCAATGCCCCTAGATTACACCACTCTGGTTGATCGGCAACGCCGGACTTCCAGACATTGCGCCCACCCACCCCCGACTTGAGTTTGGCACCTGTGTTAACATGCTCAGTGAATGTCACAGGTTTTTCTGACGTCTCACGTTACGTCATGCATGGTTTAAGATCCAAGTTTTCTTTGACTTTTTATTGAACTCCAACTTATAATTCAGACGTTTTGGAGATGGTATTATAGTTTACCATTGTACCCCCACCCCTTTCCTTAGGATGAAGACAAGCAGCAGGAGCTCAAAACTGCAAATGAGGAGGAGATGGTGGAGTTGAGCTCCTGGAATCAAAAGAATGAGGACTGTGAAGATGACACTCAGGTAAATTCATGACTATATTTGCATTTGTAATTTTAAACATATTATTCAGTTTTTATTGGACAATTCAAATCTGTGATGATTTAAAGACTGGTTTTCTGTTACCGTGTAACAACAGATCAAGGCTGGGAAGAACCGATCGAAGCCGCATGGCCGGCTTCTATGATTGGGGGGGGCGCCGCCATTGTCGCGGCTCGGCGTACGCTCGCGCACGTGTTGGCAACAAAGGGGAGGGGGGAGGAGTTGGCCGAAGCCGTCCCGCAGGTGGGGAGATGTTAGCCAGGAAGGGCAGTGAGCCAAGAAGATGAGCGAGAAGGTGGAAGTTAAGGGTTAAGTACCCAGGGGGGGGCGTGTCTAAGGGACAGGAAGTGGAGAAGACCACACCCATCAGCTTGAATTTAGTCTACAATTTTGACCCATAAAATGGGTTTAAAAATCATATATTTATCTAAAACACTCCCAACTTTGTCGTCTTATTCATTGATCAAGCATATAGAATGATTGTCTCAACTTTAGTCTTTGCAAATCCATCCATCCATTTTCTGAGCCGCTTCTCCTCACGAGGGTCGCGGGCGTGCTGGAGCCTATCCCGGCTATCATTGGACAGGAAGCGGGGTACACCCCGAACTGGTCGGCAGCCAATCGCAGGGCACATGTAAACAAACAACCATTCACACTCACATTCACACCTACGGGCAATTTAGAGTTTTCAATTGACCTACCATGCATGTTTTTGGGATGTGGGAGGAAACCGGAGTACCCTATGTTTATGAATAAACCCAAATTTGTTGTCTGAAGAGAGAATGCACTTCTCCAATCTTTTAAACAGAATTTCCTCCAATATTTCAGACAATATGCTAGCTAGAGCTATTGGTCTATAATTTTCTGAGCAGTTTATATCTTGCCAATCTTATCTTTTATGACTGGCACAGAGAGGACAGCCATGACTCAGATTTTTTTCCAAAAATCATTTATACTGTTGCTTTGGAGTTTCTTCCCCAGTGAGTCAGATCTCAACATGTTCTCATTTTATCTTTACATACTGAAGAGCATGTTTAAACTGAGTATTAGTATTTTTGTTATGTTCAAATAGTGGGTCGGGCCAACTTTTGCCTACCACAATAGTATCAACAAAATACTGTAAAATACAGAAATATGTGCGAAGGATAACATTTTGAGAGTGAGGAAAAAGGACAGAATAAAGAAAAGAAAGGAAGCTCAAGACTTACGTCAGCAATGCTTGCAGGTACTGTACGTGTGTGTGTGTGTGTGTGTGTGTGCAAACACATACATATAGAGTGTTCCCTCGTTTTTCGCGGTTAATGGGGACCAGAACACCCCACGAAAGGTGAAAAACCTGAGAAAAATTTTCGTGGATGTGTATGTGGGTACCAGAATGTTTAAAATATGTCAACAGTATTTATACTTTACATATTTGAGACAAAGATTACAACAGTACACGTATTTACTTAAATCTTTAATTGTAAAACCTTATAGAGTAATTAACATTCATCAACAGTGCCTTTCTGAGAGAGGCAAAGAAACTTGCGTTGGTGGCGGAGGAGAGGCTCTCACTTGACTCGTAGAGGCTTTAGGTTCACTCGGAGACTCTTCTGCTGGAGACGCTGATGGTGTAGCTGGGGTTTTACCTTGGAGAAAAACATGGTGATGGGTAGTTGTTGTTCTTTGTTTTTTCTTTTGCTTCAAAATTTCCCTGCACAAGGACATAACCCCGTCTCTTATTACGCGGAGTTACCACACGTTTGGCTTCCTTATTGAAGCAGTTTTGCAGATGGTTGCTTCCTCTTTCTTGATGTACCGCACTGTAGATTCTTTCACGCCATAATGGCGTGCCACTGATGCATAACTTCTGCCCTCTTTGATCAAATCTAAAAGTTTCACTTTTTCGCTGATGGTCGTCATCTTCTTCTTCCTCTTGGGCGCCCCGCGGGAAGCTTTCGCAGGAGCACAGAGCTTCGGCGGCATTGTCGTGGCTTGCTTAACTAAAGAAAAAAAATGATCGCTTAAACAAAAAACGTTATTGTGAACACAACAGCGTGGACGAGACTGGCGATACACAACAAGGGAAGATGCTGGGTGAGGCTGCGATGATGTGCAGCCAATCAGCTCACGGGATAAATCCACTCGTGATCTCATTGGTCGATGTCGCGGCGGGAACCAATCTCGCGCCTTGTATGAGTGCCCGTAAAGTACAGGCATGTACAAAGCCTCTGAGTCAACTCATCTCTTTGTTTGGCATGCAGGAAACCTTCTCTCACGCGCATCAACATGAAACAACGCGTCTTTCCGCAATTTGACTGCCGATATGGCTGTATTTATTTTTTTTTTTTTTAATGAATATTTTGGAAAAACCTGCGAAGCACTGAAGCCGCAAAAGGTGAAGCGCGAAGTGGCGAGGGAACACTGTATGTAACCCCTAAATGCCCAACGCGTTGTCGTCGCTTAGGGGCTTAACTGTAGGTAAAACTACGGGACTACGTTTGGGCTATCTGCCAACACGCATTGGGCCAGCGTGGCAGATTAGGGCCTATTCCTTCTTCATGGCAGTACAACAAAAAACACGGCCTTCATTCCCCGTAGGCCAAAGAGCCTCTGTCTACGGCAGCGGGCAGACAAGCTTGGCGGCAGAGGGTGCTAAGAATCATCGGGTTCATTATGGCTGCTTACGGACAATGGACTTGGCTATGCTAGACCAGAATACGGTTACTCCTACAAACATTTTAAGTCAAACCAAAGGACAATCTTTAGAAGTAGCAAGAAAGAAGCAAAAAAAGACACAACGCACAAAATCTTATTTTTGGGACGCTCAACGTGTGAACGGTAAAGGACAATTCTCGATTAGAAGACCTACAACATGAGCAAGAAGCCATCGAATGGGATATAATTGAACTGTGAAATCCGTCAGAAAGATGAAGCTACAGTGGGTACGGAAAGTATTCAGACCCCCTTACATTTTTCACTCTTTGTCACATTGTAGCGATTTGCTAAAATTATTTAAGTTAATTTTTCCGTGCAAAGATGACTGTGGCTGAGCTCCAGAGATGCAGTCGGGAGATGGGAGAAAGTTCTAGAAAGTCAACCATCACTGCAGCCCTCCACCATTCGGGGCTTTATGGCAGAGTGGCCCGATGGAAGCCTCTCCTCAGTGCAAGACGTATGAAAGCCTGCTTGGAGTTTGCTAAAAAACACCGGAAGGACTCCAAGATGGTGAGAAATAAGATTCTCTGGTCTAATGAGACCAAGATAGAACTTTTAGGCCGGTATGTGTGGAGAAAACCAGGCACTGCTCATCACCTGTCCAATACAGTCCCAACAGTGAAGCATGGTGGTGGCAGTAACATGCTGTGGGGGTGTTTTTTAGCTGCAGGGACAGGGAGACTGGTTGCAATCGAAGGAAAGATTAATCTGGTCAAGTACAGGGATATACTGGACGAAAACCTTCTCCAGAGTGGTTAGGACCTCAGACTGGGCCGAAGGTTCACCTTCCAACAAGACAATGACCCTTAGCACACAGCTAAAATAACAAAGGAGTTGCTTCGGAACAACTACGTGACTGTTCTTGAATGGCCCAGCCAGAGCCCTGGCTTAAACCCAATTGAGCATCTCTGGAGAGACCTGAAAATGGCTGTCCACCAATGTTCGCCATCCAACCTGACAGAACTGGAGAGGATCTGCAAGGAGGAATGGCAGAGGATCCCCAAATCCAGGTGTGAAAAACTTGTTGCACCATTCCCAAAAAATACTCATGGCTGTATTAGCTCAAAAGGGGGCTTCTACTAAATTCTGAGTAAAGGGTCTGAATACTTCTGGCTGTGTGACTGGCTGTTTTTCTTTTTTAATAAATCTGCAAAAATTTCAACAATTCCCATTTTTTCTGTCAATATGGGGTGCTCTGTGTAGATTAATGAGGAAAAAATTAACTTAAATGATTTTAGCGAATGGCTGCAATATAACAAAGAGTGAAAAATTGAAGGGGGTCTGAATACTTTCCGTACCCACTGTATGTTGACTCTCGATAATGGCCATCTATTTTATTACAGAGGATCAGAAAGCGGACGCAAAAGTGGAGTTGGTTTCATTATTAATAAACCTATTGGCAATTGCGTTACCTGCGTCAAAAGTATTTCTGACAGAATCGCCACATATACCATCTCTATTAGAAAGTCTTACTCGCTTCAATTGAAATATCCATCCATCCATCTATTTTCTGAGCCACTTCTCCTCACTCGGGTCGTGGGCGTGCTGGAGCCTATCCCAGCTATCATCGGGCAGGAGGCGGGGTACATTGGAAGTGACCTCAGATTCGTTCAGGTGAAAGTGCAAACAAACTGCCAATTTGAACGAAATAAACTTCTAAAGAGCAAGTTTACCAATCTAATCTTAATTCAAGAAAGAAGCTACGAGTTTCAAATATGTTTGGATAATCGCTCTAAAGCTCTTCTAACGCTGGAAGACACAGATTTATCAACACACAACGAAGAAATTGTAAACGGCATTGTTCAAACATAAAGTAGCGCCATCAACGTGAAAGACGACAGCATCCAGAATATCTAAAGCTACTTTAGAATTAATGAAAAAGCGACTAGAAATGAAGAAAAGGGGCAGCATTATCAACAAAAGTGATTATGTTGAATTGTGCAAGATGATTCGGAAAAAGCCGAGAAGAATTGAGAACTTACAACGTTCGGCTTGTTCAGAAAACGCTTGAAGCTGGACATGGAATAACAAATATTAAACGCGCACAAGAAGAATATTTTTTTAAAATAGCAGATGGAACGATATGTCACAGGCGCCAAGAAATCATACGAGACAAACCTATACAGTAACCCTCAATGCATGATTACAGGAACGCTAGAAGCAGACCCAGTTCCATGTATCGTGAATGAAGAGGCTGAAAACGCTATTAATTCACTTAAGGCTGGAAAAGCTTGTGTTCTGGATACAATTTCGGTTGAAATGCTGAAAGCAGAAGGCAACTAACTTAATAAGATCCTTGTAAAACAGTGGATGGAAAATATGTAGTCTCTCCAGCGTGTCCTGGGTCGTCCCCGGGGTCTCCTCCTGGTGGGACGTGCCCGGAACACCTCACCAGGGAGGCGTCCAGGAGGCATCCGAATCAGATGCCCCAGCCACCTCATCTGGCTTCTCTCGATGTGGAGGAGCAGCGGCTCTACTCTGAGATCCGCCCGGATGACCGAGCTTCTCCCCCTCTCTCTAAGGGAGAGCCCGGACACCCTGCGGAGGACACTCATTTCGGCCCCCTGGATCTTGTTCTTTCGGTCACGACCCACAGCTCGTGACCATAGGTGAGGGCAGGAACATAGATTGACCGGTAAATTGAGAGCTTCGCCTTGCGGCTTAGCTTCTTCTTTACCACAACGGACCGATACAAAGTCTGCATCACTGCAGACGCTCCACCGATCCGCCTGTCGATCTCCCATTCCATTCTTCCCTCCCTCGTGAACAAGACCCCAAGATACTTGAACTCCTCTACTTGGGGCAGGATCTCATCCCTGACCTGGCGAGGGCACGCCACCCTTTTCCGACTGAGGACCATGATAGTGGTTTACATTACTGGTAAACCTTTATTGCTCAGTGTGTGTTTTTATGTCTCTAAAGTATTCTCTGCCAATTATTGTACTATAGCAGATCCAACTACTGGAGACAAATTCCTTGTGTGTTTTTGACATACTTGGCAAACTTGATTCTGAAGAAATGTGCTCGTCAGCAGGCTCACGCAGGTTTCGACCTGGGCACATGTGGGCACATCAAAATTTGGCTGAAAAATCAAATATGTCATCAGAAAACAATCCTTAAATTACTACTGGGTCTGTTTTGGCGGGAATTTATTTTCTGCAGATGTCGTTTTTAGGTCCAGAACTATGGCATAATTGTCAGTGTTCACAGCATTAGAGACGTCCTTTATGGGTACTGGTATTGTGTGTTGTCATCCAACAGAATTATTGTGGGAAACTACGATACTGTTATACTATGAAAACTGGCCTCGATAAAACTGATGCTGATTTAACTTAATGTTTTATCGCACAACCTTTTGAGGTACTTCAATGAGACGATAATGCTCAATAAGACTTCTGCACCTTTTTGAAGCCTGTCTTCTGCAGACTGCATGTTGCATCTCCTTTCAAATATCTTCAAACAGGATTTAGATCAGGGCAGCCTTAGCCATTCTGGAGCGTTTTAGCTGGGGGGGTTTTCTTCGTGTACTTCACTTTTGTTTTGTAAATATAGAGCTGATGTGACGTGCCCAAAAGCTGCATTTTGGTAAATTACAGCCTCATTTATTTATTTCAGGAATGTTTTTTTTGGGTTTTTCTTAACGGAAGGTTCACTTGTGTGTATGGGGTTGTTGTTTTAACAGCTTCGACGTTATGGTGCAAAGAACAAAATCTCTGTTTTCAGACAGTCTTTCCGTGTGTGTATCAAGCATAACAATATTGTTTGATTTCCCCAATTTTTATGCAGTAATTTGTTTTCAGTGTAGTGTTCACTTCACTTTTGACTTTTGGTCACTACCACCACATGTAATGAACCAAACCTGTGTTAGCAAATCGTAAAGGGTATACAGAGCGTAATCAAAAAAGGATAATAATTCCATTGTGGTTTCAGTATGCTTGATCAAAGAATTGTCAATATCGAACCAATTTTTTTCCATCTTTAGCAAAAATAAAGGAATTTGCCTCACTTGTACCAATACTTTTGGTGGGGAGTGTGTAGGTAATGTTTTTTTTTTCGTCTGTGTCTCAGCTCATGGTCCTGTGTGTGGGAACAGAGCACATTCGGGAAGAAACTGTTGCTGAAGAAGGTCCACCACAACTTGGTATGTATTTTTATTTACCCTGACAAGGCAAGTAACTCCCGTGTAGTGGAAATGGTGATTTTGTGTGACACTAAAACCCATTTTCCACCGTCTCAGTCATGTATTAACGTGTTGGCATGGTCCCAGGTATTGCCATCCTTAACGAGTTTTAACAAGGGTGCCCCTCTACCTATCAAACCTCAGCAATTTAAGGCAGAAGGTACTGCATAAATTCTTATTTACTGAAATTAAATTACTTATGTAACTGCTTACTTTATGTCTCTCTCCCTCCGTTTCTGCCAACTTCTTACAACCTTATTGTAACCCCTATTGTACCAATGCCACTCCCCTGGGGTTCTTATCCCCTTGGACATATTTTGCAAAACAGTAATCCCCTGCTATATTGCAGTTAAATTATTGTGGATTCAGTGCATCGTGGATTTTTTTTTTTTTTATAGGTTAATGTAGTGCAGTTCCTCACCTGCACAGCTCTAATAGTTAGCTTTACTGGGTATATGATTTTAATGCGGCAGCTATGACTCGCATAAGGTCAACTGGGTTCTTATTCTTAGCAGAAAAAGGAAACCTTACCTAGTAATCTCATCTCATACATTTGGTAAGTCACCAAATTGCTTGAGGATACAAAGAACATGACTCGAAAACCACAAGCCACTGTCAGAGTTTCATGAAATAAATTCACAAATACCAACCTATAGCTAATAAGACGGGAACAAATGCAAGGAGCAACATTTAGCTTTTTTGACAAGTACAGTACTGTACTTAAAAATATCACAGCAATGAATTCCTGGTTCCCATAATGCTTTTCGCTGACTATATTGCCAGGACTGTCAGTGTGAAGAACGGTACCAGTGCTGAAGGCAGGGAATTGCGCGTTCAGTGTTCACACGAGTGTTCATTTTGTTGACGAAAGATTTTCATCATAGCTATAGTCAACAACCTTTTTTCTGACTAAAACGAGACAAAGACTATGTAAGAATATATTTTGAAAGCTGTTTGATCACAATATTTCTGGTTTGAGCTACCAAAATAATGACGCGCGGCAAAACTTTGAACATTTGCTGGAAAAAACTGACGCCTGGTCCGGTTCGCTCGAATGTGACAAGCCCAAAAGTAAGGTATCCTCCTTCGCAACCCCACAAGGGGTCGCTAACAAAGAACTACTGCACATGCTATCCTTGAGATCATCCGCAGCTTGGCGAATAATGCGAAGCAAGACCCACGGCAGCCTGAGCCCCTGCTTGGAGGCCACGTCCCGAGCTCGGCCAACCCGCCGTGATGGTCTGTTCTGACTCCGACGTCTGTGTGCATTCGGCTGATTCTCTAATTAGCAATGGCAAGCGTCCCATCCAACAGACCGTGGGAAAGCACATAACCGACCACTGCGATGACCAGGTGACACCCGTTACTAAAATCAAAATTCGCGGACCAAAACCCAGTTCGACAATCCGACCTCGACAATCTCCGACCCTGCCCTGTGACTCACTGAATGACTCCCGCTACCTGTCAAACAAAAAAGACAAGCAGCCATTTCGGCGTCTTCTAGATAAACTCACCGTTAATGACACATCAGGGAACTTTTACTTGACGACAACACTTGAACATACGTTCCAATATGACAGACTCGTGGATACTGCAGCAGACATCACTGTCATGTCCGAGGACGTGTTTGACCTACTGTGTGACAAAGTACAGCAAGACAGCCGTACACTCAACCTTCAACACTGTGAAATGACAATTCGCTCCCTTGCTTTGGTGAACACCAACTTAAGCTCGCGAGTGTGGTTGCACTGGACAATAGGGCCACATTCCATAATTCATCCTGTGTCCATGTCACCTGTCAAGTCAGTACCTTTGCTCATTGGACAAGATTTGCTACACCGTTTCAGGCCATTAATTGACTATACGAGGCGCGAGATTTATGCACAGGTGTGCCGGCCCCTGAAGCGGCCAGAACACAATAGAGAATCCTCCCAGTGCTACGCTCTGAGTCTCCTGGATGCGCCGCCTCTGCCAAACTCGCAGCCAGATGACAGCTTGACGAATGGGGTGCTAAGCCTCCTGGATGCATCGCCGCTACCAAAATCCCAGCCAGATGACAGCTTGACAAAAGGGATGTACACACCAGAAAAGCTGAAGATGTCCACCAGTGGGCGCTCTGGCGATCATTCTTCCAAGCTTTCGAGACCACAAGACCCCTCGGTGAGATGGAAAACTGCGCCCTATGAGTCGCATATTACCAGAATCAGAATCATCTTTATTTGCCAAGTATGTCCAAAACACACAAGGAATTTGTCTCCGGTAGTTGGAGCCGCTCTAGTACAACAGACAGTCAATTTACAGAACACTTTGGAGACATAAAGACATAGGGTCATCATTGGTCCATCCATTCAGCTGTCACATGATGGTGTCTTTCTTGATTAGCTGGCCGTCAGTCTCAGTGGCTGCGAAGTCGTTGTACTTCTTTTGTGATTTTCACACACGCATGGCTTCAACAGCATAGGACATGTAGGCATCGTCTCTTATCAGAGACCTCAGACTTCCTGTACACTTGTTCTGTACACCTTGCAAAGCGCACCTCGGTGCCATCTTTTTGGTTCACTTCTCAGCCGCTCGTGACTCCACGCAGCGAAGGGGGGACAGGGGGGGAGGGGGGGGGGTCACACAAGACTCCACCCGCGATGCATTATGCACGAAACAAAGGATGGTCAACACGGTGAGACTGGACCGGGCAAGCAAGCCCAGTCTCCGTGACAGCATCCCTGCTACGCCAAGTCCGCCAACGCTGGTACTCAACCAAGACACGGGTGAAACCAAACGCGCTGCTCCGCCGCAAACCACTAACATAACGACCAAAATAAAAGACATCCACGCGCCCCCACCGGGGACGTCTGTAGCCTTACTACTATCGAGAGGCAACTTCGGGAATTGCAGTCCAAAATCCAAACTACCCGACAACGCATGGCTAACAAAATAGTCAATTCCTGGTTGCTAAGCAATCTGCTAAAAGTAGCCATTTTAGTTCTCAACATTTGCTGTATAATTTAAACCAAAATAGGCAGGCCATAACCACACTGTCGTCCTAACGGTTTATGCTCACACACAGATTGCTGACATATTGATAAACGACAGGCTATATGAAATCGCGCCCTTTCTAGACAATTTTGCAAAAGATAGAATTCTCCCACATTTGGGACCCCTCAGCTCTACTAAAATCACTCGGTCCATGGCCCTGACAGGCCCCACCAATCTAGCCCATCTCAGGTCTTTCCTTACAAGCTCCACAGCTCTGCATGCCAATCCTGAGTTCCAAAGAAAAAACTTTCTTGTCGCTGGCGCAATCAAAGATGCCCTCAAAGATGCCATGTTGCATAGTGAGGATGCCATTTGGTACCACCTACCATTAAGCAGTTACGACAGTGAAATTGTGATTTCTAAGTTTTGGCCCTGAAATGCTGGAACAAATTTAATTTGAAAGAACCCATTAGTGTTATTTTCTCGTATTTTTCAGTTGTAGTTGTGTGTTTCATTAAATATACCATAAAATTCCACTCGTGGTCGTATTTTGTGTGTGTTCTGAATTTTAGTAAACTTCTGTAACCTAGGACTCAAAATGTCGTAGACTGTCGCACCCTCCAGATTCTGAGACTGATTAAAAAGGTTTGCCGTCATTTTGTCTAAAGTTAAACTTGAAAAATTTGACGTGGTGCCCTTTTCGAGACATTAGTTAATTAAATCAAATTTACGATAAACCGGAAGTAACACAAACGTCGATCCCGGCTAATTAATTACAATTCTTATTTCATACATAAACGCTACACAGGCATGGGCAAAACATGCAAACTCCACACGGGTAAGGCCGCACACAGGACAGCTTGCTCACTACGAGACCCATTCCCCCCTGTTGATAAAGAACGGCGTGCTACCACGGCGTCCTTTTCATAACAAATCCGAATTCAGGGTGGTTAGGTACACCTTACCTGAATCTAAATGAGCAGTCTGTGCAATACATCCATCCATCCATTTTCCGAACCGCTTCTCCTCACAAGGGTCACGGGCGTGCTGGAGCCCATCCCAGCTATCTTCGGGCATGAGGCGGTGTACACCCTGAACTGGTTGCCAGCCATTCGCAGGGCACATATAAACAAACAACCATTCACACTCACATTCACACCTACGGGCAATTTAGAGTCTTCAATTCACCTACCATGCATGTTTTTGGGATGTGGGATGAAACCGGAGTACCCGGAGAAAACCCACGCAGGCATGGGGAGAACATGCAAACTCCACACAGGCGGGGCCTGGATTTGAACCCCGGTCCTTAGAACTGTGAGGCAGACGCTCTAACCAGTCGTCCACCGTGCCCTGTGCAATACAAACCAGGCACTGGCATGCAGTACCACAGTTCCTCTGTGGGTACTCTGTCATTGGCTTTCTCTAGATCCACCAAGACACAATCTAACTCCTTCTGACCTTCTCTGTACTTTTACATCAACATCCTCAAGGCAAATAATGCATCTGTGGTACTCTTTCTAGGCATGAAACCATACTGTTGCTCGCAAATACTCACTTCTGTCCTGAGTCTAGCCTGCACTACTCTTTCCCATAACTTCATTGTGCTCAACAACTTTATTCCTCTGTAGTTCCCACAGCTCTGCACATCACCCTTGTTCTTAAAAATGGGCTCCAGTACAGGCAGGCATCAGGCATCTTCTCACCCGCTAGAATTCTGTTAAACAAGCTGGTCAAAAACTCCACAGCCACCTCTCCTAGATGCTTCCATACCTCCACAGGAATGTCATCAGGACCCAACTGCCTTTCCATTTTTTCATCCTCTTTAAATCATTGCCACTTCCTGGTCCACCACACTTGCCTCTTCTACTCTCCCTTCTCTCTCATTTTCCTCATTCATCAACTCCTCAAAGTATTCTTTCCATCTGTTCAGTACACTACTGACACCAGTCAACACATTTCCATCTCTATCCTTAATCACCCTAACCTGCTGCACATCCTTCCCATCTCTATCCCTCTGTCTGGTCAACCTGTATAGATCCTTTTCTCCTTCTTTAGTGTCCAACCTGGCATACATGTCATCATATCATAAGCCTTGTTTGGGCTTTGCCACCTCTACCTTTGCCCTACGTCGCATCTCAATGTATTCCTTTCGCCTCTCCTCGGTCCTCTCTGTCACCGACGGCAATGCCGTAAGGGCAGATCCCAAAAAAGAGACTCTAGGAAAGAGGTCCGAACAATTTTAATTTAATGACCGAGCATGTGATGGCGAGACATACGAAACTAAAAAGGACTCACCACCAGAGAGAATAAAAAAACAGACACGACAAAAGGTCCGTGTGGTATAATCATATAGAACCTAACTTTTGACAGCGGTCAGAACGGCGGCAAACACGGGGCAAAACGAGTGAATATTCCGACGTCCACACACTGTCACAGTGCCCCCTAAAAAGGCTGATGATTACAATGGATGACAGGTGCGTCATCGATGTCAACGCCCACCTTTGCTCACCCAGACACTGCAACACAAAGAAAAACAATTTGAAACACAGGGCCATGACACTCTCAGTGTCCCACTTCTTCTTAGCTAACCTCTTTCCTTGTATGATTTCCTGAACGTTGAGGTTCCACCACCAAGTCTCCTTCTCTCCTTTCCTGCCAGAAGATACACCAAGTACTCTCCTGCCTGCCTCTTTGATCAGCTTGGCTGCAGTGGTCCAGTCTTCTGCAAGCTCCTCCTGTCCACCGAGAGCATGTCTTACCTCTTCCCAAAAAGCCGCACAACACTGTTCCTTTCTCATCTTCTACCACATCGTTCTCTGCTCTGCCTTTGTCTTCTTAATCTTCTTCCCCACCACCAAAGACCTCTTACACACCACCATCCTATGCTGTCTAGCCACACTCTCCTCTACTACTACCTTGCAGTCAGTTACCTCCTTCAGATTACATTTGTCTGCACAAGATTTAATCCACCTGCGTGCCTCTACCTCTGCTCTTGTAGGTCACCCTATGTTCCTGCCTCTTCTGTTAAAAAAAAAAAAAAAAAAAAAATGCACTACAGCCATTTCCATCCGTTTTGCAAAGTCTACCACCATCTGTCGCTCAACGTTCCTTTCCTGGATGCCATGCTTACCCATTACTTATTCATCACCCCTGTTTCCTTCACCAACATGTCCATTACAATCTAC
Organism: Phyllopteryx taeniolatus; assembly: GCF_024500385.1. Lineage (NCBI taxonomy): Eukaryota > Metazoa > Chordata > Actinopteri > Syngnathiformes > Syngnathidae > Phyllopteryx > Phyllopteryx taeniolatus. Next base: position 24,943,155 of record NC_084512.1, read on the forward strand.
ACCAATCACGACTCTCTCTCTGTCTGGGATGAGCAGAACTACTTCGTCGAGCTCCTTCCAGAATTTCTCATTCACTTCTCGGTCACATCCTACCTGTGGGGCATACCCACTAATCACATTATACATAGCACCCTCAATTTCAAGTTTCAGCCTCATTGCTTGATCTGATACTCTTTTCACCTCCAAGACATTCTTAGCTAACTCTTCTTTTAAAATAATCCCTACTCCATTTCTCTTCCCATCTACACCATGGTAAAATAGGTTAAACCCTGGCCCTAAACTTCTAGCCTTATTGCCTTTCCACCTGCTGTCCTGCACACAGAATATATCAACCTTTGTCCTCATCATCATGTCAACCAACTCCTGAGATTTTCCTGTCATAGTCCCAACATTCAAAGCCCCCACACTGAATTCTAAGCTTTGTGCTTTCCTCTTCTCTTTTTGCCTAAAAACCCGCTTTCCACCTCTCCCTCATCTTCGACCCACAGTTGCTGAATTTCTACTGGCGCCCTGCAGGTTAACAGTGCCGGGGGCGGACGTTGTTAACCCGGGCCACGACCGATCGGGTATGGAATTCTTTAGATGAACGCTCATATTTGTTTGGCAAAGTTTTAAGCCGGATGCCCTTCCTGATGCAAATCTCTGCATTTATCTGAGTTTGGGACCGGCCTACAGTTTGTACTGATATACCTAATAGTTTGGTATAATATATGCAAAAAAGGATTTTTTTTGTTTTCAAATTTCTTTTATTGCAGGGGTTTTCTGAAAGGTAACCTCTGCAATAAAAGAGCGATTATTGGACTGCAAAAGTTAAGTACTGTAATTAAATTATTTTTGTGGCTTCTTACTTTATGTCTCTATCCCTCCCTGTCTGACAACTTTATACAACTTTCTTGTGACCCCTATTGTCCCAATTCCACCTATGTTCCTTATCCCCTTGTACATATTCTTCAATACTCAACTCAACCTTATTTAAGTCGCACTGTCACAACAGACACAGCTGTATTAAAGTGCTGATCACAAAACATATGATAATAAAATACTAATACAATAAAAACTAACCAAACAAAATACTAGTTAGCTTAGTTGATAGGTGCTTTAATATGGAATGCATTATATCTCCATTATGGTGAAGTAGTGTTTTATGATGATCCAAACTGACAGCTGTATTTCTTTGACAGGTTTTGGTCTTGCAACTGGTGGTCAACAGACTGAAAGCCCATTTTTAATGCTGGGAAAGATGGTCATGCAGCAGAGTTATGTCTGTGCTCTGATAGCAATGATGGTAATTATTGAAATCAACCAATGTGCTAAATGTATTAATAGAATACTCTATAATTAATGCCATAATGGATATACAGTGCTGCTTGAAAGTTTGTGAACACTCATGACATGGTCACTCTTTTTGTAAAAAAACCAAAACATTTTAGTTAACCTTGTTAAACATACATACCAATCCCAATTTGTAAAGCATACCTTCCAAATAGTAGCCACACAAACAAAAAGAGATATATTTTCATAATTTAATCCAACAAACATGTTTTTTTCCCCCGGCAAAAACTGACAATTGTACATGTGCAAAAGTAGGAGGAAAGGATGCCGTCAAGCTGAAGAACGAGTCCTATCGGGCCTTTTTGGCAGTTGATGCGTACCGGCTGGCCAAGCGGAATGCAGCTTTGGTGTTCGCTGAGGCAAAAACCAAGGCGTGGGAGGAGTTTGGTGAGGCCATGGTAAACGACTTCTGGACGGTTTCAAATAAATTCTGGTCCACAATCCGACGTCTCAGGAGGGGGAAGCAGTGCACCAGCAACACTGTGTATGGTGGGGATATGCCGCTGCTGACCACAACTTGGGACATAGTGAGTCGGTGGGCCGCATACTTCAACGAACTCCTCAATTCTGCTGGCATGCCTTCCCAGGACGAAGCAGAGTCTGGGGAGTCTGAGGCGGGTCCCCCTATCTCTGGGGTTGAAGTCACTGAGGTAGTTAAAAAGCTCCCCAGTGGCAAGGCCCCAGTGGTGGATGAGATCCGCCTGGAGTTCCTGAATGCTCTGGATGTTGTAGGGCTGTCCTGGTTGACACGCCTCTGCAAATTCACGTTGACATTGGGGACAGTGCCTCTGGATTGGCAGACCGGGGTTGTGGTACCCCTTTTTAAGAAGGGGGAGCGTAGGCTGTGTTCCATCTATAGGGGGATCACATTCCTCAGGGAAGGTATATTCAGGGTTTCTGGAGAGGAGGGTCCGTCAGGAAGTCAAATTTTAGATTCAGGAGGAGCAGTTTGGTTTTGGTCCTAGCCGTGGAACAGTGGACCAGCTCTACACCATCAGCAGGGTCCTCGAGGGTGCATAGGAGTTCGCCCAAAACATGTAGACTGTGTTTTGTGGCTTTGGAGAAGGCATTCGACCGTATCCCTCTGGGAGTCCTGTGCAAGGTGCTCCGACTATGGGGTACGGGACCCTTGATCAGAATCTGAATCAGAATCATCTTTTTTTGCCAAATATGTCAAAAACACACGAGGAATTTGTCTCTGGAAGCTGGGGCTGCTCTTGTTCGACAGCAGAGATTGACAGAGAATACCTTTGAGACATAAAAACATAAAAACACCGTCACTGAGCAATAAAAGGTTACCATTAATGTATTAATTCCTCAGAAGCCACAGGAAGTACATCCCCTGCTGGGCCTTTTTGAGGATGGAGTTGATGTTGGACTCCCACTTCAGGTCTTGAGAGACTGTAATTCCCAGGAACTTGAAGGTCTCGACGGTTGACACAAGGCAGTTGGACAGCGTAAGGGGCAGCTGCGGTGAAGAATGCTTCCTGAAGTCCACAATAATCTCTACAGTCTTGAGCATGTTCTGCTCCAGGTTGTGTCGGGCGCACCACAGATCCACCCGCTCCACTTCTTGTCGATCCGCAGACTCATCACCGTCTTTGATGAGACAGATGACTGTGGTGTCGTCTGTAAACTTCAGGAGTTTGACAGCCAGGTGCATTGAGGTGCAGTCGTTTGTGTAGAGAGAGAAGAGCAGCGGAGAGAGGACACATCCTTGTGGCGCCCCAGTGCTGGTGGTGCATGTACATGAGGTGATGTCCCTCAGCCTCACCTGCTGTGTCTTGCCCATCAGGAAGCTATAAATCCACCAGCAGATGGCAGGCGAGACGCTGAGCTGAAGAAGCTTGGAGGAGAGGAGTTCGCGTATGATGGTTTTGAATGCAGAGCTGAAGTCCACGAACAGGATACTCACATAGGTGAAGGTCCCTGTGCCTTCGAGGTGTTCTAGGATGAAGTGCAATCCCATGTTGACTGCGTCATCCACAGACCTGTTTGCTGGGTAGGCAAACTTCAGGGAGTCCAGCAGGGGACCTGTGACGCTCTTGAGGTGGTCCAGCACGAGGCGTTCAAAAGACTTCATGACCACAGATGTCAGGGCGACAGGCCTGTAGTCATTCAGACCCGATGATACGGGCTGTTCAATCCCTCTACGACTGGTGTCAGAGTTTGGTCTTCTTTGAGTGAGGGTTGGATTCCACTAAGGCTGCCCTTTGTCACCGATTCTGTTCATTACACTCATGAACAGAATTTCTAGCCGCACCCGAGGGGTAGACGGGGGGCCAGTTTGACGACGTCAATATCACGTCTCTGCTTTTTGCAGATGATGTAGTTCTGATGGCTGCATCAAGCCGCGATCTCCAGCCCTCACTAGAGTGATTCACAGCCACGTGTGAAGCGCCTGGGATGAAAATCAGCACCTCCAAATCTGAGAGCATGACCCTCAATCAGAAAAGGATGGAGTGACCTCTCCGGGTCCAGGAAGAGATCCTTCCCCAAGTGGAGGAGTTCAAGTATCTCGGGGTCTTGTTCACGAGTGAGGTAGAATGGAGCAGGAGATCGACGGGCAGCTCGGTGCAGCACATGCGGTCTGTCGTGGTCAAGAAGGAGCCGAAAGATAATGCTCTTAATTTACCTATGGTCACAAGCTGTGGGTCGTGCCCAAAATAACAAGATCCCGGATACAAGCGGCTGAAATGAGTTTCCTCCGCAGGGTGTCTGGGTTCTCCCTTAGAGATAGAGTGAGAAGCTCCGTCATCCGAGTGGGGCTCAGAGTCGAGCCACTGCTCCTCCGCACAGAGAGGAGCCAGATGGCTCAGGCATCTGGTTAGGATGCCCCCTGGACGCCTCTCTGGTGAGGTGTTCTGGGCACGTCCCACTGGGAGGAGGCCCCGGGTATGACCCAGGACATGCTGGAGAGACTATGTCTCCCCCCTCGCCAGGGAACGCCCGGAAGAGCTGGACGAAGTGCCTGGGTAGAGGAAAGTCTGGGCTTCCCTGCTTCAACTGCTGCCCCCGCGACCCAACCTCGGATAAGCGGCAGTAAATGGATGGATGGATGGATAGTATATGCATGCACATTTATCCGATATGCTACCAGCGAGATCTGCAACTCTGTAGAGGTGATGTCCTGGTCAGCCTTTACCTATTTTTTACTGGTGTTTGTGGGTGATAGTTTTGATGAGCGTCCAATTTTGGTAGAGTTGCTGTCATGTTGAAAACAATCCATTTGTAAATTGTTTTCCAATGGCTGGATGGAGCTGGAATCTTTTGAGGATGGTCTGACAGCCCTCCACAGATGGAGGTGCTCGCAGTACTTTCTTCTTCATGTCTTCGGCTATCTCCTTTGCTCTTGGTTTTGTTGATTTTTATGGGACCGCAGTTGGTTTGGTTGCTTTCATCTCTGTTAATTAGTGCAGGCCAAATTCTTTTCTAACGATGTCTTATTTCATTGGTCTGGTTAAATGATATAATAAGCACGCTAATGTTGAGCCAGTGTCTTTTACCCGCTGGATGTAACCAATGCAGCTAGGGGTTCACATACTTTTGCACACGTACAATTATCAGTTTTTGTGAAAAAACAAAACATGTTTATTGTCATTAAATAATGACAATATATCTCTTTTTGTGTGTCTGTCTACAATTTGGAAGGTATGCTTTACAAATTGGGATTTGGATGTAGTGTACGTTTAACAAGGTTAGTTTGTTTTTTGTTTTTTATAAAAAGAGTGACCATGTCAGGAGGGTTCACAAACTTTCAAGCAACATTCTAAAAGTCTGTACACCTCTGTTCAAAAATGTTTTCATCCATCCATCCATTTTCTGTACCGCTTATCCTCACCGAGGTCACGTGCGTGCTGGAGCCTATCCAAGCTGAGTCTGGACGAGAGGCGGTGCACACCCTGAACTGGTCGCCAGCCAGTCGCAAGGCACATATAAGCAAACAACCATCCGTACTCACATTCACACCTACCGGCAATTTAGAGTCGCAAATTAACCTGCCATGCGTGTTTTTGGGATGCATGGCCCCGTGCGAGACCCCATAAAATTGAACTCTTTGGCCATAATGAGCATTGTTAAGTATGGGGGGAAGCTTGCAAGAATGAGACCACCATTCCAAAAGTGAAATGCGGGGGTGGCAGCATCATCTTGTGGGCGTGTTTTGCTCCAGAAAGTACATTTCACCAAATATATGGCATGATGACAAAGGAAAATTATGTAGAAATAAAGAAAAAAATCGCAACGCATTTGAAGTCAGTCTTTAAAATGGTCAAAAATTGAGACATTCTCTCAGGTCTCATGTACACTGAATGCGGTGAAAACACGCCCAGGTAAACTTTTAGCTGTCAATGAAATACATTTGTACTTCTTAACACATCCCTTTATGTTTAAGCTGCGAGGTTATATCTGTGTGACGCCTCCAGTGGCTGTAATATATCCCATTGAGTCATTGCGGGGATTTTACATGCCACGATGAGAGGCGTTAGCCGGCAGCTCGCTCGCGGGTTAACAAGTTTCTGGACCCGGCGGACAGGCAGCAGGGTAGTCTCGTACCTGTCTCACTCTGTGTTGTGTTCTGTGTGGGTCCACATAAGAGAGACACTTCACGGAAATGTAACCGTTCATTAAACACACCAACACACGTTATTCAGACTGTGCCAGAGGTCGCTAGCTAACTGCATGCTGTAGTGGTAGAAATGTGCCCTGAGAGAACAAATCTCTCAATTCACTTTACAGGGTCTTTCACAAATGTCACATGAAATATTGCATCTGTGTCAACGTTCAACTCACCTTTGGGTGTTTCTTCTGCTATTCAGGTTTGGAGCATCACGTACCACAGCTGGCTGACATTTGTGCTACTGCTTTGGGCTTGCCTCATCTGGATTCTGCGCGCTAGGTTATAAACGATGCTACTAATTGTATGTATGAGAGAGAGAGAGAGACAGCGAGAGACCACTGCAAAATGATCAGTTTCTTTGAACTTGCTGTTTATATGTACTGTATGTGTATGGGTAAATTGAACATTGAGTGTTTTTTGTTTTAAAACTGCAGACACGTAATTCAAACACAGCCTTGTCTTTTAGAGCAGGGGTGTCAAACATACAGCCTGTAAAATCGGGCCCGCAGGATCAATTTGAGTCAGGGGTCTCTGAAAAACATAAGACGTGGTAGTGGTGGGGGCTATGGATACTTTTGCAAATTATTATGCTCATGTATAAAATGGAACGGTAATAATTACAAGGTCTTCATGAATTGATTTAATTTTAAACTGCAATACAAAAATTTTCAGTTCCAAATACCTCTGATGTAGTTTTGTGCCTTAAAATACAATCACTGTGATCAGTAATTATGCACACTGACAAACTGAAGCAAAATTTTCCTCAAATGTCAGGTTGTTTTGTAAAATAATAATGTCCTTAAATGGAAATATAGGTGGGGCAAAAAAGTATTTAGTCAGGCACCAGTTGTGCAAGATCTCCCGCTTGAAAAGATGAGAGAGGCCTGTAAATGTGCTAACCAGTCGTTCACCGTGCCACCTCAACCAGGAAATGTATCGGGCAATTCATGGATCAAACTCAGGTTGTGAATTTTGCCACTTAGCTTCTTGTTAGAGAACAACAATTTGTGTAAAAAAAGTATCGAAACACTGTACAGTTCATCCATCCGTTTTCTATATCACTTATCTTCATTAGGGTCGCGGGGGCTGTCCCAGCTGGCTTCGGTTCATAGGCGGGGTACACCCCGGACTGGATGCCAGCCAATGGCAGGACACAGACAAACATCCATTGACACTCACATCCACACCTAAGGACAATTTAGAGCAGTGGTCACAAACTGGCGGACCGCGATCTGGGTCCGGATCCAGAATCAGTCCACTACGGACCCACACCATAGTCAAAAAAGAGAGGCTATGATTCCAGACACACGGGGTGCTTCTATTTTAAGCGGTGCCGCATTACAGGCTTTATGGTTGTGACGAACCGTACCGACCGATCACATGCGAGTTCAGCCAACCCTTCAGTCAATGAAATCATCTCAAGCAGTAATCACTGACTGCGCACAGACCAGACAGGGACGGGGAGAAACGTAGCAGGGGAGAGAGAAAGATGAAGAAAGATCAGAAAGTGACCGATAAAGGAAGAGAACCTTTGGAATGAACGGCACTTAAAATGGAACGCCCAGTCATTTTTGTTTGTGCTTCTCAATGAGAAGTTCCCAATGGGAGCACTTATTTTGTGCTGATATAACCCCAATTCTAATGAAGTTGGGACGTTGTGTTAAACATAAATAAAAGCAGAATGCATTGATTTGCAAATCATGTTCGACCTATATTTCATTGAATACACTACAAAGACACGATATAAAATGTTCAAACTGATCAACTTGATTGTTTCTAGCAAATAATCATGAACTTAGAATTTAATGGCTGCAACACGTTCCAAAAAACTTGTTCACTTGTTCACAAAAAGATGAACCTCGCCGCATCTTTGCTTGTGAATGATTGAGCAATTCAGGGAAGCAATCATGGCAGTCACCTGTTCCCAATGAGCCTGTTCACCTGTGGGATGTTCCAAACAGGTGTTGGATGAGCATTTCTCAACTTTCTCAGTCTTTTTGCCACCTGTCCCAGCTTTTTTGGAACCTGTTGCTGCCATAAAATTCTACGTGAATGATTATTTGCTAGAAACAATCAAGTTGATCAGTTTGAACATTTTATATATTGTCTTTGTAGTGTATTCAATTAAATGTCGGTTGAACATGATTTTCAAATCATTGTATTCTGTTTTTATTTATGTTTAACACAACGTCCCAACTTCATTGGAATTGGGGTTGTATGTGAAATGCCATTATGAAACAAAACAAAGGTTATGAACAAACATAAATGAAAATATGTAAAATTGTTTGAGGCTTCTAAGTTGTGTCATGATACTAAAAAGAAAAGAGTATTTGTCTGTATTTAAGCACTTTATTTGAACGCATAGAACTAACTTTTTATATACTTGATGTGACTACCAAAATGTCAGGAAAAGCCTACTAGAAAATCTGGACTTTATTTGGGGTTAATCACAGGCTCTTCAAATGCTGGCAGGCGTGTGTTGACTCACATTTAACATGAGTTTGAATGTGATCATGATCATCTCTGCTGACTTCCCCTCCCTTTCAGCTTTTTTTCCCCAATTGAGTTGTCGAGCTTATACAGTCGGTAACATTAATGGTGGAAAAAAGTTTGGAAATGATTTATCTTGGGCTCATTTTTCACATCATCAAAACTTGGCATTTTATAGGGGGTGTAGACTTTTTATATAAACTACATATACTTTAACAACACAATTGTTTAATTTTTTTGTTCACTGCCTAAATTCCAAATTTAATGTCTAAAGGTACAGGGGTGCACATAATTGGCGCACTAAAAATAGTCAAAGCGCCACTGGGAGCATTTATTACGTGCTTATATGTGAAATGCCATTATGGAAAAAAAATGTAAAGGTTATGAACAAACATCAATTAAATATGTAAAATTGTGTCATGATGCTAAGAGGAAAAGAGGAAACTTATTTTATTTTTCTGCAGTTAAACACTTTATTTGAACCCATATAACTAACTTTTTATATACATGCTCTTATTTTGAAATGCAGCTCTACTTTTATTTAGTAAAAGAACATTATACTGTTGTGCTCAGAAGTTTGTTTACCCGGGCAGAATTTGTAATGTGTCATTCTTAAAAAAGACATGAAGGATTAGGCGTAACATATGTTAATGTGATTCAAATTAAATTATAAGGCATTTCAGAAAAGCACAATCAATAAACAAAACACAACAAAAAAGAAAATGATGGTCCTTGTTCAGTCATATACGCTATATCCTTCCATCCATTTTCCTCCCGCTTATCCGAGGTCGGGTCACGGGGGCAGTAGCTTTAGCAAGGAAGCCCAGACTTCCCTCTCCCCAGCCACTTCCTCCAGCTCTTCCGGGGGGATCCTGAGGCGTTCCCAAGCCAGCTGAAAAACGTAGTCTCTCCAGCGTGTCCTGGGTCGTCTCTGGGGTCTTCTCCCGGTGGGACGTGCCCGGAACACCTTACCAGGGAGGCGTCCGGGAGGCATCCTAATCATATGCCCGAGCCACCTCATCTGGCTCCTCTCAGTTCGGAGGAGCAGCAACTTTACTCTGAGCCCCTCCCGGATGATCAAGCTTCTTACCCTATCTCTAAGGGAGAGCCCGGATACCCTGCGGAGGAAATTCATTTCAACCACTTCTATCCGGGATCTTATTCTTTCGGTCACGACCCACAGCTCGTGATCATAGGTGAGGGTAGGAGCGTAGATCGACCAGTAAATTGAGAGTTTGGCCTTTTAGCTTAGCTCCTTCTTCACAACAACAGACCGATACGAAGTCCGCATCAATGCAGACGCTGCAGCGATCCGCCTGTCGATCTCCCGTTCCATGTTTCCCTCACTCGTGAACAGGACCCTAAGATACTCAAACTCCTCCACTTGGGGCAGTATCTCATCCCCGACCTGGAGAGGGCACGCCACCCTTTTCCGACTGAGGACCATGGTCTCAGATTTGGAAGTGCTGATTCTCATCACAGCCACTTCATGCTCGGCTGCGAACCGCTCCAGTGAGAATTGGAGATCACGGCTTGATTGAGCCAACAAAACCACATCATCTGCAAAAAGCAAAGATGCAATACTGAGGCCACCAAACCGGACCCCCTCTACGCCTCGGCTGCGCCTAGAAATTCTGTCCATAAAAGTTATGAGCAGAATCAGTGACAAAGGGGGCCCCACAACATCAAGAGCCTTTAGGAACTCTGGGTGAATCTCATCCACTCCTGGGGCCTTGCCACCGAGCAGCTTTTTAACAACCTCGGTGAGCTCAACGCCAGATATAGGAGAGCCCGCCTCAGAGACCCCAGACTCTGCTTCCTCATGGGAAGGTGTGTCGGTGGATTTGAGGTCTTCGAAGTATTCTTCCCACCGACTCACAACATTCCGCATCAAGGTCAGCAGTGCCCCATCCTTACAATACACAGTGTTGATGGTGCACCGCTTCCCCCACCTGAGACGCCGGATGGTGGACCAGAATTTCCTCGAACCCGCCCGTAAGTTATTCTCCATGGCCTCACCAAAGTCCTCCCATGTCCGAGTTTTGCCTCAGCACCCACCAAAGCTGCATTCCGCTTGGTCAGCCGGTACCCATCAGCTGCCCACAGGACCGGGGTTCAAATCCTGTCTCGCCTGTGTGGAGTTTGCATGTTCTCCCCGTACCTGCGAGGGTTTTCTCCGGGTACTCTGGTTTCCTCCCGCTTCCCCCCAAAAACATGCATGGTTGGTTAATTGAAACTCTAAATTGGCCATAGGTATGAATGTGAGTGCAAATAATTGTTTGTTTCTATGTCGCCTGTGATTGGCTGGCGACCAGTTCAGGGTGTACCCTGCCATTTTTTTATATATGCGTATATATAATAAATAATTTTGCGCATCTTACAAATTCTGGCCTGGTAATCAATATGAGCACAACTTTGTATTGTTCTCTCATTTACTAAATAAAAGTAGGACTACATTTTACAATAAGTGCAAGTAAATGAAAAGAGAAAGTTATGTGTTCAAAAAAAGTACTTAAGTATTTTACATATTTCAATTTACAATTTAACTGAACCGTTTTCGAGGTTATGTTTGTTCAAAACCTTTGTTTTGTGTCGTTTCACATATATCCACTTTTAATAAGTGCTCCCAGTGGGAACTTCCCACTGAGACATACAAACAAAAACGACTCTGGCCGTTCCATTTTAAGCGCCATTTGTTTCAAATGTTCTCTTGCTTTATCGCTCATTTTCTTTTAACTCAATTTCCACACTGAGTCTCTTTCACGCTTCCCTGCTACGTTTTTCCTCATCTTTGTATAGGCTGCGTGCAGTCAGTGGTTACTGCCTGAGATGCAGATTTGATTGGCTGAAGGGGGTGGCTCAACTCGCATGTGATTGGTCGGTGTGGTTCATCACGACCGAAATGTTTTTCCATTTAAAAGAGAACTGCCCCTTATGTCTTCAATCATAACCTTTCTTTTTTGGGTCCGTATGGGGCTGCTTCTGGGTCTGGGCGCGGTCCGCCAGTTAGTGACCTGTTTTAAATTATGTCGCCATGATTGAGCGAGCCAGAGCAAGCTGTGTATTTCCTTAGTTCGTTCGCATCATGGCTTAAAGTGAGAAAAATCACACCTGAATTTATGTTTTCGGGGGGGTTACAAGCTTTGTAGACGGTGTGTGTGTGCGTGTGTGTGTGTGTGTGTTCATGCTTCATGGTCCCCATTATATTGCAGATTTTGATTACAGTTGTTACTCTATTTTATATACTGTTTGTCCAATTTTTTTGTGTTATCCATTGCTCCTGCTCTATCTCAATATATTATTTGTTTAAATGTGTTTGTATTGTTTTAGGTGTGTTTATAGGCCTTTCAAAAAAATTAAGTGCCGTAAATGCAGCAAAAAAATGCCTAGGCTGTATTTAAATAGGCTATTTCTAGTTCACAAATTTCACTTATTTTGGAAGTGGAACAGGAAGGGGCCATCTCGAAACTTTTCCCACAAAGTTGGGAGCATTGAATTGTCCAAAAGCTCTTGGTATGCTGAATCCTTCAGAGTTCCTTTCACTGTAATGAAGGAGCCAATATTTTGGACAATTCCATGCTTCTGACTTTGTGGGAACAATTCATTCATTCATTCATCTATTTTCTGCACTTATCCTGACTAGGGTCGCGGGCATGCTGGAGCCTATCTCAGCTTACTCTGGTTGAGAGACAGGGTACACCCCGAACTGGTTGCCAGCCAATCGCAGGGCACATATAAACAAATAACCATTCGCATTCACATTCACCCCTACGGGCAATTTAGAGTCGTCAGTTAACCTACCATGCATGTCTTTGCGATGTGGGAGGAAACTGGAGTACCCAGAGAAAACCCACCCATGCATGGGGAAAACATGCAAACTCCACGTACGTACGTACATACACACACGCACACACACATACACACACACACACACACACACACACACATACATACACACACACATACATACATACACACACACACACATACATACATACATACACACACACACACACATACATACATACATTCACACACACATACATACATACATTCACACATACACACATACATACATACACACATACACATACATACACACACACATACACACATATACACACACACACACATATACACACACACATATACACACACACACATACACACATATACACACACACACACACACAGTGCTGATCTAATATTTTTGGAGGAGACTGTATGTGTGTGTGTGTATATATATACACACTGTGAAGTATATGTGTAAATAATTTATTTTCGCGTAGTTTCCCCACTTCAAGTGGGCAAAAGTATTGGAAGTATTGGAGTACTGGCTCAGATGTTGGCTTTTACATTGATTGCTTAAACATTAGATAGTGCTTGTTTTTGGCTTTGGGTTTCACATGTGAAAACTGCATTTGCTGTTAAGCAAACACAAAGACCAGAGAGCTGTCTATGGGAGAAAAGCAAACCATTTTGAAACTGAGAGAAGAGAAAAAATCGATTAGAGCTACTGCACAACCATTGAGCATAGCCAATACAACAATTTGGAATGTCCTGAAAAGAAAGAAACTACTGGTGTACTAAGCAACAGACATTGAACAGGTTGGCCGAGGGTATCAGCAGCAGTTGATAACAGAAACATTGTGAGAGCTGTGAAGAAACACCCAAAGACAACAGTCAGTGACATCACTGCCAACCTCCACAGGGCAGGGGTGAAGGTATCACAATCCACTGTTCGAAGAAGACTTCGAGAGAATAATAATAGAGGCCATACCACAAGATGCAAACGACTCATCAGCAAAAAGAATCGGAAGGCCAGATTGGATTTTGCAAAGAAGTACAGAGATGAGCCACAAAAGTTTTGGAACAAAGTTTTATGGACTGATGAGACCAAGATGAATCTCTACCAAAGTGATAGAAAGGCCAAAGTATGGAGAAACAAAGGATCTGCTTATGATCCAAAACACACAAGCTCATGTGTGAAGCATGGTGGAGGTCATGTCATGGCTGCTTCTGGAACGGGCTCACGAGTCTCTAATGATGATGTAACTCATGACGGTAGCGGGAAAATGAATTCTGAAGTCTACAAAACCATTTTTTCTGGCAATTTACAGAAAAATGCATCCAAACTTATCAAAAGAAACTTCATCATGCAACAAGATAATGACCCAAAACACACTGCCAACACAACAAAGGACTTCATCAGGGGGGAAAAATGGAAGGTCTTAGACTGGCCAAGTCAATTAACCCAATAGAGCATGCATTGTACCTCCTGAAGAGGAGACTGAAGGGAGAAACCCCAAGAAACAAGAACTTACTGCAGTAAAGGCGTGGAAAAGCATTTCAAATGAAGAATGCAACAGTCTGGTGAAGACAGTGGGTCGCAGGCTTGATGCAGTTCTTGCAAGTAAGGGTTATGACACCAAATATGAAATGCTATTCACTTTAAGTTCATATGAAAAACTTTAAGTTCCAAAACTTTTACTCGCTTGAAAAGTGGGTGGCTTCAAACAAAAGGTGCTCTCTCCTGAGTTGTTTAACACATCTAGATGTAAATACCATGAAATAAAAGCTGGAATTCTAAACTTTTGTTTCATATTTATCTTTTGATCTGAAACCCAAATGTCCAGTATACAACAAAAACAAAGGAATTGACCTTACCGTTCCAATACTTTTCAACGGGACTGTGTGTGTGTGTGTGTGTGTGTGTGTGTGTGTGTGTGTGTGTGTGTGTGCGCGCATTCATGCACAACATTCATGCAATAAATAAAAATAAAGACTAAAAAAATAATGGCATCTGATTTAAAACCTGTGACAAACCCCAAATGCTTTCGAGTACATACGTTTTTTTTTTAATTCATTCAAATTTGGAGGGCTTCAAGACATTTTTTGGGCCTCTTTAGTGGGTTAATGACCTTTACCTATGTGTCAAATGTTTAATATTTGTTTAAGTGCAGTTTTTGCAAACAGAGCCTGAGTCTGACTTATTTGTTTTGTATTTATTTAAGATATTTTATTTATTGTTCAACATTACATTGCCAATGTTCAATGTTCTTTAGAATTAAAAGTCAGTTGTTCATAAAAAGAATGTACTTGAATTATTATGCTCTATAATATCATATCAGTGGCATAAAAAACACCCATCAATAATACTATCGTGCTCTACGATTGGCTGGCAACCAGTTCAGGGTGTACCCCGCCTCCCGCCCGAAGATAGCTGGGATGGGCGCCCCTAGTGAGGAGAAGTGGTATGGAAAATGAATGAATGATACTATCGTTCATCATGATTGTTTTTGGGAAGATATGTCATTCTAAAAAAATTGCTTTTGTGGCAGGCTGAAAAAATATATATATATTGAGAGAGAGCAATAGTAATGGATAACACAAAAATATGGTACAAATTGTACAACTAAAAATCTGCAATATAGTGGGACGGCAAAGCAACAACCATCATTATAGCATGTACTCCATGATGAGAACTTGCAGGGACTCATTGTTCTAGGGCTGGGACTCGTGTGTGTGTGTGTGTGTGTGTGTGTGTGTATATATATATATATATATATTTGACTGTCTTTTTTACTTGAAAGACATTGAATCAGAAATCTGTTTGAATTTATTTTCATTTTTTTTCTTTTTTTTCATAGACGACATGCAGCCATGCTGTGCTCTCCGTTTATCTTGGTCTATGGTCTGGCACTGTGTTGTCTACAGTATGTATGGGCCATGGAGCTTGCGCCTGAACTGCCTACCACCGTGGGAACCATGAGTCTCAGACAGTTAGGGCTACATAAAGCCCAGTACCCCTGTCTGAGACTGGGAGCTATGGTATGGTAAAAAAAAATAATAATAATAACAGGCTTTTATGAGTATTTCCCTTTCTGCAACTGCAGAATCTAAAGGCTGCCACACACCAAGCCAATTGGCCAAAACTGAACTGTCCCGATACGCGATATATTGTTTGAGCATCGTCATCGCGTTGTACACGTGCGCATGTAGCACCCATGTTACGGTAAATTATAACACTTCAAACAACACACGGAGGAGCCCAGAGTGTTGTATACTTGCCTTCTTGGATGATAACTATGAAAGAGGACGCGGGAAACAACGTACATCTGCTGCATTTCCTATTTTGCTCTTCAGAATGAAACGACTGTCGGCAGGCAAAGCTGCAGCTGTGAGTCCGCGAGGTGTGTTCGATACAATACATAATTATAAAAATGGATTATAAGGAGGCGGCACGGTGGACGACTGGTTAGAGCGTCAGCCTCACAGTTCTGAGGACCCGGGTTCAATCCCCGGCCCCGCCTGTGTGGAGTTTGCATGTTCTCCCCGTGCCTGCGTGGGTTTTCTCCGGGCACTCCGGTTTCCTCCCACATCCCAAAAACATGCATTAATTGGAGACTCTAAATTGCCCGTAGCCATGACTGTGAGTGCGAATGGTTGTTTGTTACTATGTGCCCTGCAATTGGCTGGCAACCAGTTCTGGGTGTACCCCGCCTCCTGCCCGATGACAGCTGGGATAGGCTCCAGCACGCCCGCGACTCTCGTGAGGAGAAGCGGCTCAGAAAATGGATGGATGGATGGATTATAAGGAAAATTAGTTGTTTCAGAATGTTTTGGTTAAAACACTACAATCGCAGTGTGATAATATGGAATTTGTTTTGTTTTGCAAAATATTATATATATATTAATACTCCATGTTAACATGGATATTTGAATTCAATAGCTGTCAATGGCAGTGAATTTAGTTTCGTCAGCCAGGGCTACTGGGAATGCAAAGTTATAATTGTCCTTTCACCATCGTTCCTGTCATACAGTGTTGTGTGTTTTTGTTTGTACATTAAGGACTACAGTCCTGTTTTGGTTATAATTCCTCATTTAAAAAAAAAAAAAAAAACACCATTTGGGCAACATGTTTTTCCTCATGTTTTCGAGATTGTAGGGTGAAAGCTGCAGGTGACTTCTAGTGTAGACTGAATAGGTGGCAACAAGTATTTCGAAGGTAATAGGCCGTCATCAACATCCATCCATCCATTTTCTTCTGCTTATCCGAGGTCAGGTCGCGGGGGCAGTAGCTTTGGCGGGGAAGCCCAGACTTCCCTTTCCCCAGCCACTTCATTCAGACATAGTCTTTCCAGCGTGTCCTGGGTCATGCCTGGGGTCTCCTCCCGGTGGGACGTGCCCGGAACACCTCACCAGACAGGCGTCCGTCTCACCCTATCTCTAAGGGAGAGCCCGGACACCCTGCGGAGGAAACACATTTCAGCTGCTTGTATCCGGGATCTCGTTCTTTCGGTCGCGACCCATAGCTCGTGACCATAGGTGAGGGTAGGAACGCAGATCGACCGGTAAATTGAGAGCGTCGCCTTTCGTCTTAGCTCCTTCTTCACCACAACGGACCGATACAAAGTCTGCATCACTGCATACGCTGCACCGATCCGCCTGTCGATCTCCCGTTCCATTCTTCCCTCACTCGTTCACCCAATGTACTTGAACTCCTCCACTTGGGGTAGGATCTCATCCCCAACCTGGAGAGACCACCCCACCCTTTTCCGACTGAGGACCATGCTGTCAGATTTGGAGGTGCTGAATGTCATCCCAACTGCTTCACACTCAGCTGCGAAACGCTCCAGTGAGAGTTGGCGATCACGGCTTGATGAAGCCAACATAACTATATCATCTGCAAAAAGCAGAGATGCAATACTGAGACGAGCAAACTGGAGCCCCTCTTCGCCTCGGCTGCGCCTAGAAATTCTGTCCATAAAAGTTATGAACAGAATCGGTGACAAAGGGCAACCTTGGCGCAGTCCAATCCTCACCAGAAACGAGTCCGACTTACTGCCAGCAATGTAGACCAAACTCTGACACCAGTCGTACAGGGACCGAACAGCCCATATCACTGGGCTTCCCCCCTCCCGAGACGCCGGATTGTTGACCAGAATTTCCTCGAAGCCTTCTGGAAGTCGTTCTCCATGGCCTCACCGAACTCCTCCCACCCCCGAATTTTTGCCTCAGCGACCACCAAAGCTGTATTCCGCTTGGCCAGCCAGTACCCATCTGCTGCCTCAGGAGTCCAACAGGCCAAAAAGGTCCGAGAGGACTCCTTCTTCAGCTTGACGGCATCCCTCACCGCTGGTGTCCACCAACGGGTTTGGGGATTGCTGCCACGACAGGCACCGACCACCTTACGGCCACAGCTCTGGTTGGCCGCCTCAGCAATGGAAGCATGGAACATGGTCCATTCGGACTCAATGTCCCCCGCCTCCCACGGGACGTGGGTGGAGTTCTGCCGGAGGTGGGTGTTGAAACTCCTTCCTACAGTGGATTCTGCCAGAAGTTCCCAGCAGACCCTCACGATACGTTTGGGCCTGCCAGGTCGGACCGGGATCTTCCCCCACCATTGGAGCCAACTCACCACCAGGAAGTGATCAGTTGACAGCTTCCCCTCTCTTCTCCCTAGTGTCCAAGACATGCGGCCGCAGGTCCGATGACACGACCACAAAGTCGATCATCGAACTACGACCTAGGGAGTCCTGGTGCCAAGTGTACGGATGGACACCCTTATGCTTGAACATGGTGTTCGTTATGGACAATCCATGATGAGCACAGAAGTCCAATTGCTCAAAATTGCTGGCAGTGAATGAGTTAATTGGAGTGTTTCACAGGATGGGTAGAATGAGCTGAATACATAGAAGTTGAAACGGTGCAAATCGGTTGAGAAATAAGGAAACTAGCTAAATTAGTAAAAAATGTTAAATTTCGGGCTTTTATTTTGAAAGTTTTGGGAATGGGAGTGGCTCAGAGGATGGCTAGAATGAGTTGAACACATTGAAGTTGGAAGAAAATTTTGTAGCAGGAGGTAATGTAGAATGTCAAAAACTTTCATTTTGTGGTTCAAAAGGTGGAAAGATTTGGTGGAAATGGTCAATATATTAGTGCGTGGGAATATTTGGAATGTTGACAATCGGCGGCACGGTGGGCGACTGGTTAGAGCGTCAGCCGCACAGTTCTGAGGGGTTCAATCCCCGGCCCCGCCTGTGTGGAGTTTGCATGTTCTCCCCGTGCCTGCGTGGCTTTTCTCCGGGCACTCCGGTTTCCTCCCACATCCCAAAAACATGCATTAATTGGAGACTCTAAATTGCCCATAGGCATGACTGTGAGTGCGAATGGTTGTTTGTTTCTATGTGCCCTGCGATTGGCTGGCAACCAGTTCAGGGTGTACCCCGCCTTTTGTGGGTCAAAAGGTGGAAAAATTTGGTGGAAATGGTGAAATTGTTGGTGTGTGGAAATATTTGGAATGTTGATAATGTTCTGCAGTTGGGAAGGTTTGAATCTGTCGAGAAATGTTGGAGGAGGGAATAATGTGGAAGATGTCGTAATATGGGAATTTTGTGGGTCAAAAGGTGAAGACATTTGGTGGAAATGGTGAAATTTTTGGTGTATGGTAATTTTTGGAATCAGGAAATAAAGTTGCAGTTGAAATGGTTTCAATTGTTCAAGTAATGTTGACACCGAAGGGAATAATGTAGACTATAATCATTTTATGGGTGAAAAGGTGGACAAATTTGGTGGAAATTTTTGTTGTGTGGGAATATGTTGAAAAGATTTAGTTGTTGAAATGTTTGAATTGGATGAGAAATGTTGAAGGGTGAGGGAGTAATGATGAATATGTCGTAGTCCGGAAATTTTGACGGTCAAAAAAGTGGAAAAACTTGGTGAAAAATTTGGAATTTTTGGTGGGTTGAAAATTGATCCCAAGGTGAATTGAATGAGCTCACCATTTAGAATTTTGAATGAGAACGATCTGAATGTGTTTTGTTGAATGTGCCATCAGAATTGAATTGTGGGAAATGTGAAAGTTATGCGGCTTAGATGAGTAATGTGAGGCATGAATTTTTCGAACACATTGAAGTTGGAATGAAGTGAATCAGATGTAAATAAGGAAGGAGAAGCCTGTCAAAAAAGTGGGCGGAATTATAATAATAATAACGATAAAAATAAAGAGTAGACTAACATATGTATGTGTGAATGCTCTGCATTTACACAATCATAATAAAGTTTTTGGTGTAGAATAACGTATGAATGCAGAGATTAGTATGTTGTAGTCCTTTAGGGTCCTTGAGGTGTTTAGTCAGCGAGAGGGGGATGATGTGCGATGTTTCTCCAGCTTTGGGACAATATCAGAGCTCATGGAGGTCTAGAACGGTCAACGCAGTGTTTGAGAAGTTTGATGTTTTCAGGGCAAGGTGCACTGTTCACCTTCCTGGTCAGGGCCTTCACCACATCCTCGGTGTGGAAGTTGATAGAAGAGTGGGCAGGACTGAGGTGAGACCTGGGGTTCTGTATCTTGAATCTGAGGCAGAAGAAGTTTATTTTATTGGTGAGAGATGCTGGGCTGAAGCCAGTGATGTGGACATTGTCACTGGTGGAGGTTGTGGAGATCATAGCAGTCATCTTCTTCTGACTTTGCCAAGCTGCGTTGATGATCGCGGACCAAACGTTTGTTGGGCGTGGTGCTGACGGGCCTTTGTGATCCAATCGAGGATCGCCAAACACCCCTTTTTCGCCATCTTAAACCAGGAGATGATGTGTTTCCTCTTATTGATGATTCCCTTCATGACCCAGGATTTATTGCTGAGGAAGAGCGTGACCCTCTTTGAGATGTTCTTTTTGCAGAAGTTGATGTAGCAGGACCATATCCACCTGCTAATTGATGTCATCAGAGGGAGAGAGGAGGTTGCTCCAGTCGGTGGACTCCAGTAGTCCCTAAAGAGAAGCGATCCCCTCATTGGTTCACTGCTTGATGGTTTTGGCAACCTTCTCAACTCTCCTAATGACAGGGGTAAGGAAGGAAGCAGGATGGTGTTTTGATCAGCAGAGCCCAGTGGAGGGGGGTGGGGGTGGGGGGGGGGGGGGGGGGCGTAGTATCACACCTTTAGACATCAGGAACGAAGCCATAGCAGCTGTCCCCAGGCTGATGGTGCATGTATTGAGTGAATCCTTTCAGGGACTTTTCAGGGGTACAGTGGTTGAAGTCTCCTAGGATGAATGTAGGGGAGTCTAGAGATAAATGTTGACTGACAACGACAATGATCCAACAGCTATTGACAGAAAACAGGGAACTAAATACAAGCAAACTGATGAGACTACGAGGTACACCAGGACAAGACACAAGTGGCTGGAGGGAGCTGATTGGTAAACACAAGGAACAGGTGGAAACGAAAACCTAACGAGCAAGACAAGACATTAACATTGACAAGGGTCACACACAAGGGCACCCCTCAGGGTCACTGGTGGGCATCCAGGACGCCAGACGTGAGGTACTTGGCTGGGCCGGTCAGGAGGTCAGGCAGGGCGCCAAACACAAGGGTTTTTACTGGGGCCTTCAGGCGGACAGCCAATGATGGCGGACCATATGGCGTTGCAGGGGCCTTACATGAGATTTTGATGATAACCACAGAATGTGTGCCACCAGAGAGACGTGGACAAGTGACTGGTGCGGCTTCCTGTGCTGCCCAGTCAAGACACGGGCAGGGTCGGGCGGCCGCTGCTGGACGAGTTCCACCGGAGCATCATCAGGTGCCGGCCGCTGGAAAAGCGCCGCCGGAGTAGGGTCGGGTGGCAGCCGCTGGATGAGGGCTGCTGGAGCAGGGTTGGGTGGGGGCTGCTGGACAAGTGAGACAGGTGACTGGCCAGACAGTCCGTGCTGGCCAATCAAGACGTGGACTGGGTCTGAGTGCGACCACACAGCGTGCGCCGCTATAGAAGAAGATGAGCATTCTGTCAAAGTTTGCCGGTTTTCGTGGTATTGGATGCAAGCGGTAGTGGGCTCACATGCAGGGAAGGAGGGAGGCAGTGCAGGAGTCTCAAATGAAATGATTCATTTTCAAAAAAGGCAAACAAGTTCGAATACCAAGATTCAAAGTAAAAAACAAACACTGGAAATAAACTCACTCCAAAAGCAAACAAGATGAGGGAACTGTGACTAACAACGACAATGATCCAACACAGACTGACAGAAAACAGGGAACAAAATACTTGTGTATTTAGCCAGTAAACTGAAAACAGCCACGTTTACATAGAGACTATTGTCGTTCCAATTGATTTCTGGTCAACTGATTACTTTGCGCGATGGATTTCCTATTGGGTTTATACATATGCACGATGTTTAATCGGAACAGCCATGTGACATATGCAAATCGACATGAACATTAAGTCATTTATTAAGATGGAGGTCTATTTAGCATGCTACTTGGGATTGTTTTTCAACGTTTATTAAAACAACATGCTTGATAGAAGTACAGTGGTGCCTAGGGATACAAGTGACCCGACTTACGTTTTTTGCGAGATACGAGCCGTCGATTGGCCAAGTTGTTGCTTTGACTTGTGAATTAGAAATTTTTTTAAAGGTTTAATGCATTTTTTTATTGTGTATTGTTCCATAACTCTGGCGCAACTTCTCTGAGATGCGTAGCCTTGCTAAAAGCAGCAAGCCATTCTCTTATCCAAGGACATTCCCAAGCAAGATACGACAGCTGGCCGGGTAGCTGGTAGGAATCTTCTGGTTATGGAAATGGACTGAATCTGACTGGAGGACCTTGCTTCTTATCTGTTTTTTTTCGAGTTTCGGCTTCAGAGAGAGTCTCCCCCTCTCTCTCACCTCTCCCTCTTGTCTCTTTGTTTATATCATGTAAATAACTCTTTGTATTAAAAACAAAACCACAAGAGGTGTTACCGTACCAGGTGGCATATTTTTAATGATGAATAAGGTGTAATTTAAACCTTTCTATTGTTAGAAGTGTCTTGTGTCACTGTGAGACCCAGTCTGCCCCCGATAAAAGGATGGCGTGCTACAACGGAGTCCTTTTCAAAACAAATGCGAATTTAGGGTGGTTAGGTACATGTTGCCTGAATCTAAATGAGCAGCCCATGCAATTCAAACCAGGTACAAGTTGATCGATTGATTGATTGAGATTGATTGTAGTTGACATCGATATCATGTTGTTGTTCTCCCGAACTGTAGAAATACATCCAAGAGGCAGGAAAGCAAAGACCGTGAATACTTATGTGCATTTGATTTCCGAGTTTTTCATTTGCTTTATTTTTCATAAATTAGCACGAATCTCAAACAAGCTTTGTGTAGAATTGTGAGGATTTTTAAAATCCATTTTGGAATAAGGCTGTAACATTGAGAAAAAGAGCACAGTGCAAATATCCATTGTGGTTCTCTTACGTTCATATATTTCTCCAGTGAGATTGGACTCCGGCTTTGAGTGCAATTCTGTTTTCAAACAGGTTCTGTATTTTGCTGGTTAGTATTTTCAATTTCCTGTGACTTTACTCATTTGCCTCCATTCTCACGTTGTCATTGCTTTCCATCTTTTTTTTTTCTCTTCAGCTCCTGTTCACTTCAACCTTCTGGCTTTTAGTCCATCAGTCAGTTAAGGAAAACTTCAGCAAGAGGAGATCAAGGGCTACGCCACTAGAAGTGACTACAACAGGTTATTTTGAACATGTTAATAAGTATATGTTGAAATTGAAAAAGACAATCAAAACTTTCTCAGGGCATTGAATCGATCGCAACTGGACTGTTCTCTTTGTCTTAGAAGACGTTTCACCTCTCATCCGAGCAGGTTTCATCTGTTCATGCAACGAGGCTTAATTAGGACGCACGAGCCAGTGTCAGCGTAAATGTGCTGTCATGTTTGTTGGATTTCTCTCGAAGCATCGTGTGACGCTTGCGACATATCGTTGGACGTTTGTCTAAGACACGCTTGCCGTCTGGGACGTACTTAACACTAAAACAAAAGTAGTTCCAAAGGCCAGATTCGAAGGATGGTGAAGGATTTTTGATATCAGGAGGATTTATTGAACAAGCCATGTTGCCACAGCGCGTTAGCCTCTGTCTCAGCAGCTTGGGGTGCATTTGGAAATATTCTCCTAGCAGAGTGGATCTGCACTCACCAATGGGGCGAAAGGCGGAGCAGCTTAGCACAGCTTCTCATCGTCGGAGGTTGATAGAAAATGACGTGTGTGTGTATATATATAGATATATAGATAGATATAGATATAGATATATATATATATATAGATAGATATATAGATATATATAGATATAGATATAGATATATAGATATAGATATATATAGATATAGATATATATATCTATCTATATATATCTATATCTATCTATCTATATAGATAGATATAGATATAGATATATATATCTATCTATATCTATCTATCTATCTATCTATATATATCTATATCTATATCTATCTATATCTATCTATATCTATCTATATCTATATATATCTATATATATATATATATATATATATATATATAGACTTTTTGACTTCATTGATGGCATGAACACTATTTGATATGTCGTCCTGCAATAAAATGGGATTAGTTTAAGGTAAAAAAAAAAAATGTCACAATGAATGCATCGATTATTCTTTCTTGTGTTTTGTCATATTTACGTCCCTATTCTCTTCTACCTTTCTGAACTACAAGAGCTCGAGTCCACAAATGATGAATCCGTGCTAAAGGTCCTGGGAGGCATGGTGCTGAGTTTTTATGCCAAATATTGGATCTATGTGTGCGGTGGCATGTTCCTCATGGTCTCTTTTGTGGGAAAACTTGTTGGATACAAGATCGTCTACATGCTGCTTTTCCTGCTCTGCCTCTGTTTTTATCAGGTTGGAATACGAGAACAGTTTACGATTTGTGGTTCACTGTGTTTTTTTAAAATGGTCTGCAATTAAATGACATTGCATTATTGCAAATTATCAAGCATATGCCTTTTTTTTTTTTTTTTGTTCATTTTCCTAAATGGTCAATGTGATTTACATTGAATACATTGTTTTCATCAAGAGCTTCTATAATATTCAGGGATTTAGTATAAAAAACAACAACATAATGACAACAGTGTTTAATGTTTTTGAAAAATTACTGAGATACAACTTTTACAAGAAAACCAAACCAAAAGGTTTGAAAGGATTCTGGAAATATAATTTTGTGTTTCTGTCATTACAGTACACACAGAGATGTTCTTTTTTTTAACAGATGCGGAACATAATTTTGACCTGCCGTAAAAATATCTTCTCCGCTATCCATATCCACTCAATTTACATGTTACCATTAGAGCCTCTCTTTTCCCTCGTTTTGTCAAAAACAAACAAACAAAAATCCTGAATAAGGCAAACAAATATAGAATAGAATTTTAAAACAATGTCTTCTCTAATACATATAGATTTTAAAATAATAATAATAATTAAAAATAGTAATAATAATAAACCTTTAACATGTTCGAAATTTGAAAAGGTGTTTAATAAACATATGCTGAAAGGCATTTAAATGAAGTGTTGGAGTTTGTAATATTAAAAAAAATAATGCCAATATTTTCACTTTCAGTGCAAATGAATTTTGCCTCCAAATATCGGTTAAAAAAAATTATTATTTTTTTTTCTAATTGACTGGATTACTGTGTGGTGACAATGCATTCATTACATGTTTTAGATTAAGATCTCACACATTATGTCAAAAATGATTACGTAGAACAACATACAACAATATCATAATATAATTCTATACTAATATAATAATGTATGAAATGTTACCGTCTCAAGTTTTGTTGTTGCTGCTTATTTCCTATCTTCATCATCATTGCTCCATAATCCCTCCCCAAAATCTTATCGATGGCCGATCTTTATATTTTGAAGGTATACTATTCTATCTGGAGGCGTCTTTTGAAGCTCTTCTGGTGGCTTGTTGTGGCCTACACCATGTTGGTGCTGATCTCCATCTACACATACCAGTTTGAAGACTTCCCTGATTATTGGAGGAATTTTACTGGACTCACAGAACAACAGTATGGTCTTGCCTTAGACTGTATAGTGTCTTCTTTTTCCTCTGTTTTGTTTTAACCGTAGCCAATACAACAAGTAACACTCTTAACGTAAGTACCGTATGTAAGTCAAATAAATATGGTCTAATCAGGTCCCTTGTCTTCTAAGGCTTGCGGCAATCGGTCTGGAGACGTTTGCCCTCTCAGAGCTCTTCACTAATATTCTGATTCCTGGATTCTTCCTGCTGGCCTGTATTCTGCAGCTACACTATTTCCACAAACCCTTCATGAGAATCACTGACCCCGAACATATTACACCAATTCACCGGTAACCCGCCAGTAAATGATTTACTCTGCTATTTTATAGACGCTCGTAACGATTTACCGATTATTATGGCAAAGATGTAGCTTGTTGATGTACAAGTTACTGAATCCCCAGTCCCTCGTGGTATTGGTGCATCAGTGTGTGAGCCATTATTTTCCTATCGTGACAATAAATTCCAATGTGTAAATTGGGTGAATCGGGTCACAGTGTAAACATGAAGCCCATTCATTTTTAAAGTATCATTTCACATTCTAAACTGTCGTATATAAATAAAGTTGAAACTCAGTAGAAATAATCAAGCTTTGAAGACATGTAACTGACATAATGGCGAAAGAACAGGAAGGTGTTTGCAGAGAGGCACTTTCACCTAGTGGACTGTTAGTTCCACCCATCCATTTTCAACACCGCTTATCCCGGTTAGGGTCGCGAGGCGCTGGAGCCTATCCCAGCTGACTTCGGACAAAAGGCGGACTACGCCCTGAACAGGTGCAAGGCACATATAGACACGGACAACCATCCGCACTCACATTTACACTCACACCGTCACTGAGTGGGAACTGAACCCACGCTGTCCGCACCGAAGTCAGGCGAGCGTACCGCTACGCCAAATTAAGTGTGTTTGTCGACAAGCAACTAAATGGGTCATCACATAATTTGTTCAATGACACTTGCAAAATAATACATACGCATATATTGGTAAATGTCTCCCATGCTGCAACAGCCATGCTTAAAGGCCTATTTATAAAAAGTTTTGATGATTTCAAGTTTTAGGCATTCATAGTAAAGGCAATCCTTATTGACGGCGCCAATGGTGGCGGCCTACTGAAATACACTTCTTGCATAATGGTAGAGGCATAAACGGCTCAATTGTTTCCCTTCAAACTCTATGGATATAAGTGCATAAATAATCCTAACTACTCATTGAACCCATCACACTCTTTATACAATCGTAATAACGGTAAAGACACGCAATCATTTTGATACAAAAATGGACCATTTGTAAATGAACCAAAGAAATGGAATCGAAGGACACTTTGATGCATTAGTTCTCCTGGGAAACGCATAGGAAGCAATATCAGAAAAACACCATATATCCAACAATGTCATTAGCATCTTCAGATATCATCTTGTCAAAAATCATGAAACTTCATTGGGGACACATAGCGGTAAAGACATTGAAAAATGTCACTTCAGAATATTTTCTTTTCTCAGAAACAATTGCTACCATTCAAATGATCGCAACTGCCAATAATTCAAATGCTCATACCAGTAACATTAATTGCTTTTCAAAAGGAAATTCAGTGAGGTATGTCTTTACCGTTACTGATCAAATGACATGAAAATGACCTGTATAGTGAGTTTTGAACATGGGCGTTAATGTTAGCAGGTGTGACTGGTGAACGACTGTTTTGCATAATGACCGGCGGTTTCCGTTGCTGGTGGCAAATGGCTTGTCAGAGGCCACATTACCCAGCTTGGGAGAAAATCTTTGAGGGAGGGATGACAGGATGTTGTTTTATGCTGACAACAGGTGAAGTCGCAAACCTCCTCCCGTGTTAAGAAAGGGCCATTCCAGTTTGACATAGATTGCTTCCTTCACTCCTTTCTCACACTATTAGTACTCTCTGTTCAGTGTTTTGACATTGTTGTCCTGTGCGTCCATAGTTTTCTCCCTCCTATAATATGTATATTTTCTTCTGCCTCCAGAAAACGCAGCGGTGACCAGACCGGTTCAACTAATGTTGGAATGGTCTCCGACTTGGAAGAAGTGTTAACCGATATTATAGATGAATCGGATAATAAAGGTATAAAAAAAAAGTATTTGATCTCATTTTGTCAAAATACTAAACTATTGCATTTTTTAAATTGGTTAAAAATGTGTTAGGTTTTTGTCCCCCAAAAATGTATTCAGATGTTTGTTTGTGTTAATGTATTAGTGAGACGTGCTAGTATCAACGATGGGAAGTCAAAAAGTAATGAGCCCAATTTTCCTCTAGCTTTATTAGCTTTATTGCAATAGAAAGGCAATACACGCATATAGATACAGCCCAAAAAGTGAGGATTTCATCGCTACTTTAAAAAAAAAAAAAAAATCTTTTTAAACCTGTCCTGTTCAGCTGCATGGCCTTGCAGAATGGTGGATTTGTATGCCTTTGTGCTGGTACAGTTTTGCTAACCTGTGTTGTTATAAGTGATTCCAGCACAAGTAATTTAAGTCTATAGTGTTTCTATCGAACTTATTAGTGAATGAAGATCATATCACATGCATGTTAGTCAACTGGTGTACGGAGTTGCTGAGCCGGCATATCAAGGAAGAACCGGCCGGAACCGGGACCAACGCCCTGGCCCCCCGGAACTGCCCAAACCCCAAAATCCCAGGCCCAAGGGCACAGTCCGCCCACCCCGAAGAAGAAGCGGCGAAAACCAACGGCGAAGAACGCGCACGAAGACGCGCCTACTCCCAAAGCACGCCCCAACCCCGCCACAATCCATGACCAGCCGCCCCAGCGCAACACCCGGAACAAGACCATACCACGCAAAGGAGGCCCCCATGACGTGTAGTGCCCGAAGGGCCCCGAGCCCCAGCTCACACCGCACGGAACCCCAGTGAAGCCAACTCCCAGTCAACTGGGCGAGCGAAACCACAAAACACGTCCATGCCAACACCAAGACAGCTACCAAGGCAAACGGCCGGCAGCACCCCCGCACCGACGGTCCTCAGCGGCGATCCAGCGATCTATAATCTTCTCTGATCAATGCGTCGACCCGAGCACTATTCCCAGGATTAACCGCTGAAAATGGTTTGCCTGCCTGCCTGGTTTTATGTCGCGGAGGTCACTCAAAGAAGTCTCTTGTTCTTCGCCTTTGAACCTGGACAACAACTTTTTGCTGTGCTGTAGCCTATTTGCAAATTTCCATACTCATTTTGCAACCTTTTGAAAATGTTTAGTGGTGGTTCCCCTTCCAAAGCAAGAAATTCAATCACAGCTCTCTGCTTCTCACAGGCATCCAAAAATTGTCATTTCTAAAATGGCTGACAGGAAGAGGACAGGCTTAAACAAATCTTATTTTAAGTAAACATTCAAACAAGTATTTAACCTACAAACTGTGAAAATTTCAGGAAAAATAATATTAGTAGGTTAAATTAAATTACGTTCATTACTTACAGTGCTGTGAAAAGTATTGGCCCCCTTCTCAAATTTTTATATTTTTGCATAGTTTCCCCACTTTAATATTTAATATTAATAGTTTAAGAGAATGTTAATTTAAGACAAAAAGAACAATAAGGCTTGTCTTACTTTTGGGGGAAAAAAACAAAAAAACAACACCACCTGAATGATTCCCATGACTTTTGGGTGTATATTATATGGACTGACGAGATGAAAGTGGTGGCACGGTGGCGACTGGTTAGCACATCTGCCTCACAGTTCTGAGGACTGGGCTTCAAACCCCGGCCCCGCCTGTGTGGGGTTTGCATGTTATCCCCTTGCCTGCGTGGGTTTTCTCCGGGTACTCCGGTTTCCTCCCACATCCCAAAAACATGCGTGGTAGGTTCATTGAAGACTCTAAATTGCCCGTAGGTGTGAATGTAAGCACGAATGGTTGTTTGTTTCTATGTGCCCTGCGATTGGCTGGCGACCGGTTCAGGGTAAAACCCGCCTCTCGCCCAAAGACAGCTGGGATAGGCTCCAGCATGCCGGTGACCCTAGTGAGGATGAGCAGTACAGAAAATGGATGGATGGATGGAGATGAAAGTTGAACGTTTTGGAGGGTGTGTGTCTCGTTACATCTGCCATAAATGTAGCACTTCATTTCAGAAAAAGAACATCATACCAATCGTCAAACATGGTGGTGGTAGTGTGATGGTCTTGGGCTGCTTGGCTCCTTCAGGACCTGGACAACTTGCTGTGATTGATGGAACCACAAATTCTGCTCTGACAGAAAATCCTGAAGGAGAATGTTCAGCCATCAGTTTGTGACCTCAAGCTGAAACCCACTTGGGTTCTGCAGCAGGATTAACGATCCAAAGCACACCAACAAGTCAACTTCTGAATGGCTTAAGAAAAGAAAAATGGTTTTGTCGTGGCCTAGTCAGAGTCCAGGCTTGAATGCTTTAAAAGGCCGTTCATGCTGGAAAGCCCTCCATTTTTGCTGAATTCAAACAATTCTGATATTTACATTTGTTTGATGATCTTAAACATTAAAGTGGGGGAACAAACTATGCAAAAATATAAGGATTTGAGAAGGGGGGACAATACTTTTTCAATACTGACAGCCCCTCATAATTCTACTACCTTAAAAGATCTATGCCAAACTGCATCTAAAGCACTGACAAGAAAAATGTTGTGCCTCCACTGGGGTATTGGTTATCGATATACAGTATTTTTATGTTGATCTTTGGTTTCGATCGTGTATCCTGTTTGTCTATGCTTGGACTTCAATAAGCCTGATTGATATTTCTTTCAATCAGCCTCTCTCACGCCATCCTGACAGCTGTAGCACAATTATTGAATGTATAATGGGGAATCTATTTGGCACATCTCTTTATTATAGGGTCACCAGGATTCTATAACATTTCTTTGCCTTTTGTCTGCAGTCTTACAATCTACCATTTCTTTGGTACCTGGCTAGCACATATCCTTTGCTGTTCTCTGAGAGGATATGAAGCCTAAAGGGTGGTTTTGTTTTTTTTCGTCTTTTGTACGCACAATGCATAAATGGGACTGAAGCTGTTTTGGATTGTTTTGCAACTTTGCGAATTTTGATTGAAGAAATGACATCATGTGGGGTGTTCAGGTGGTGAGGTAATTAAACTAAATCTTTATTCACATGACAATACATTTGTCAGCTCTCAAGCACATTTTGGCCAATCAGAAGCCTGAAAAAGCAGCACCTGATGACGTCCATGACGCAATACAGTGAGATATTTAATGTACATACAGTATACTGTATAGATTATGTTTGAAATCACATAATCAAAACAAAACACAAGGCAAAATGCCATTAGACACATTAGACACACTGTTGTTAACTAAAGTTTAAATCTGTAGGATAATGTTACACATTTAAAATGGCACACGCCCAAAACGCTGTTGTCCCCATCTTATTTTTCTCTTCTGGTCCTGCATGCCTCTTTCTTTCAGTAGCTTCCCATTCTTCACTCGTTTTGATCTGTTTTTCTCCTCTTTTGTTATTTATAGATCAACTTTATGCATATTTGTGTACCGCTTGTCAATTCCCCCATTGCAGCATAATGAGGAAAAGGAGCACTAAAATAACTGTGTTTTGATAGTCTAGTTTGATATTTTGTGTCCATCAATAGTGACATTGCATGATAAAGTGTAGCTTCCTCTTGTCTCGGGAAATTATTTTTCTGTTTGATGTTTTGAATCATCCTTCTTTTCCGAATTATTTCTGACCTGTTTCCTTTTATTTCCAGCGGAATTTCTGCCCAGCAAGTGGGGTCTGGTGATGGACAGATTACTGGTTCTGTTCAAAAAGTTCTCAGACATTATCACCAAAGGTCAAGTCATTCTCTGGACTCTTCTGGAGCTTCACATCATTAAAATGGTGGCGTTCTACGCTGTGTGGGTTGCACTTGAAGAGGTAAATAGAGAAAACTGGATGTTGTAGAACTAAAATCCAATTATGGAACACATCCTACACACCTGATTTCTAAATTAGCCACTGTTAATATTAAATTGTTAAAACAAAAGCCTTTTTTGGGGGGTGGGGGGTTCCGGTCCATACCTGCGTAACAGATTGCTTTTGCAGGCAATATAGCGAATTGAAGCTTCAGGGGAAAAGCTGTTTACAAAAGGCCATCATAGGACCACCAATAATATTAAAAATGCATTCAATCTAAATCTTTTTGTTTTCTGTTTGTTATAGCCATCTGTGTTTAACCTGGTCCTGGTGGTGCTGTGGTCTTTGGCCATGCCATTTAGTCGCTTCAGACCGATGGCTTCCAGTCTGTCAACAATTTGGGTGTGTGTCATCATCATGTGTAAAATGCTGTACCAGCTTAGTGTTGTGAGCCCTACTGAGTACTCCAACAACTGCAGTTTGGTAAGTCTTGCATGCACTTACTTACCTGCTAACCAATACTTGTCACATGCACGTCATAATTAATTTCACCGTTGACATATGTACAGTACAAACTGTATGTACTATGAATACACCACATTGCATCGGTGTAATTTATGGGGGGGACAGAGGGAACATGTCCCCTGCACTTTTTCAGAGGGCAGTTTTATACGAAGAGTAGATACACCAGTGTGCTGTAGCAGCCCGGATAAGCAACGTATCTACGTGGCAGCCATGTTGGGGAAGACGACGTTCACGTCAAAGGCAGTGCATGGACATTAAAAGTAACTCATAACTTGCTCAATTTCCACCTGATTTTTACTAGATTTACTTTTTTTTGTCAACGCCAAAGCAACAACGTGCATTGTGTGCGACCATATGCAGCACAATGTGCTGGTATACTTGTTCTTTTGGCTATCTTACCGTCCACACATTGAATGTGTTGACGACTTTGACCTCCTAGCTTAGCATCCCCGTTGGCACGCAGCTCAAAAGGGGAATGCTGTATCTACCTATTCACATCGAGGGGCATTTGCGTTTCACCGCCGGCCAAGATCAGTGCACTGTGCAACGAGACTCAAGGAAGCAGAACACTTGTGCGTGTGAGAGCCTGATGCTGCAGCCTGCAACGACAGGCACGTTTCCAGATCCCTGTAGAAAAATCTCTGACACGTTCGTGAGACAGCCTCCACCACCTCCTAACGTAACGTTCGCATTCCTGAGTCCGCTGTGACTGAGAAACAGGTGGAGGAGCAGCAAAAAGCCAAGGAGGACAGGCAGTGACAGAGGACAGTGACAGCCAGGAATAGGGTGAGGGAGAGTCTGCAAGGGGAAGTTGAAGAAAGTCTAAGGCTATGTTCCCACTGCAGGTCAATTCAGATATTTTTGTCCAATATGACGTATCAGATTTTTTCCATGTCAATGTGCACAGTACAATTCCATTTTTATCATATCTGACTCAGGCCTCGTTCATATGTGAATAAAAATCGGACATGTATCTGACGCGAGTGCAGTATCCGAATCAGAATCATCTTTATTTGCCAAGTATGTCCAAACATTGGTCTCCGGTAATTGGAGCCGCTCTAGTACGACTCCCATGACGAAACTCAGATGTCATCCCTTGCATCCCTAACATATCTAGCAAACGCAGTGATGTGGACCAGTCAGACCCAAGCAGTTTTCCATATTTAAATTCGGGAAAATGCGTGATCTCATCAGAGCAAAGCTCATTTGCATGTCGTAAAATGAGAAATGTGACCATCTCAAATGCCAAGCAGAAAAGACCACCTAGAATACTTTGAAAAAAGACATTTTTGGCATTTCCAACCAAAATTGTCATGCAAACCAGATAGGACATCAAAGATTATAAAAATAAATACTTTATAAATAAAAAATTTTAAGCTATTTCCAAGATCAAATGAGATTGAGCAATCTCATAGTCGCAACATTCTCCATGTTCCATGTTTTCCTCTATCCTTCCCCGAACAAGTTCCCCTCACCTCTCAGCCTTAAGACCGCTCCAAATTCATGCCCAACATGAAGACCCCCCTTCTGCACACTGGACCATATTCCATCCATTTTCATCTAAGACTGCCTCCAACTCGCACCTCACTCATCTTCAACATCGTGAACTCCTCCTCCTCCTCTGGTTCTGTCCCACCACACTGAAACTGGCGACAGTCACCTCCATTATATTTAAAAAAAAAAAAAAAAAAGACTGAACTTACCTCTGACACCCTGGGCAACTTCCGGCCCATTTCCAATCCCCCCCCCCTCCCCCTTCCTGTCTAAAATACTCAAATGTCCAGTTGCCCACCAACTCAAAATCCACTTATCCTCCAATAACTAATTTGGGCAATTTCAGTCTGGCTTCAAATCACAACACAGCACAGAAACAGCCTTCCTTAAAATCAATAGTGATCTCCCCTTCTCCTGAGATTCTGGACACCTCAGGATCCTCATCCTCCTCAACCTGACTGCAGTCTTTGATACCATAAACCACACCATTCTCCTCAACCACCTCCAAACCTCCCTGAACAACAATAGTGCTACCCTCTCCTGGTTCAAATCATATCTCTCCAAGAGAAAACAAATTATTTATATCAACAACTGCACCTCATCTCCTGTTCCTCTGTCTCAAGGCATCCCCCAAGGCCCAGTGCTTGGTCCTCTTTTGTTCATCCTCTACATCCTCCCCCTCTGAAACGTCATTTGTCATCATGGCCTCAATTTCCTCTGCCGATGACGTCCAGATTTACATCTCCACCAAATCCATCACCTCCTTAACCTACTCCACTTTAACCAACTGCCTCACCTTTATCAAATTCGGGATGCAAGCCAACTTTATTCAGCTCAACTGCAAAAATCTATTATGTTAATCATTTGTTTTAAATCCCTTATCAAACACTCCAATAACTTCTACCTCTTCATCAACAAAATTACCTTGCTCCCCTCCCCACAAATCTGCACCATTGGAGTAATCTTTGACACCGGCCTATTCTTCAAGAGCCACATCAGCCACATCACAAAAACAGCTTTCTTTCACCTCAAGAACTTTTCCTGTCTCTGTTCATCACTCTCCTTCTCTGCAGCTGAAATCATGATCCATGCTTGACAATTGGAACAGCATCCTGTTCGGCGCACATCCACGAAAGCTCTCAATAAACCTCAGTATATCCAGAACTCAGCTGTCCGTTTGATCACCCATATCCATTACTGTGAACACCTCACCCCCGTCCTCCAGAAACTACGCTGGCTCCCCATTCCCCGACGCATCCAGTTCAAAGTCCTTCTCACTCACAAAGCCCTCCATAATCTGGGCCCTTCCTACCTCTCTGACCTCCTCCACCACCACGCTCCCTCTTGTAGCCTTAGATCCTCTGATGCCAACCTCCTCTCTCCACCTCACCAGATCATTAAGGGAACTTGGGGGGACAGAGCTCTCTCTATCTCTCCCCCCACTCTCTGGAACAAACCCTTACTTTGGCTGTTCAGATCCCCGCACTTTCAAATAATCCCTCAAAACCAACCTTTTCTGTAAACGTTTGTCTTTTTTTTTTATTGTTTTAGATTATTTTGGTATTTTATAATGTCAAGTGTCTTTGAGTAAAAAAGAAAAACGCTCTGTAAAATGTATCTTTTTTTCTATCAACTTTCTGGGGTTATTTCTTTTTTTATTGAAAGGAACGAACATTTTGAAAAACAGATACACAGTGCAGCTAAGGTAAAAGGTGACACAATGCTTCCCAGGTTTTGTTTGGTAGCTGGGGTTCAAAGTTGTCGGTTGTCTTGCTTAACAGTTTCTTTCTTCTTTCCTAACAGCCACTTTTAAATGAAACCAACCTTTCAAAAATGGAAATAATGAACTCATCCCTGTATAAGGCACCAGTGGACCCTGCCAAATGGTTTGGTGTCAGGAAGGAACCTACTGTACTGGACTATAGCAAGGTATAGTGAGTAACTTTAGCCCTGACCCTATGCATCTACCAGACAGGCTACATTTGACATGTGTGGCACATTCGGTCAAAGGTCTGTTAAAATCAACATGGAGCTGATATTTAAAGAAATCTCTACAAAGGTCACATTGGATCTATCCTCCAGAGGTAGATTTTACAGCCAAAATAATCCTGGGCCTGATCCCATCACTACAAAAAAAAATATTTTGAGTCTCATATTGTAGGTAATAAACATAACCTCCTACTTGCTCTGTGTGATTGTTGGACCAAATAAAAAAAAAATGATAAGCAGCTTCAAACACAATACACGTTGCACATTACACAACTACTAGCAATATTTTCATGTACACTGTATGGATGTATTTTTTTGCCAGCTAATGATGTGATGTGATGTGATAGCAGCTAGCTATCGCCATTTTTGTCATCAAATAGTTTCATTCAATATTGACTCATTGACTTATTTCTGCAGAACCATTTAGTAGTGCTGCTGTTGTTGGTGTTTGAGGCGACAGTGTATCGGCACCAGGCCCACCACTATCGTCAGCTGCAACGATCTCCCTCAAACATACCTGCTCTGTTCCCAGAAGTCACTAGGAACACTTTAGACCAAGGCCTCATACCCTGCTTCAAGTACCTGCTGAACTACACTTTCTACAAGTTTGGATTAGAGGTGACAGAAATATATTGTGAATTAACTTGTTCACAATGACTTCGATGACTTTTATTGTACAAGCTGTGTTTCAAAAGAATTAAGAGTTTTGATGAGAGTCTGTCTTTTTTTATTATATCGCAGTTCATCTAAAGAATATTATTTTTTATTTTAAGATATGCTTCCTGATGACTGTGAATGTGATTGGACAACGGATGAACTTCTTGGTGATAATCCATGGTTGTTGGTTGGTAGCCATCTTGGTGAGGCGACGTCGGGCAGCTATTGCAAGGATATGGCCAAGATATTGTGTCTTTCTGGCCATCTTCATGATCTATCAATATATACTGTGTGTGGGTATACCACCTGTTCTTTGTAAAGGTGAGCCTTTATGGAGTTGATACATAAGTACAATATTAAGTACATCTATAACGTGATTTGCATGAATTAAAATACAATTTATGGAACTTATTCCAGGAGGCTGTTTTGAATGTATTTCCCCCCCATAAAACAGTACTGGATATTTTTCTACTCCAGCATTGAACCTTTGCCATCAGGAGTGATAATAATAATAATAACAATACAAAAAATAATTATAATAATAGCGGCCCTTGTTCAGCTGAAGAAGGAGTCCTATCGGGCATTTTTGGTCTGTGGGAGTCCTGAGGCAGCTGATGGGTAGCGGCTGGCCAAGCGGAATGCAGCTTTAGTGGTCGTGGAGGAAAAAACTCTGGCGTGGGAGGATTCCGGTGAGGCCATGGGGAACGATTTCCGGATGGCTTTGAGGAAATTCTGGTCCACCATCCCGCGTCTCAGGAGGGGGAAGCAGTGCACCATCAACACTGTGTATAGTGGGGATGGGGCGCTGCTGACCTCGACTCGGGACGTTGTGAGCCGGTGGGGAGAATACTTCGAAGACCTCCTCAATTCCACCGACACGCCTTTCCATGAGGGAGAAGTGTCTGGGATCTCTGAGGGGGGGGGGGGGGGTCTCCTATCTCTGGGGTTGAGGTCACCGAGGTGGTTAAAAAGCCCCTCGATTGCCTTATTCAACGAGAAGAGTGCCCTTAATGAGCTGCTTTGCCACAAGACGAGTGAACGACTGATTGGTATGCAGGACGGCCGTTTTACTAACCACACTGGGCAAAAATATAAAAATAACAACACTCTATTGTCGACCACTCCCAGGGAACACACCCACCGAGGCATAATTTAATTTAAAACTGAAGAAGCCTTTTGGATTAAAGGCAAAAACGTCTTCAACAAACAAGAACAGTGCAGTTGCCTCGATTCAACTTTTGCGGGTTATAGAACTAAATATCAGTTTTACAGGAAGGATAAATCGTCACACATTTTTCATTTTATTCTGCAAATGTTTTGAGTATGTAAATCAAGATGAAGACACTGCTATATTGAACAGGCCACTATTCATTTTCTGTATAAAAGTTAACAAAGTTGATACATTTGTTTTCATGTTTTGATTGTTCCCAATGCATTTGCATGTATGGAAACCCTGCCTCAGCTGGGATAGGCTTGCACAACTCCACAAAAAATGACAAGAGTCTTGAATCCGAACCAAGAACCTTATTGCTGTGCGGCAGCAGTCCAAAGTGCTACACACCATTTTCCCAAAACACGTTTTCGAACAATAATTATTGAACATTCTAATTATGTGTTTGCCTCGTTTCCTGTTGTGTCAAACTGCACTGCATCTGATACCGTTATCAGTTTAAAGAGTGGCAGGTTCCTATAGACTTTGTAACCAGAAAGAGACTAGAGTTATTGCGGTGCCGATGTTATTCCTTTGTCTACTCGTACTTGTAGTAAGCATCTACAAATGTCTTGTTTTGTCTTTATTTTTCTGCTATAGATTACCCATGGCGGTGGAACACCCCACTTTTAATGAACTCAGCTCTTATTAAATGGCTTTATCTGCCAGACTTCTACACTGTGCCTAACTCCAAAAACCTGATAGGTGAGTTGGTTGTTCACTTGTTTTATGCGTCTGTGTGTGCAAGTGTATTTTTGTCCATTATTTCTTCATCAGTCAAATGGGCTTTATTCTGACTAATTCAATTCAGATTTGTTTTTCTGGTACCACGTAATTACAAGAAATATGTCCATCTCTAATAAACAATAGGGGTTGAACGACTTCAGATTTTTGGTAGTTGAAGCTAAGGTGATGTTGGTCAAGTCGAAGTTGACTCATCGATGACGTCAGTTTTTTTGTTTTTGGTCTCAACTCACTGTGTGTGAAACAACACAAAAAAAATGCTGTGCGAGTCTCCAAACACAAGGTCGCTCCCTCACTCACTCACACTCTCACTCACACTCTCTCTCTCTCTCTCTCTCTCTCTCTCTCTGTCTCTCGACTGTTTCTGCACAGACCCCACCGCCCGACTTGTTCATCCAGTCACATTCAGGCACTTGCTCATCCAATCACATTCAGATACCTTCAAGGTACAGATGTAATTTGTACAACTCTAAGACCAATTCATGCAACTCAACTACAGGGTAGCTACTTGCTACAGTATACACTCATTGTATATAGTTTGAAAAAAAGAGGAGGGAATGTTTTTCCATAATTTATTGTAGCAAACTTTCAGTTGTGTTGCGTGGATTGTTGTTGTGCTTTTTATAAGATCCGACTGTCTTCGAGAACCTGAAAGGCTCCAGGCACGCAATCCCCTCTCTCTCCTTGCACTGGCAACAACATCGGACTCCAGTTCTTATTTACATGACAAACTTACTACCATGGCTTGTCTCCATTTCATTTTGTAAGCAGAATACAAACAAACAAAGAATATAATGTCTGTCTTTTTATGGTTAAAGGAGGGCATTTG
Organism: Phyllopteryx taeniolatus; assembly: GCF_024500385.1. Lineage (NCBI taxonomy): Eukaryota > Metazoa > Chordata > Actinopteri > Syngnathiformes > Syngnathidae > Phyllopteryx > Phyllopteryx taeniolatus. The sequence continues at coordinate 24,981,812 of NC_084512.1, forward strand.
GTGAATTGACTGACGTGAGGAAGTACGTCTCCTCGTCATTTAGCTTTAGCCTGTTCAAATGGGCATGCATAGCACAATACACATACAGTATTTTAGGATAGACTTGCATATTTCACAAGTAACCGTGCTACCGTTACGCACACTTGAGGCCCCACTGCTAGTTTGCTAAGTGTACCCACCACTTGTTGATTTCAGTGAGGCGTCCGTGTCCAAATACGTGAGTGGCGATTAGTCGACCTCAAGCTATAACTGTCATGCGGAGTGGCAACGTCTACTGGTCGGTTCAACCCCTAATATACGCAATGTTTTAATAACAAAATGAGCATAATTATGAGTATTAACCATACAAAGAAAATTTATTAAGTCTTTCTTACAAATATGGCAGCACTTTTTTTTTCATTAAACATGTCAGCCTTCGTGTTGGTCTATCTGTTGATGATATCTTTATTTTTCAATGTGTCTCTTGGCTTCGTACAATACTTTACTACAGTGGTTAATAATGCTTTATTTCTCTTCCACAGTGGACTTTGTTCTTCTGATTTGTACATCCCAGCAGTGGCAAGTGTTTAAGTGTGAGCACTTGGAGGAGTGGGTGGTTCTGGCTGGAGACAATACAGACAACCCCGATCCGATGGAAGGTCGACTGTTTAATCCTGCACCTAACTTCGTCAACTGCAGGTAAATCCAGTATTCTATCAATCTTCTTTTCACCTGCTCTTACTTATTATATATTCTAAATATTGATTATGTGACATTATACGGGGTGTTCAGAACGTCACTGTGCATTTTTTTTAAACTTAAAAGACAAATTTCAATCTAGCGCTGGAATCGGGCGGAAAGATTGCCTCACCAAAACTCTCTCTTTTCAGATAACCCCCAAAATTACTTGTATAACATTTTAATGTATTCTTTTATGGTTCCATCACTCTGTTACACTTCCAGTATAACTTTGCAATGACAGCCATTCTGTGTGTGTGCCAGAATAACAAGTTGTTGTTGTGTCAATAAAGCAGCTGCACTGCTGTAGAAGCTAGTGTGTACTCAGGTTAAATTACTGGATCTGACGAACTGAAGGTAGGTTTAGAGACTCCCCATTTATGCCTCAGTAGATGTGTCCCCAGGGAGTCGTCAACTATAGGGTGTTGGGTTTTTTTGCCCACCGGGGTTTGGGAAACGACTGTCCTACTTACCAATCGGCCGTTGCCTTGCGGCAAAACCGCTCGTTAAGGCCACTCTTCCCGAAGAAGAAGGCAATCTTTTGAGGAAGGGATGTCGGGACATTGTTATAGTCAGACGAAAGGTGATACTTCAAACCTCCTTCTCTGTTCAGAGACAGCATTTTTACTTGGACATACAGTATGTCCCCCCTATCCAGAATGTGGATGTTGTTGTCCTCGAAGGAGTATCCCTTCTTCTTGAGATGCAAATTAAGAGGAGAAATCATTGAGTCTTCTTTTAAATATCGTTCAAAAATCTTTGAAAACTGCGACAAGGAAACAGGTCTATAATTTGTAAACAGGTGTTTGTCTGCAGTCTTGCGCAGTGGTATTACTTATTCTACTCTCATCGTTAGTCCCAATTTTAAATGATGAATTTCATCCAGGATGTGAGTCAATGGAATGCAGCCCCATGGGGGGCACAAGCCAGTGCAAACTGTAGGCCGGGCCCAACCCCGGATAAATACAGAGGGTTGCGTCAGGAAGGGCATCCGTCTTAAAACTTTGCCAAATTAATATGAGCGTTCATCCTAAGAATTCCATACCGGTTCGGGTGTGGCCCGGGTTACCAATGTCCGCCACTGGCGCCGTCAACCTGCAGGAAATTCAGCCACTGTGGGTCGAAGATGAAGGGGACGTGGAAAGCGGGTTCTTAGGCAGAATGAGAAGAGGAAAGCACAGAGCCTAGAACTGAATGTGGGGACTTTGAATGTTGGGACTATGACAGGAAAGTCTCGGGAGTTGGTTGACATGATGATTAGGAGAAAGGTTGATATATTGTGTGTCCAGGAGACCAGGTGGAAAGGCAGTAAGGCTAGAAGTTTAGGGGCAGGGTTTAAATTATTTTACCATGGTGTAGATGGGAAGAGAAATGGAGTAGGGGTTATTTTAAAAGAAGAGTTAGCTAAAAATGTCTTGGAGGGGAAAAGCGTATCAGATCAAGAGATCAGGCTGAAACTTGAAATTGAGGGTGTTGTGTGTAATGTGATTAGTGGTTATGCCCCACAGGTAGGATGCGACCTAGAGGTTAAAGAGAATTTCTGGCAGGAACTAGATGAATTATCTCTGAGCGACCCAGACAGAGAGAGAGTCTTGATTGGTGCAGATTGTAATGGACATGTTGGTAAAGGAAAAAGGGGTGATGAAGAAATGATGGGTAAGTACGGCATCCAGGAAAGGAACTTGAAGGGACAGATGGTGGTTGACTTTGCCAAAAGGATGGAAATGGCTGTAGCAAACACTTTTTTCCAGAAGAGGCAGGAACATAAATTGACATAAAGTGATCAGAGAGGTAGGCAGGAGAGTACTTGGTGTAGCTTCTGGCAGGAAAGGGGAAAAGGAGACTTGGTGGTGGAACCTCAAAGTACAGGAAATTATACAAGGAAAGAGGTTAGCTAAGAAGAAGTGGGACCGAGGAGAGATGAGAAAGAAATACATTGAGATGCGACGTAGGGCGAAGGTAGAGGTGGCAAAGGCCAAACAAGAGGCATATGATGACATGTATGCCAGGTTGGACACTAAAGAAGGAGAAAGGGATCTATACAGGTTGGCCAGACAGAGGGAGAGAGATGGGAAGGATGTGCAGCAGGTTAGGGTGATTAAGGATAGAGATGGAAATGTGTTGACTGGTGTCAGTAGTGTACTGAATAGCTGGATAGAATACGTTGAAGAGTTGATGAATGAGGAAAATGAGAGAAAAGGAAGAGTAGAAGAGGCATTAAAGAGAATGAGAAATGGAAAGGCAGATGGTCCTGATGACATACCTGTGGAGTTATGGAAGCATCTAGGAGAAGTGGCTGTAGAGTTTTTGACCAGCTTGTTCAACAGAATTCTAGCCGGTGAGAAGATGCCTGAGGAATGGAGGAAAAGTGTACTGGTGCCCATTTTTAAGAACAAGGGTGATGTGCAGAGCTGTGGGAACATTAGAGGAATATAGTTGATGAGCCACACAATGAAGTTATGGGAAAGAGTAGTGGAGGCTAGACTAAGGACAGATGTGAGTATTTGGGAGCAACAGTATGGTTTCATGCCTAGAAAGAGTACCACAGATATATTATTTGCCTTGAGAATGTTGATGGAAAAGTACAGAGAAAGTCAGAAGGAGAAACATTGTGTCTTTGTAGATCTAGAAAAAGCCTATGACAGAGTACCCACAGAGGAACTGTGGTACTGCATGCGGACGTCTGGAGTGGGGGAGAAGTATGTTAGAATAATATATAGGACATGTATGAGGGCAGCAGAACAGCGGTGAGGTGTGCTGTAGGTGTGGCAGAGGAATTTAAGGTGGAACTACATCATGGATCAGCCCTGAGCCCCTTCCTGTTTGCAGTTGTGATGGATAGGTTGACAGATGAGGTTAGACTGGAATCCCCGTGGACCATGATGTTTGCAGATGACATTGTGTGCTGCAGTGAAAGCAGGGAGCAGGTGGAGGAACAGTTAGAAAGATGGAGGTATGCACTGGAAAGAAGAGGAATGAAGATTAGCCGAAGTAAGACAGAATATATGTGCATGAATGAGAGGGGTGGTGGGGCAAGAGCGAGGCTACAGGGAGAAGAGATAGCAAGGGTGGAGGACTTTAAATACTTGGGGTCAACCGTCCAGAGCAATGGTGAGTGTGGTCAGGAAGTGAAGAAACGGGTCCAAGCAGGTTGTAACGGGTGGAGGAAGGTGTCGGGTGTGTTATGTGACAGAAGAGTCTCTGCGAGGATGAAGGGCAAAGTTTATAAAACAGTGGTGAGGCCAGCCATGATGCACGGATTAGAGACAGTGGCACTGAAGAGACAACAGGAAGCAGAGCTGGAGGTGGCAGAAATGAAGATGTTGAGGTTCGCTCTCGGAGTGACCAGGTTGGATAAAATTAGAAATGAGCTCATAAGAGGGACAGCCAAGGTTGGATGTTTTGGAGACAAAGTTAGAGACCTGACTTCGATGGTTTGGACACATCCAGAGGAGAAATAGTGAGAAAAAGATGACATGCTGCGGCTACCCTAAGGAAAAGAAGATGTGAGTCAATGGATCAGCAATTTCCTCAACGACCATCTTAACTCTATGCATATCAGTATACTGTATCACCATTGGTGGACGCTTTGATCTTCTTTCTGCGAACAGACGCAAGGTAGCAACACACTGCACAAGTATTTGAGAGCACTTGTTCTCTTAACAGTGAGGCATATTGTTGGGCTAGATGACGACTCACCTTCAACTAGAAAAGTTCTTGAAGCCGCCTACTATCGTTAATTTTGTGTAATCTGTCTGTCTTTAATTGTAAAGTGATCAGGGTAGGTAGTATCTGTATTCCCTTTTCTAATGATTCCATTCAATATTTTCCAAATTTCTTTAACATTACTTTTGTTTTTGTCAAGTAATCCTTTGCAAGAACACTGAGTAGTTCATTTTTCCATTTCTTGTACAGTATTTCAGCTGTGCCTACTTTGTTTTTGTTATCTGAATAATTTGTATAAAGTATATATTTTTTGTCACCTGTGTCCCTCATCTTTCAGGTGTTACCTGGACATGGCTAAGGTTTTGGTTTTTCGCCACTTATTCTGGTTTGTACTGTCAGTGGTCTTCCTCACTGGGGCTACACGGGTCTCGGTGTTTGGACTGGGATACCTTCTCTCTTGTTTTTTTTTGTTGCTATTTGGGACCCAACTATTGGTCAAACCCTCCAGGACACGTCTTGCCATGTGGGATTGTCTCATCATCTATAATGTGGCAGTCATCATATCAAAAAATATTCTATCAGTAAGTATGAATCAAATGTGCTGCTTTTATGGTGTTCGTCAGAGCTAGGGTGCATGTAATGGGAGGGGTCGGCACGGCGGACGACCGGTTAGCACATCTGCCTCACAGTTCTGCGGACCCGGGTTCAATCCCCGGCCCCGCCTGTGTGGAGTTTGCATGTTCTCCCTGTGCCTGCGTGGGTTTTCTCCAGGTACTCTGCTTTCCTCCCACAGCCCAAAAACATGCGTGGTAGGTTAACTGAAGACTCTAAATTGTCCGTAGGTATGAACGTGAGTGCGAATGGCTGTGTGTTTATATGTGCGCTGCGATTGGCCGGCGACCGGTTCAGTGTGTACCCCGCCTCTCGCCCGAAGATAGCTGGGATAGGCTCCAGCACGCCCGTGACCCTTGGAGAAGCGGTATGGAAAAAGGATGGCTGGATGGATGGTAAAGGGAGTCAGTGACATGCTGCTCATTCACTCCCCTTCAGTCACAGGCTTCATCCCCAACTGCTTTGCTATGCACAGCTAAATCAGTGCAAATTTAGAAGGTTACTTGTTCTCTTTTTCCATCCATTTAGTAGCCATTTTCTGTTATTGGGTAAATGTATTTGCAAAAAAACGTCAAAACTGGATATTTGATTTGGATTCATGTCAATATTAATTGTGTATCTCTGTATGTTTCAGATTCTGGCATGTGTGTTTGTTTTCGAAATGCAGAAGGGCTTTTGTTGGATGATCCAACTCTTTAGTTTAGTTTGTACAGTCAAAGGATACTACGATCGTAAGTATCATCCTGTAGTTATTTGCAACTCGGTATTTGTGTAAAGCATTATTGTATTGTGGCTGATCTTTTACACTGCACGGTCGAGCACAAGTTCTTATTCTCATTTTTGAACTCCGCCAAAATTGGCAGTAAAAATATGCCTCAAAAAGTCGTACAGAAATATGGGCTTGAGGTTGACGAGTCACGAGGGACGTGAGCTTGGCGAACATCTAAAGCAGCTATGTCCAAGTCTGTTTGTCCATTTATTTTTTTATCAGCCCGTGGCATGTGAAACAACTATTCAACATAGCCTGCACTGAGCTACAATATTTTTGACACTGGGCGGTGCTGCTGTCACAGGGCAGGAGCAATCGTTCGAATCGTTGTGAAATATCAAATCACAAGTGAGTACGAAAGTTTTCACTGAAGACAAGGTGCGACTATTTGTGACTATGCATGGTCCCGAGTTAAACAGATACTTGCTAGCATACGGGTGGTGTCGCGCAGTGTGTGGGGTTCTGCAACTAGTTTTCATTTGTCGCCAACCAGTGCCACTCGTTTGGCCGCAATTACAAATGACAAATGGCAACACATTTATGGCCAATCAAAATGCCAGACTGTATCAGATGATCTTTCGATTTTTCTTTTAATCTATTAATTCTAATTTTGCAATTTTTCTATGCCTCCTTAGTTTTGGGTAAATGTCTCCCATGTTGAAACACCCACACTTAAATTCCTATTTCCCAAAAGTTATTGATGATTTACAGTTTTAGGCATTCATAGGAAAGGCAATCCTTATTGACACAACAAATGGTGGTGGCTCATTAACATACTGTACTCTTCTTCTTTTTTAACGGGAAAGACAAAAGCGCATAATGTTAAAGACATAAATAGTGTCATAAAAGTCATAGGAGTTGCACGATTTGCATGAGTTGCCCTTCAAACTCTGAGGATACAAGTGCAGAAATGATCCTAACTACTCATTAAACCCATTACACACATCATACAATTGTAATCACGGTAAAGACATGCAATCATTCCAACACTTTCACAAATTCGGACATACATTCATCTCAAAATAACAGCATTTATTTTGCTGTCTGCTATTGTGTGAATGCAAAATGGCTGCCTCATCCTGGCAATTCAGCTCACGGGTCCGTCTGGTGTATTGCAACAACATAACGAGGCTCTCTCCAGTCTCATAAAGACATGTTGAGTGACAAAGAAGGACAAGTTTGTACAAGAACCAAAAAAAAAAAGGAACTCTGAAGACACAAAGATTCATTTGTGTTAGTTTTCATGGAAGAGGCATATTAGGCAAGAGGAGAAAAATCCCAAAATGTCATTAGCATCTTCAACAAACAAATCATGAAACTTCATTTTGGACACCGAACGGTAAATTACATTCTGGCATTACAAGTTTGAAAAATATTCCTTTTGATTTTTTTTCTCAGAAACAGTTATGACCTTTTGATGGATAACTGCCAATAATTCTAATACTATTTTTAATTAATCATGTAATCATGTAAAAGTTTCTCCTATTAAATAAATACATTTTAATTATATGTAAATGACATACTCCAGATAGGACATCATCTCGAGGTTGTCAGAAAATTCCATTTTGGTGAGTTTCTTGGACAACAGGCAGGACTGTCACTTGGAACTGCTTAAGTTGTGTGGCAATACAATGAATACACTTTATAAATGTCCAAATTGTACCACTTTTGAGCTGATTGGAGTTCATTGCAACGGGAGAATTGTTTTGAAACTCTAAAATGTATTATAATCCTCCTGGATCGACGAACACAATATATTTTTAATTGTGTGTGTGTGTGCATGTTGTTGTTCTTTTTCTCGACAGCAAACCTTATTAGTGACAAGAACTGTAGCCTCCCAATAGAGGAAGCTGGGATCATCTGGGACAGTATTTGTTTTCTCTTCCTGTTGCTGCAGAGAAGGGTTTTCCTCAGTTTCTATTTCATTCATGTCGTCGCAGAATTGCAGGCATTCCGCAAACAGGCCTCAAGGTAAGACACCATAAACAGAGGTCCAGTTTACACTAAAGTGCTGAACAGAAAACAGATACGAAGTTGGATGCCTGTTTTTTGTTTTGTTTTGGGTTTTTTTACATGGCAATGACATTTTGTAACCAGAAAAACATGAAAAGTGTTTTGGGCTTTGTATGTAATGTTCTAATCCCAGACAAATGCGATAAAGGGAATCAGACATGACCTCGTTTGTTTTCTGAAAAGGGATATCACCAACTACTGGCACGCATATTATTGTGTTCTCCGTGATTTTCGCAGGCCGGCTTGAGCATTTTCATAATTTGATATCTGTACATGAAGTTGTGAACTGTTTTCTAATTTGCATTCTTGTAGTTTGTGATGGCAATGGTAATTGTTTTGTTCTTCTAATGGCATCCACATCTTTGCAGGGGGTTTGAGCTCTTCAAAGCCACCATAATGAAAAACATTAAATCACACCAACAGGCTGAGATAAAATCCTTATCCCAGCTCAAGAGATCGTAAGTGTTCAAAGATCAGTGTGTGACACAAAATACTTACGTATACATACATCGGCTGAAATAAGTATTTAACACGTCACCACATGTTGGTAACAACCCAAGTAATCCATACATACAAAGAAAGTAGAACAAATAAGATCATAAATTAAGTTATGTGTAAAAGTGTGAAATGACACAGGGAAAAAGTATTGAACATATGACGAAAGGGAGGTGCAAATAGGCATGGAAAGCCAAGGCACACCTCAAATCGATCAATAATCAAACAGTAATCCAGCCCCTTGTCAGTGCAAATGAATATGAGCTGGTTCAGTCCTAATTGATGGCCTACAAAAAGGTCTCATTGCCAAGGTGTGAGTCATGACACATCTCATGATGGGGAAGAGCAAAAAGCTGTCTCAAGACCATCGCAAACAAATTGTTGCAAAACATAACGATGGCATTGGTTACAGGTGCATATCTAAGCTTCTGAAGATCGGAGTTTGGAACATGATGGTGTGGGGCTACTTTTCCGCAAACGGTACTGTTTAACTTCACATTATTGAAGGAAGGATGAATGGGCAAATGTACCGAGACATTCTTGACAAAAATCTGCTGCCATCTAAGAGGATGATGAAACTGAAACGAGGATGGACACTTCATCAGGATAATGGTCCAAAACATATTGCCAAGGAAACTCTCGATTGGTTTCAAAGAAAAAAAAATAAAGCTGCTCGAATGGCCCAGCCGATCACCTGACTTGAATCCAATAGAAAATCTATGGAAAGAACCTTAAACTCAAGCTCCATAAAAGAAGCCCACAGAACCTTCAAGATTTGAAGTGGAGGAACTGGCCAAAATCACGCCCGAGCAATGCATGAGACTCGTTTCTCCATACAGGAGACATATTGAAGCTATCATTGCAAACAAAGGCTTTAAATAAATACCAGTTGGCGTGTTCAATACTTTTTCCCTGTGTCATTTCACATTTTTACACACAACTTAATTTCTGATCTTATTTGTTCAACTTTCTTTATGTATGGATAACTTCGGTTGTTCCCAACACCTTTGGAAATATATTTAGTGATAAAAATGGTGATGGTGAATGTTAAATACTTATTTCAGCCACTGTATCTATACATATACTTGGGAATACTTAGTAGAGTTATATTTATTTATTATTTATAAATTGAGAGTACTAATTATTGAGATCTTAATCTCCCTCGAGTGTTGTTGTATTTTCTGTACCACAGCTTTACACAGCAGTCTTAAACAATAATATTCAGAAGTGGATGGCACATTATACATTTACATTTTTATGTAGTAATTTATATTTTATAAATAACTACACAAATTATTTGTCCATAACTGGAAGCACTTAACAGATTGATTGAATTGGTTAAGGCATAGCGTGCCTTAACAACATGAACTACTGTGCCATTTCTACAACCCCGATTCCAATGAAGTTGGGACGTTGTGTTAAACATAAATAAAAACAGAATAACATGATTTGCAAATCATGTTCAACCTATATTTAATTGACGTTGTAACGCGTGCAGAATGTGGTTTGGCATTGTCTTGCTGAAATAAGCAGGGGCGTCCATGAAAAAGACGTTGCTTGGATGGCAGCATATGTTTCTCCAAAACCTGTAGGTACCTTTCAGCATTAATGGGGCCTTTACAGATTTGTAAGTTACCCATGCCATTAGCACTAACACAGTCCGGATGGTTCTTTTCCTCTTTGGCCCGGAGGACACGACGTCCACAATTTCCAAAAACAATTTGAAATGTGGACTCTTCGGACAGAACAGAACACTTTTCCACTTTGCATCAGTCCATCTTAGATGAACTCGGGCCCAGAGAAGCCGGCGGCGTTTCTGTTTGTTGTTGATAAATGGCTTTTGCTTTGCATAGTAGAGTTTCAAGTTGCACTTACGGATGTAGCGCCGAACTGTATTTACTGACATTGGTTTTCTGAAGTGTTCCTGAGCCCATGTGGTGATATCCTTTACACATTGATGTCGGTTTTTGATGCTGAGGGATCCAATGTTGGTTTTCGGCCTTGCCGCTTACATGCAGTGAATTCTCCAGATTCTCTGAACCTTTTGATGATGATATGGACCGTAGATGATGAAATCCCTAAATTCCTTGCAATTGTACGTTGAGGAACATTGTCCTTCAACTGTTGGACTATTTTCTCACGCACTTGTTCACAAAGAGGTGAACCTCGCCCCATCTTTGCTTGTGAATGACTGAGCAATTCAAGGAAGCTCCTTTTATTCCCAATCATGGCACCCACCTGTTCCCAATTAGCCTGTTCACCTGTGGGATGTTTTGATGAGCATTCCTCAACTTTCTCTGTCTTTTTTGCCCCCTGTCCGAGCCTTTTTGGAACATGTTGTAGCCATAAAATTCTAAGTTAATGATTATTTGCTTAAAACAATCAAGTTTGTCAGTTTGAACATTAAAAATCTTGTCTGTATAGTGTATTCAATTAAATATAGGTTGAATATGATTTGCAAATCATTGTATTGTTTTTATTTGTTTAACCCAACGTCCCAACTTCATTGGAATTGGGGTTGTATATTAAAAGGGAGTATTCCCAATTTTCCCCTAAAAAAACCAACACTTTTTATATTTATTAAAACTATCAGTATGAGCTGACAGAATAAAATTATCTTGTGGAAAAAAAAACAGCCCTCTCTTGCCTCATCTTATGTCTATAATTTGATTTGTAAGAAGCCTCCACACCCAAGGAAAAAGAACCAATCAGTGAAAAGAAGGCGTGTCTGATGAGTCAATCATTTCATACATTCATTCATTTTAGTGCGAGACCGAGGGCACAGGGGGGTGCCCACTATGAGTGTACTGTGAGTGGACGAGAAATGATTGACATCTGACATCAAAATATACTGTATTACCTGTCGAGAATGCATGCTTTGCGATTTACAATGCCAGACCTAATTTCTCTTCCTCTCAATGTCTATCAGAATGCACAGAATCCGCTCCAGACAGCAGAGGTACAGAGATGGACATAAAGTTATTGAAGAAGACAATCCGAGTCAAAGTGCAGGTAGGACTCACTAGTGCATACGTACGGACAAAAACCCTCTGGTAGAGAGATGTACGTCTTCTTTCGGCTTGGTGTCCTATCATTTCTGTGTGCCTCGCATACTGTAAGTCAACAGGCAGACAACTCCATTCCCAATTACAACACGGACAACTTAGTGTGTTCCAAGTTGACATTCTTAATTCAGTTATACATGGTGTTTCAAAAGCCACTCATGGTTTTGTGTTGTTCATTGAACATTTCATTGAAACAAAGTGGATGAAATTCAGAGGGTAAAACCTCCATTAACTGAAAATATTGGTGGTACTATCTTTGATTTGGAACGTTCATGTATAAGTCAGTAGTACACTTAAATTTTTCCTAGCAATCAAGCCACCGTTTCACGCATGCCTGAGCAACATCTGACACATTTCGGCAATCACTGAAGCACATGCCTTGGGAGATCCTGAGGCCTTGTTACATAGATTTTCGACATGATCTAACCCCACATCAAAAAATCACATGGTGTGAGATCAGGTGAACGGGGAGCCCATTCCACAGGACCACAACGGCCAATCCAACGATCCAGGAACGACTCCTCCAGGAACAAACCAACCTCACGCAAGTAATGTGCTGCGGCGCCATCTTGTTGGAAAATTACTTTATGCACATTAGCTACAGCTGACAGTTCGGGAATACAGAATACGACGTAGCTTTCTCCCAGCTCTTGACGAATGCATCAGAAACGCATGTGCTTCAGTGACTCCTGAAATGTTGTCAGATGTTGTTCAGGCATGCGTGAAACGGTGGCTTGGTTGCTATGAAAAAGGTGGAGCACACGTCGAGGTGTGATGGTACCACAAGTATTCTCAGTTAATGTTAGGCTTTACCAGTGGTGGTTCTAGTGGGGGGGCAGTGCCCCGTTAACACTGTGGTTGCATAGGTTTCTTTCAAGCCAGCCCCAAAAATGAAAAATATACCACACAAGGTGTTTTGGAACTGGCAAAATGTTCAACTAGTATTGAACCCCCTGTCAAATGGATTTTGATGGTTCTAATTTATAAATAGAGTGGTTTTGGAACTGGTCTCAGTCGACACATTTTTCAATTGTTAAAATAACGTTTTTTAATAAACAATACAAAACCATGAGTGACTTTTGAAACACCCTATAACACCTTATGTGTCAGAAACAACTTCATACAGGCATATGTAACAGGGCCTGTAATGTCTCTCTCTCTCTCTCTCTCTCTCTCTCTCTCTCTCTCTCGCTCTATATATATATATATATATATATATATATATATATCAGAATCAGAAACTTTATTTGCCAAGTATGTCAAAAACACACAAGGAATTTGTCTCCGGTAGTAGACAACACCTCGGCACCTTGAATGTATGTATCTTTCTTTTTTGCAAAAGAAAGCTCGGTGCATCGCTGTGCCTTTTTATATCCATCACAGTATGTATTTTCTCTTTTATCCCAAAGTTTGGGACACGACGACACTGCATTCATCAAAGCGTCCCCCATTTTCCCCGGTACAAGTCCGCAACCCCTCTTCTATTGGAAGAGCGTTCTGTTGTCACTGCGACGCCGCTTTTGAAAAGAACATTTCTCTATTTAAGGGTCGCGCCGCAGAGCTTCAGCTGGCTTCTGCATTGCCGGTCGCAGAGCACGTACACAATGAATGGGAAAGTCGATGGCGGCATTCGCATTTGACAGTCCAGTATGAATAGGCCTTAATCCACCAAAAATCCAAGAGTCCAACCACTGAGTGGTAGCCAATCAGAGGCAGGGTAATTGATGGATAAATAAAAGGGACATGAGTGATTGTAACAGGGGGAGGTGGGTTTTCACTAGGACCCACCCACCCCCTTATCGTTCCCTTGTCGGTCACACCTATCCGCCCTCCTTTCCATCAAGCAAGGGACACCGTCTTGCCCTCGGGCTGGGCGGGGACTGGCTGCATTGTGGGATTAGGAGGGGGGGGGGGGTGGCATTCAGGGCGCCTAGGTAGGGCCGGTGGACCACCCTGGGTCCCTCAGTGTGGGAGGTGTCCCGTCCAGCGGGCTTCTCTTGGGTGGTCTCCTGTGCCTTACCCCGCCTCTCAATTGATTGGGTGGCCTCCGCGGTGCAGGCACAGCAATTACAGCACACTTCTGTCACTCATTGTGTATGCGAAACGGTGTCAATTCACTGGCATGTGTCCACAGACACACACCCCTGGGACTTATTCGCTGGGTGTGGGGGCAATCACTTATTGCAACAAATGACTCATGAAAATGCGAATTGCTTGGGTATCCCCTCACTCACACTCTGGTCCTATAAATGTTTATAATTTACATAGCCACTTCCACCACACTTCAGTTGTACAACCGGGTTCACGACTCTGCATGCTTCCCCTCCTGTCCTTGTCCTGTCCTATTTTGTCCTGTCCTTCCCTCACAGGGTGTAGCACTACTGCCCCATACAACACTCATATCTAATGTGTCACAGTTACTGCTTTGTCTTTTGTTGTCCTCAAGAAACCTTCTTCTGTTCGACTGATCGACTCTGATTCTCAATAAATATCCATTTAAAATACTAAAATACCACAGCGGCAGCTTAAAAAGTCCACTGTGACACAGTAAAACTGTTCTGGCATAAAAGGGATACAAATCCTCCTTTCTGCTAGACCGAACAGCCGAACAGGACAAAAAAAAAAAAAAAAAAACATAGGCGAGTCGCTTTTATGAGCCTAGAGGAATTAGTGTGCTTCATTGTTCCAAATCTGTTGCCAAAGGTGAACGACTTGAAAAAAGAAACTGATATTGTACCAAAAATAGCATGTTCCAGACTCCAGAGACGTGTGTTTTGTTAACACCGCAGCCATGTCGCTTGCTCTCTCTGCGCTGCACTTTCCGCACAATAGACAGTAGATAGAATAATCATCACATGGCCGCCACATAGGTACGGGAGGCACATCTTTTGGAATTGGATCTCGTCATCTTGTATATCGGTTACCCAGAAATATATGATTCCCATTCTCTACCTGCATTGCGCCCCAGCAAAAACGCAGCAGCCAATTCTGGAACTAACAGACTTTGTCAACGGCAGTTTAAGCGACAAATGAAAACTTTTTTTGGACACATTGTTCACTCCCGACGGTCCGTTTCATCCGATATCTTGTTATTTCGGGGTCCGTTTTATCAAGGTTCCACTGTATCTGTATTCCATGATGATACGTTGCAGGGTCTCATGGTTCCAGGGCAGGGACTCATTGTTTATAGACATGTGTATCCTGGGACTCACATAGTTTTCAAGTGTAAAATGATCAATGTGTGATATATTTGTGTGTGTGTGTGTGTGTGTGTGTCCACGTGCGTGCGTTTGTGGGTGTGTTTGTGTTTTCAAGAAATGAGGACGGAGAGAAAAAAGGAAAGCTTGTCTCAACCATGGCTGGACCATGCAACAGGTACTGTACAACAAACACATGCAACGCCACTGAGAAACTGGACATGTATTTCTGATTGTATTTACACTTTAATGTAGTAAAGAATAGAAAACTGCAATGTATTTCCTTTACCACAGTTCTGCATTCAGGAGGGTATGACCTGTTTGAATCAGACAGTGAGGGTGAACATGAACTGTTGTCAGAGGAACAGAAGCCTCAGAAACAGACCGCCTATCAGGTCAGACACTTTTCCGTAATTGTTATACTTTTGTGTCGACACCGATTGGCCTCAACATTATGGCCACTTGCACAATAATATATGTACAAGAGTTGTATCAAATATTTTGCTGACACAAGAATAATAATGTTCAGTTTTGATTGAAACACTGTCGTCATTATGATGCTATACCGTTCTATTCCACTGCAAACTACAACCACAACAATAGACATATTGTTAATGTGACAGTGTCAGTCAAAACCTAGCACTATTGTTTATGCAAAGCTAGACAAATAGCTAGATAGATAGATAGATAGATAGATAGATAGGGTTATTGCAATTTCAAGTAAGAAACAACTCAGGAGGAAAGTAAAAAAGGTAAAAGTAGATAAAAATGACAAAAAAAGATGTAATAAATACTTTAAAATAGTAGCGTTGTATAGTAACACTTTGTAGTTTAAAGACTTGTCTGAAGGTTTATTAAAAATATATATAGTTACGCCGGTCCTTCTTCTGTTAGCCATTTTGGAAATGACGTCATTGTTAGATGCCCGTCAAAAGAAGAGAGCTCTGATTGAATTTCTTGCTTTGGAAGGGGAACCGCCACATTTTCAAAAGGTTGCAAAATCAGAATCAGAATCATCTTTATTTGCCAAGTATGTCCAAAACACACAAGGAATTTGTCTCTGGTAGTTGGAGCCGCTCTAGTACAACAGACAGTCAATTTACAGAACACTTTGGAGACTTAAAGACATTGACAAAAAACAATTGTGCAAAAAGATGCAGAGTCCTCTAGCACTTAGAGCAGTTCGAATGACTAATATCGCAATAGTCCGGTGCAATGACCATTGTGCAAAGGGCGCTGAGACTTCAAGGAGTGTATGCAGTTTAAAGTGACGAGTAGTGCGATAATCTGGGACAATGGTTGTGCAAATGTTACAGATACTCCTCAATCAGTGTGCAAATGGAGCAGATGCTACTCTGGCATGAGTGGCCAGTATATGCAAATAGTGCAGCATGGCGAGACAACTACAGCGAGTGCACGAGTAATACATAATTGGCCCCACAGAAATGTGACAACGAACTCAAGTCAAAAAATTGCCAGCTTGTTGTAATGGAATTATAAATTAGCTGTTTAAGAAGTTGATTACAAGAGGGAAGAAGCTGTTGGAATGTCTACTAGTTCTAGTTTGCAGTGATCGGTAGCGCCTACCTGAGGGAAGGAGCTGGAAGAGCTGGTGACCGGGGTGGGGAGGGTCCGAGAGGATTTTGCACGCCCTTGTCTTAGTTCTGGCAGCGTGCAAGTCCTCAAGGGTGGGTAGGGGGGTACCGACAATCCTTTCAGCAGTTTTGATTGTCCGTTGCAGTCGGAGTTTGTCCTTTTTTGTAGCAGCACCAAACCAGACTGTGATGGAAGAACACAGGACTGATTCGATGACCGCTGTGTAGAACTGTCTCAGCAGCTCCGGTGGCAGGCCGTGCTTTCTCAGAAGCCGCAGGAAGTACATCCTCTGCTGGGCCTTTTTGAGGACGGAGTTGATGTTGGTCGCCCACTTCAGGTCCTGGGAGATTGTAATTCCCAGGAACTTGAAGGTCTCGACGGTTGACACAAGGCAGCTGGACAACGTGAGGTGCAGCTGTGGCGAAGGATGCCTCCTGAAGTCCACGATCATCTCTACAGTCTTGTGCGTGTTCAGCTCCAGGTTGTGTCGGCCGCACCACAGCTCCAGCCACTCCGCTTCCTGTCGATATGCAGACTCGTCACCGTCCTTGATGAGGCCTATGACAGTGGTGTCATCTGCAAACTTCAGGAGTTTGGCAGTCGGGTTCGCTGAGGTGCAGTCGTTCGTGTAGAGAGAGAAGAGCAGCGGAGAGAGGACACAACCTTGGGGCGCCCCAGTGCTGATGCTGCGTGTGGATGAGGTGGCCTCCCCCAGCCTGACCTGCTGTGTCCTGCCCGTCAGAAAGCTGTAAATCCACTGGCAGATGGCAGGTGAGACGCTGAGCTGGAGAAGCTTGGATGAAAGGAGTTCAGGGATGTTGGTGTTGAACGCTGAGCTGAAGTCCACGAACAGGATCCTCGCGTAGGTCCCTGCACTGTCGAGGTGTTCTAGGATGAAGTGCAGTCCCATGTTGACTGCATCATCCGCAGATCTGTTCGCTTGGTAGGCAAACTGCAGGGGGTCCAGCAGAGGACCTGTGACACTCTTGAGGTGGTCCAGCACGAGACGTTCAAAGGACTTCATGACCACAGATGTCAAAGCGACAGGCCTGTAGTCATTCAGACCCGAGATTGCAGGTTTCTTGGGGACTGGAATGATGGTGGAGCGTTTGAAACAGGATGGAACTTCGCACATTTCCAGAGATCTGTTGAAGATCTGAGTGAAGACTGGAGCGAGCTGGTCCGCGCAGACTTTGAGGCAGGATGGGGACACATGGTCCGGGCCTGCCGCTTTGTTAATCTTTTGTTGTTTGAAGATGCGTCTCACATCCTGTTCATGGATGGTTAACGCAGAGGTCAGAGGTGTGATTGTGGTCGCGGGTGCGGCCGGGTGGGTGTGTGGTGTGAAACTGTCCTTTTCAAATCTGCAGTAGAAGGTATTCAAGTCGTTGGCTAGTGTGCTATTGTTCTCAGCTTGGGGGGATCGTCGCTTGTAATTAGTCAGCGATTGGAATGAATGGGTTTAGGGTTAGGCCACGACCCGCAGCACCTCAACGCGAAAATATAAGACCAGTGCAACAAATACGACACTGGCTAAACATAAGAGTAGCAATAGAGGATGTCCACTCCAGAGGTGATTAGAGTAGCCAAATATTGTACTCAAGTAATAGTACAGTTACTTGACAATAATGTGACTCAAGTAACAGTAAAAAGTAGTCCTCCAAAAAATTACTTGAGTAAAAAGTACACAGTGAAAAAAATATTCAAGTACTGAGTAAATAGTAACTTCTGATTTGTTTTAACCACAGCATGAACATCAATTAAAAAAAAAAAATGTGAATGTGCAAAATCTGATGTTGCTGTGTGTGTGTGTGTGTGTGTGTGTGTGTGTGTGTGTGTGTATGTGTCTGTGTATGCACAGTCAAAACTACAACAAAACATCTGCAATTTTCTGCACGGTGTTTTCTCAAGTTAGCAGTGAGCTGAAATATCGACGTTTGGGCAGACAAATACTACAATACATGAAAACTGTCATCAGCGATTTTATCTAGTAGTAATACCTATGCTCGGGAAGCCCAATAGAAGACGTCGAGTTTCTTGTGTCGTTTGATTGGTGAACTAGACTTAAACGACTGGCGCAAATAGCAGCCAATGCGGAAGTCGAAGTCGTAGTCTTGTGCACGAAATAATTGATAAATAAGCAATAATGGATAAATAAAAGTAGAGAGCGACATTTATTTCATTGTAACGGAGTAAAAGTACCGTTGCAGCAAAAGCGACGGCACGTAAATGGCCTATTTTGAGTTCAAAACAGTGAAGTTCGATGAAAGGCGATTAGCATGCATGAATGGTGACTCGTGATGGTGATCTCATCATCAACGGATGACAGTATGCAGAGGGTGACTGGCATCATCCATGATAACCAGTATTTTCTTCAGAGTAGAGCTTCAGACCAATCACAGAGCCAGCCCACCTGATCAGTTTATCCATCCTGGTGGAGCTCTTCTTAGATCTCCTGCCACCCAAGCACACCACGGCATAAAAAAGAGCATTGGCTACCACAGACGGATAGAACATCCACAGGAGTTTCCTACAGATGTTTAATGATGGCATCCTCTTCAGGAAGTACAGTCTCCTTTGGCCTTTTTACAAGTGGTCTGTGTTTTCCATAGCCCGAGGTACTTGTAGTTGCCTGCAACCTCTGCCTCCTCACCACTGACCGTGGACATGGTCTTGACTTCCTGAAGTCTATGACCAGCTCCTTGGTTTTAGAGGTGTTTAGCTGTAATTGGTTTAACTGACTCCATGCAACAAAGTCATTAACCAGACTCTCGTAATCGTCCTCTTTATCATGGCTTTGTCATCAGCGAGCTTCTGTATATGGCACAGCTTTGAGTTGTTTCGGAAGTCTGACGTGTATAGAGTGAAGAGGAGAGGGGCCAGGACATCCACTGAGGTGCTCCTGTGCTACTGACCACAGTGTCAGACGTGGTGTCCTTCTGCCTGGCATACTGTGGTCTATCGGCGAAGTACTCAGAGATCCAAGACACCAAGCAGGGATCCACTTGCATCCTGATCAGTTTCTCCTGGAGCATAAGGGGCTGGATGGCGCTTAAGAAGTCCAGGAAAAGGATCCTCACTGTACCACTTCCCTTATCCAGATGCAAGTTGGTGTGATGAAGGAGGTAAAGGATAGCATCCTTTACACCCGGGGTTTCTGGTTATTTTCTCTGAGGGCCATATACTAAAAAATCTACAGATGCAAGGGCCACTTTAATGTTCTTCAATTTTAATGTATTAAACACGCTAAAACCAGTTTGTCAAGCAATTAGTCAGTACAGCAGGGGTCACCAACCTTTTTGAAAATGAAAAAAACAAATTTGCTCAAATTACCTTTTATTGGCTGCACGGTGAATGACTGGTTAGAGCTTCTGGCTCACAGTTCTGAGGACTGGGGTTCAATCCCCGGCCCCGCCTGTGTGGAGTTTGCATTTTCTCCCCGTGCCTGCGGGGGGTTTCTCCGGGCACTCCGGTTTCCTCCCACATCCCAAAAACATGCATTAATTTGAGATTAATGCATGCGCCTCCTGCCCGATGACAGCTGGGATAGGCTCCAGCACGCCCGCGACCCTTGTGAGGAGAAGCGGCTCAGAAAATGGATGGATGGATGGATACCTTTTATTATGTTATTATTATATGCCATCATTAAGCGCATTAATGATATTCATTTATGTGAAGACACTGAGCATTGGCTATTAATTGGGAAACAGATAAATATCAATATGTAACACTTTATTTATATAAATCTCTACCAGTGTATACATTTACAAATGAAATAGCAAATTACTTTTAAAACCATGCTGTTATTATGTTATTATTAATAATTAATGATCAGGATTCATTTGAAGACACTGATCATGTTAATGATTCTCACAATAATTAGGAAACAGATGAATATCAAAATGCTGTAGTTTATTTATTTATTTATTAACATGATCAGTGTCTTCAAATGAATCCTGATCATTAATTATTAATAGTAACATATAATAACAGCATGGTTTTACAAGTTATTTGGTATTTCAGAACGAACTGTGTATCAAACTGGTAGCCCTTCGCTTCAATCCGTACCGAAGAAGTAGCGCTCAGTTTCAGAAAGGTTGGTGACCCCTGCAGTAGATCATAAAATACTGCTGGAAGAGGTTGGAAACGTGGGTAAGACTTAATGTAACAGTCCTGAAATGGTTCAGGTCCTCCCTGGAGAAAAGGAGTTGTTTCATAGCCATTGGAAGTGTTGATGCAAGATGGCGCCTACCAGTGTGGTCGCCTCGGTAACGCGCTCTCTAGTATTGTCTTTGTTTTTGTGTTTTTCGTCCGTCTTTGGAGACCTTACACGACTCACTTACACAAGGGGAGACCTGCTAACCATCAAGGAGTCTACTCCAGACTTTCTGTCACCAACTTTCGAATATCCGCTCAGTTTTTTCCCAGAGTTACTCACCGGAGCGGCGTCCGCGGTTTTCGGCGCATGGAGACGGAAGCGGCGCCACAGAGGGAAGCGAGCCGGCATTCAGGTGAAACTCCGCAAGAGAGGACACAGATTGGCGTTCCCGTCGATCCACCTCGCGAACGTACGCTCCCTACCCAACAAAATGGACGAGCTTCATCTTCTGTTAAAGACACGTAAAGACTTCGGACGTTCCGCGGCCATGTGCTTCACGGAGACCTGGCTTTGCGACGCTGTACCCGATGCCGGCATTATGCTTCCCGGTTTCCACATTCATCGAGCGGACCGCGACATGGAATCATCGGGGAAAACAAAGGGCGGTGGGATATGCCTCTATATCAACGAAAAATGGTGTACGGACGTCACTGTGATCAGCACACACTGCAGCCCGCATTTGGAGTCGCTATTCTTAAATTGTAAACCATTCTACTCGCCACGTGAGTTCGCATCATTCATTCTTGCTGGCGTCTATATTCCGCCTCAAGCTAACACGAACGCCGCATTGCTAACGCTTGCCGATCAAGTCAACGAAATTGAAAAAAAACACCCCGACTCACCCCTCATTATTCTCGGGGACTTTAACAAAGCTAAACTCAACCACGAACTCCCTAAATACAAGCAGCACATCGACTGTCCTACCAGGGAAAATAATACTTTAGACCACTGCTACACCACGGTAAAAAACGCATACCGTGCTATACCTCGTGCAGCCTTGGGCTCGTCTGATCACTGCTTAATTCACTTAATACCGACGTACAGGCAAGAACTTAAATCTGCGAAGCCTACAGTGAAAACAGTCAAAAAGTGGACAAATGAAGCCAAGATGGAACTTCAAAGCTGCTTAGACTGCACAGACTGGAGTGTCTTTGAAAATTCAGCTGGCAGCCTGGATGAATGAGGTTACATCCTATATCAGTTTCTGTGAAGAGGTCTGTGTTCCAACAAAATCATTTCGCACATTCAACAACAATAAGCCGTGGTTCACTGCTAAACTTAAGCAGCTTCGCCAAGCTAAGGAGGACGCATATCAGAGCGGGGACAGGGCCCTGTATAATCGAGCTAGAAACCAGCTGACCAAAGAAATTAACATTGCAAAGAGGATCTATACAGCAAAGTTGGAAAAACAGTTTAGCGCAAACGACTCTAAATCAGTCTGGCATGCATTCCAGTCGCTGACTAATTACAAGCGACGATCCCCCCAAGCTGAGAACAATAGCACACTAGCCAACGACTTGAATACCTTCTACTGCAGATTTGAAAAGGACAGTTTCACACCACACACCAATCCGGCCGCACCCGCGACCACAATCACACCTCTGACCTCTGCGTTAACCATCCATGAACAGGATGTGAGACGCATCTTCAAACAACAAAAGATTAACAAAGCGGCAGGCCCAGACCACGTGTCTCCATCCTGCCTCAAAGTCTGCGCGGACCAGCTCGCGCCAGTCTTCACTCAGATCTTCAACAGATCACTGGAAATGTGCAAAGTTCCATCCTGCTTCAAACGCTCCACCATCATCCCAGTCCCCAAGAAACCTGCAATCTCGGGTCTGAATGACTACAGGCCTGTCGCTTTGACATCTGTGGTCATGAAGTCCTTTGAACGTCTTGTGCTGGACCACCTCAAGAGTGTCACAGGTCCCCTGCTGGACCCCCTGCAGTTTGCCTACCAAGCGAACAGATCTGCGGATGATGCAGTCAACATGGGACTGCACTTAATCCTAGAACACCTCGACAGTGCAGGGACCTACGCGAGGATCCTGTTCGTGGACTTCAGCTCAGCGTTCAACACCATCATCCCTGAACTCCTTTCATCCAAGCTTCTCCAGCTCAGCGTCTCACCTGCCATCTGCCAGTGGATTTACAGCTTTCTGACGGGCAGGACACAGCAGGTCAGGCTGGGGGAGGCCACCTCATCCACACGCAGCATCAGCACTGGGGCGCCCCAAGGTTGTGTCCTCTCTCCGCTGCTCTTCTCTCTCTACACGAACGACTGCACCTCAGCGAACCCGACTGTCAAACTCCTGAAGTTTGCAGATGACACCACTGTCATCGGCCTCATCAAGGACGGTGACGAGTCTGCATATCGACAGGAAGCGGAGCGGCTGGAGCTGTGGTGCGGCCGACACAACCTGGAGCTGAACACGCTCAAGACTGTAGAGATGATCGTGGACTTCAGGAGGCATCCTTCGCCACAGCTGCCCCTCACGCTGTCCAGCTGCCTTGTGTCAACCGTCGAGACCTTCAAGTTCCTGGGAATTACAATCTCCCAGGACCTGAAGTGGGCGACCAACATCAACTCCGTCCTCAAAAAGGCCCAGCAGAGGATGTACTTCCTGCGGCTTCTGAGAAAGCATGGCCTGCCACCGGAGCTGCTGAGACAGTTCTACACAGCGGTCATCGAATCAGTCCTGTGTTCTTCCATCACAGTCTGGTTTGGTGCTGCTACAAAAAAGGACAAACTCCGACTGCAACGGACAATCAAAACTGCTGAAAGGATTGTCGGTACCCCCCTACCCACCCTTGAGGACTTGCACGCTGCCAGAACTAAGACAAGGGTGTGCAAAATCCTCTCGGACCCTCCCCACCCTGGTCACCAGCTCTTCCAGCTCCTTCCCTCAGGTAGGCGCTACCGATCAATGCAAACTAGAACTAGTAGACATTCCAACAGCTTCTTCCCTCTTGCAATCAACTTCTTGAACAGCTAACTTACAATTCCATTACAACAAGCTGGCAATTTTTTTACTTGAGTTCGTTGTCACATTTCTGTATTATGTATTACTCGTGCACTCACTGTAGTTGTCTCGCCGTGCTGCACTATATGCATATAGTGGCCACTCATGCCAGAGTAGTATCTGCTCCATTTGCACACTGATTGAGGAGTATCTGTAACATTTGCACAACCATTGTCCCAGATTATCGCAGTACTCGTCACTTTAAACCGCATACACTCCTTGAAGTCTCAGTGCCCTTTGCACAATGGTCATTGCACCGGACTATTGCGATATTAGCCATTCAAACTGAGGACTCTGCATCTTTTTGCACAATTGTTGTTTGTTGTTGTTTTTTGTTAATGTCTTTATGTCTCCAAAGTGTTCTGTAAATTGACTGTCTGTTGTACTAGAGCGGCTCCAACTACCGGAGACAAATTCCTTGTGTGTTTTGGACATACTTGGCAAATAAAGATGATTCTGATTCTGATTCTGATTCTGAATCTCATCGAATGGAAATGACATAAGGGTTCCCTCAAGGGTCAGTTTTTGGACCCCTCCTGTACATGCTACCCTTGGGTCAAATTCTTCAGAACCTTAATATTGATCATCATAGCTATGCAGATGACACACAGTCATATCTAGCAGTGTCTCCAGATGACTACACTTCAATTGAGGTGTTGTGTCACTGTCTAAAACACACAAGTAACTGGATAAGCCAAAACTGTCTTCATTTAAACCACAATAATAATAGTTTTGGCACTAAATAAAAAAGGATTGCTATGAGTAAATACCTGCAGTCACTCTCTTTAAAGACCACAGACCAAGTCCGCAACCTTGATGTGTTGATGGAATCTGACCTGACTTTCAATAGTCATATCAAATCAAAAACAGCCTTTTACTAGCTGAAGAACATCCAGACTGAAGGCTTGCATGTGCCAAAAAGACCAGGAGAAGCTCATCCATGCATTTATTTCAAATAGGCTTCACTATTGTATTGTAGCCCTATGGGGGCTCAAGCCAGTGCAAACTGTAGTCCAAGCCCGGATAAATGCAGAGGGTTGCATCAGGAAGGGCATCTGGCTTAAAAGTTTGCCAAATAAATATGAGCATTCATCCAAAGAAAATTCCATACCAGATCAGTCGTGGACCATGTTAACAACATCCGCAACCGGTGTCGTTAACTTACAGGGCACCGGTGGAAATTCAGCTACTGTGGGTTGAAGACAAAGGAGAGGTGGAAAGCGGGTTCTTAGGTAGAAAGAGAAGAGGAAATTACAGAGCTGAGAACTGAATGTGGGGACTTTGAATGCTGGGACTATGACAGGAAAAGCTTGGGAGTTGGGTGACATGATGATAAGGAGAAATGTATATTGTAAATGTATATTATTAGAGAAGAAAACCATGTGGTGGAAGCTGAGACAGGACGAGTGTTGTGCAGCTTTTCGGGAAGAGGTGAGACAAGCTCTCGGTGGACAGGAGGACCTTCCAGAAGACTGTACCACTACAGCCAAGGTGATCAGAGAGACAGGCAGGAGAGTACTTGGTGTATCTTCTGGTAGGAAGGGGGAGAAGGAGACTCGGTGGTGGAACTTCAAAGTCCAGGAAATCTTACAAGTAAAGACGTTGGCTAAGAAAAAGTGGACTCAGGAGAGGACAAAGGAATACATGGAGATGCGACCTAGGTTAAAGGTAGCGGTGGCAAAGGCCAAACAAGAGGCATATGATGACATGTATGCTAGGTTGGTCACTAAAGAAGGAGAAAAAGATCTCTACAGATTAACCAGATAGTGTCACAGGAGTCAGACGCAGATCTCGTAGAGAGTGCAGATTTTATTAAACACACCGATGACCTCTTAACGAGCTGATGAAATAATTGGCTACGAAAGTACTCTAGTAGTTCAGAAAGAGGACCAGGCTCTCCGAGGAGAGGGATCTGTCCTCGCATAAAAAATAACAGAGAAACAGAAATCGCTCCAGGAGGAGGAAAGGGAAAACTAAATCAAGCACAGTTTTGCAAACAGGAAATCACTCCTAAAGGAGTCAAAGTGTCAAAAATATAAACGACAAAATCAAAATCGCTCCAAAGGAGGAAAACCAAAGGCTGTGTTCACAAAAGGAACCAACGAAGCTATGTAAACTTACAAACAAAAAAACACTCGTTTCGAGGTTCAACTGTATACTTGCAAAAAATGGCTGTGACAAGGATCATTGGCTGTAGGCAGGTTCGGGTGAATCAGTCAAACGGACGAAGACATCTGGCACCAGACAAGGGAAACGTAGACTATTTAAGCACATGAGGATAATGGGGCAGAGGTGGAGACAATCAGGAATCAGGGCCGACACATGAGGAAGGGCAAGTGCTCTGAAACGAGAGGATAGTTAGTCTTTCAAAATAAAACAGGAAATGACCAGACAAAAAAAACACGGACAGGACAAACCTCACCACAGTGTGACAGACAGAAGGATAGAGATGGGAAGGATGTGCAGCAGGTTAAGGTGATGAAGGATAGTGATGGAAATGTGTTGACTGGTGCCAGTAGTGTGCTGGATAGATGGAAAGAATACTTTGAGAAGTTGATGAATGAGGAAAATGAGAGAGAAGGAAGAGTAGAAGAGTCAAGTGTGGTACATCAGGGAGTAGCAATGATTAGAAACGGGGAAGTTAGAAAGGCACTAAAAAGGATGAAAAATGGAAAGGTAGTTGATCCTGGCGACATACCCGTGAAGGTATGGAAGCATATAGGAGAGGTGGCTGTGGAGTTTTTGACCAGGTTGTTCAACAGAATGCTACCTGGTGAGAAGATGTCTAAGAAATGGAGGAAAGGTGTGCTGGTGCCCATTTTTAAGAACAAGAGTGATATGCAGAGCTGTGTGAACGATATAGGAATAAAGTTGACTCAGGACAGACGTATTTGTGAGCAACAGTATGGTTTTATGCCTAGAAAGAGTCCCACAGAAGAATTATTTGGCTTGAGGGTGTTCAAGAAGAAGTACGGAGAAGGTCAGAAGGAGCTACATTGTGTCTTTGTAAATCTGGAGAAAGCCTATGACAGCGTACCCAGAGAGGAACTGTGGTACTGTATGTTAGAATAGGACAGGACATGTATGAGGGCAGCAGAACAGCAGTGAGGTGTACTGTAGGTGTGACAGAGGAGTTTATGGTGGAGGTGGGACTGCATCAGGGATCAACCCTGAGCCCCTTCCTGTTTGCGGTATTGATGTTTAGGCTGACAGATGAGGTTAGACTGGAATCCCGGTGGACCATAATGTTCACAGATGACATTGTGATCTGCAGTTAAAGCAGGGAACAGGTGGAGGAACAGTTAGAAAGGTGGAGGCATTCACTGGAAAGGAGAGGAATGAAGATTAGGTGAAGACAGAATATATGGGCATAAATGAGAGGGGTTGAGGGGGGAGAGTGAGGCTACAGGGAGAAGAGATAGCAAGGGTGGAGGACTTCAAATACTTGGAGTTAAAAGCCCAGAGCAATGGTGAGTGTGGCTAGGAAGTGAAGAGAAGGGTCCAAGCAGGTTGGAACTGATGGAGGAAGTTGTCAGGTGTGTTATGTGACAGAAGAGTCTCTGCTCGGATGACGGGCAAAGTTTATAAGACAGTGGTGAGGCCAGCCACAATTTACGGATTAGAGACAGTGGCGCTGAAGAGACAACAGGAAGCAGATCTGGAGGTGGCAGAAATTAAGATATTGAGGTTCTCTCTAGGAGTGACCAGGTTGCTTACGATTAGATATGAACTCATCAGAGGGACGGCCAAGTTTAGATTTTTGGAGACAAAGTTGGAGAGAGCAGACTTTGATGGTTTGGACACATCCAGAGGAGAGATAGTGAGTATATTGTTAGAAGGATGATGACGATGGAGTTGCCAGGCAAGAGAGCTCAAGGAAGACCAAATAGAAGGTTGATAGATGTCGTGAGGGAAGATATGAGGGCAATTGGAGTTAGAGAGGAAGATGCAGGAGATAGGCTTACCGTAAATTCTCGCGTATAATGTGGATTTTCTTCCCCAAAAAATTGTCAAAAGTCAATAGTGCCCATTATACATCGGTATAGGAGAAAATGAAAAACACTTATATTTTTGTTCACAATTACATCAAATTTGTAATTCAATTACATAATCTCGTTACATGTAATTAGTTACTCTCCAACACTGAGAATATTGTTCATGTGGTCATATTGTTGTTGCCACTCAGTGTGCATGTCACGTTACATACAATGTTTTCATTTTTGTTTTCATTGATTTACTTGCTTTACTCTCCTAGTTGGCTTATCAAGCATGGGTGAACAATGTGAAAAGAGCTCTGAAAGAGCATCAAGGAAACCGAAGACAACAGAGAAGATTTGAAATCGTTGAGGATGAGAGTTCCACACCACAGACATCACAAGAGGAGGCTTGCTCAGTGACAGGTATATATTTGGACATTTTATTCTTAGACATTCCAGCTGAACATGGTACCTTAAAGTTCAGTCACAATTCAATTTAAATTTGGTTGATGTTCAAATCCCAAATTTTTTTCAATGTCTGAGCAAACATTTTAACTTTGGGGTGTATGTTTTACCACAATATTGTTCAAACACCAAATATAAGTTTTGGCACGTTTGAACTTCAAGGTACCATTTGAAATTATCAAGTCAATTTTAATTATATAGTGCAAGTTATCATTAGGCACTTTACCCCTGGTTGTGTAGTGCTGTATGTAGCTACCTTTTATGCAGACAGTGCTAGTCCCATTCCTGGTCAGTGCACCAATGCCCACCCTCTGCCCCTCACCAGTCCGTACAAAAATGGCAACTATGACAGGGAAAAGCCGAAAGTCACTTCCCTTTCTTGCTTGAGGCACTTCATACAATGAGCAAGTCAAGAACTGTCGGGCCGAAACCTCCTATGTCCAAATTTCGTAAATTTTATATTTTTTCAGATCCCACATTGGTATGTTCTTATTTCAAATTTCTGACACAATAAGAAAAAGACAATTTGTGTGATTATTAATCCCTACATTTTTAACTTTGACGTTGAGACTTTTACTGTATTGACAATTTTTGTCATTGTCATAAATTACATATTTGGATTATTCTCAATGATCAGTTCAATAATCAAGATACAGGACCGACTAAATTGAAACGTTACCAGATTTGATGAGTAATGCAAACACAATGGTGTTTCTGTAGGCTCAGAGGATAATGATGTGTTTGAAGATCCTCAATTGAAGGAGCCAGTGGAGTTTGGTAAGTTCATATTTTCTTTTCCTCCTCCACATGCGGTCTTACGCATGATCACAGTGAAATAAATACCTGCTTACTGGACATACTAGATTCTTGTTGTTTCTTGTAAGGGAATCAGTAAAATTAATTATGGTCATTTAATATATATATATATATATATATATATATATATATATATATATATATAGTTCCTGATTTGTAGTGCTTTGCAATAAAACAACAGGGAAAATGGCTTATTTTTATTTATATTCTTTCAGGTATGATTTTAACTGTTCAGCCAGTTTTAATAGCTAAAAACAAAGCACTGTGAGGTTTTCACCAGGAAAATATTTTAGGAATAGTGTTAATAATAAATAAAGAGCGAAATAAGTGAACAAACCTGCTCCTGGTAGCACAAATGTAAGCCTGAAACATAGTCCAGTAGTTGACGTTGTCACTCGTTCTCCTCTTTTGTTCGACCAAGTTCCCCCACCTTGTACTCTGTTCTTTCAAAAGCTACAAATATTTCTTTTATGGCTGCACTGGGTGATTTGTTGAAGGACTTGGGACTCTGGGGTCAAGCCCTACATGAAACCATCAAATCGACTTCTACTGCTACCAAACAAGCCAGTCGCTGGCTCTGGATAAAAAGGAGAGACAGCACCTGGACCCAAAAGCAGCACTAATAACAGAGCAACCAGAGAATTCAGAGCTCAGGGGGGCACACCTGGGCTCTCCAGGTGTTGCCGATGAGCCTTCTGGAGTTTTATGGACAAATCATCGAAACATTGATGAAGGAGGGTACCCACCTGATGACCCCAATGAAGCCAATGAGCCACAAATTCAGCACTAAGTCCCTCTTTCGCATCCAACGGCAAGATTTGTATCAATTCAGGCAGCACTGGTCAAATGGGATTGTAACTGAGGTGGATTTCCGGGTCTGAGAAAGCGTTCAACCCCGACCGGGTTGCAAAGGCGCCATAACACAGCCGCGGCTCCACGAAAGAGTTAACAGCCTCCTTTATCCAAACACCGAAGCATCTTCGGACAAAAATGTACGGTACTGTTTTCAGGCTGCTTCCCCGCACGCAGACCCGCGGCTGGTCCGCTCCGCCAACCCGGAAGTAGAAAGCCACGACGCAACTCTGGCGTGATCACATCTGCCCGGCACACGCTTTAATTTATCTATTATTTAATTTATCTTCCAGTGTATACCTATGTATACACACAATACTTTTACATTATTTATTTATGTAATAAATATTATGGGTAGGCGGCACGGTGGACGTCTGGTTAGAGCGTCTGCCTCAGAGTTCTGCGGACCGGCGTTCAATCCCCAACCCCGCCTGTGTGGAGTTTGCAGGTTCTCCCCGTGCTTGCATGGGTTTTCTCCGGTTTCCTCCCACATACCAAAAACATGCATGGTAGGTTAATTATAGACTCTAAATTGCCCGTAGGTGTGAATGTGAGTGCAAATGGTTGTTTGTTTATATGTGCCCTGCGATTGGCTGGCAACCGGTTCAGGGTGTACCCCGCCTCCTGCCCGATGATAGCTGGGCTGATAGCTCCAGCGCTCCCGCGACCCTTTTGAGGATAATCGGCTCAGATGGATGGATGGATATTATGGGTACCCCTTAAAGCGCTTTGTAGATATTTACATTTATATTATCCATCCATCCATTTTCTGAGCCGCTTCTCCACACTAGGGTCGCGGGCATGCTGGAGCCTATCCCAGCTGTCATCGGGCAGGAGGCGCATGCATTAATCTCAAATTAATGCATGTTTTTGGGATGTGGGAGGAAACCGGAGTGCCCGGAGAAAACCCACACAGGCACGCGGAGAACATGCAAACTCCACATTTATATTAATATAATTATATTTATTATAGTTCTAGGGTTTTCTTTATATTGAAAGGAATTGAACACTGTCGTTCATTAATGACATCATCACGAGCCCATCGACAGCAGTCTCATTTGTGCATACATGCTAACTTGTCCTCTCATAGATTGTTGCGGTAGTTACTTGATCCAATAACCGCTGACGTCACTTCTCTCACAGACCACGCTTTCACTCATTCTGCTAAATTGTAACCTGGCCAGGTTGTATTCAATTGGTAACTAAAGACTATGGGCTCTTGTACTCACAGGGTGACGTGACTTGCTAATATACGGCCTGACTGACATCAAGCGGCTATGCAACCGCAAACATTCGCATGAATGCATCCGTTCTGAAGCCAAGCACACGCCCCCTGTCGAGCATTCTACCAGTAACACTTTGTTTCCTTCGTCGGAAACTCTCATTTGACTTCATCGCGTGTCTCCACATCCATCCAGGATGGCCATCCCCTCTTTCACCCTTAATTTATTACTTTTAAACTTAAACCATAACAAATTTGGACGAAGAATTCAAAGCTCCACTCGACACAGACCCCTCACCATTCCCCTTCTGCCACAACTGCTACCACTTTCGGCGACACCGCACAGCCGCCAGGTACACACGTGACGCTCACCTTTTAGCCGGCGTGGAACCTTGTCGGCCCCGCGGTGAAGTCGACCGGCAGCCACAACAAAGAAGATCCTGTTTGTGACGCCATTTGAGGTGGATTTCCGGGTCTGAGAAAGCGTTCAGGTCGAGTGGAAGCAAAGAATACTCTGAGACACAGGCGGATGGGCTAAATTAGGTTTATTGAACAAACCTTTGTGTCTTAACAGCTGTTTTCATGGTCTGATTCGCTGTGAGCCCACCCCGAAAATTTCGGACACAAGCTTATAACTCTCGCATCTGTGGGCGTACTCGTAGGTACCGCTCTTAGGCCTGATTGGTTCCCTCAGGTTTGAATTGTACAACTACTTCCTCTTGGTGTCACTTTTGGTCCCTCAGGTGGCCCTCTTTTCATTGAAACAACCGAAACCCAAAGTGACGCACCAAATGACGGTCGTAACCTTTTATGTTACACCAGCAGCCTCCGTTTATGGCTGAATTCATTGTTTACCCAGAAGACATATTGTCCTGTAAACTGCAGGGGCAATTTACGGATAAGGATTTGGTCTCAGTAATGCAATTTCCCTCTTTGAAGCTGAAAGTTGAAAGAGAGATCTCTGAAGCAGGCAACACTAGCAGGATGGCTGCCATCCTGCTATACTGTAAAAATATCTCTCTTCAAGTCCGTATTAAAAATACACTACATAACCACCAGTCCTTTGCTTGAACTACGGTTCTAAGAAGAAACATAAAGGCAAGCAGCAGACTCATTTGTACTACAACCCCAATTCCAATGAAGTTGGGACGTTGTTTTAAACATAAATAAAAACGGAATACAATGATTTGCAAATCATGTTCAACCTATATTTAATTGAATACACTATAAAGACAAGATATTTAATGTTCTAACTGATAAACTTGATTGTTTTTAGCAAATAATCATTAACTTGGAATTTTATGGCTGCAACACGTTCCAAAAAAGCTGGGACAGGTGGCAAAAAAGACTGAGAAAGTTGAGGAATGCTCATCAAACACCTGTTTGGAACATCCCACAGGTGAACAGGCTAATTGCTAACAGGTGGGTGCCATGATTGGGTATAAAAGGAGCTTCCCTGAATTGCTCAGTCATTCACAAGCAAAGATGGGGCGAGGTTCACCTCTTTGTGAACAAGTGCGTGAGAAAATAGTCGAACAGTTTAAGGACAATGTTCCCCAACATACAATTGCAAGGAATTTAGGGATTTCATCATCTACGGTCCATAATATCATCAAAAGGTGCAGAGAAATCACTGCATGTAAGCGGCAAGGCCGAAAACCAACATTGAATGCCCGTGACCTTGGATCCATCAGGCGGCATTGCATCAAAAACCAACATCAATGTGTAAAGGATATCACCACATGGGTTCAAGAACACTTAAGAAAACCAATGTCAGTAAATACAGTTCGGTGCTACATCTGTAGGTGCAACTTGAAACTGTACTATGCAAAGCAAAAGCCATTTATCAACAACACTCAGAAACGCCGTCGGCTTCTCTGGCACCGAGCTCATCTAAGATGGACTGATGCAAAGTGGAAAAGTGTTCTGTGGTCCGACGAGTCCACATTTCAGCATTTCAGCTGTGATGGTATGGGGCTGTGTTAGTTCCAATGGCATGGGTAACTTACACATCTGTGAAGGCACCATTAATGCTGAAAGGTACATACAAGTTTTGGAGAAACATATGCTGCCATCCAAGCAACGTCTCTCATGGACGCCCCTGCTTATTTTAGCAAGACGATGCCAAACCACATTCCTAACCCAGGACAAAGAAGGCAAGGAAACTCTTGGATGGTCTAGATGGATAGAGTTCTGCATTATTGGTTGAAACAATTCACTGCGCCTGAAGGTGTCAAAATTACCTCTGCATAATCTACGTAAACCCTCCACGGATGTAAAATTTTGATTGAGAGAATATTTTTGGTGATTTTTAATTAAATCACCTACATTAAATAAATACTTGTATTCTTCTGTATTTTCTGTTGTATCTTACGAGGGATATTTAATACATTTTAACTGCTTCTTCCTCAGTGTTTTGTCTCACCCTGCTTTTGATAGCATTATCTGGTTATCTTTTTGGTTATGGAATGCAATGTATATGTTATATGTATCTAAAATCATACAGTATCTCTTCCAATTCTCTTGCACACTGTCTGTGTTCTACAGGTCATGGCGAGATTGTTCAGAGGATGTTGGATATCATACGTTTCTTATGGGCCGTAGTACTAGCCATCATGGATGGATTGACCCAGTGGCTTAACCTTCTGACGAAACAGTACAGGGAAACATCGGCTGTTCTGTGCAATGAACGCTACTTTTTCATACACAAGATACAGCGAGTAAACACAATTTATGGAAAATTCATCTCCAAGCACACATACTGTAATGAACTTTCCTGAAGCACTTCTTATCTAAATCCTGTAAAACTCTTGTGTTTCCAGTCTCAAACACCATTAGACTCGACGACTGACCAATCTCAAGGAAGTGATAGTCCCACACTGGATACTTATTTGAGACAAACTGAGACAGAGTCCCCAACTCAATACAGGTTAGTGTGAAAAATAATTTTTAAAAAGGATACTTTTAATCTTACAAGATGTACTTTCCTTGATGTTCATGTGTGTGATGAGCAGTGTTGTACCTGAATGAGTTCAATGAACGAAGGTTCATGAACTAGTTCATATTTTGTGCGAACATGAACTGAACTTAGTTCATTTCTACCTGATAAACGTAAATGAGATTGCACTCATTCTGGGGTCAAAGAACGGTTTTGAATAAAAGTTCATTTGCATTCGAGAGTGCCAGGTGCCAAAAAATAAATAAATAATAAAATTGTACTGGTATTACCACACAACTGGTCACCTTTTATTGCTCAGTGTCTTTTATTGTTTTCATGTCTCAAAAGTGTTCTCTGTCAATTGACTTTCTGTTGTCGTACTTGAGCAGCTCCAACTCCCGGAGACAAATTCCTTGTGTGTTTTTGACATACTGTGCAAATAAAGATGATGATGATGATGATCCATATCCAAAAGAGCTCACCAGCCAGCCTCAGACAGATGGCCTTTCAAATCCCACGGACACCTCCACTGTTCTTGTCTGGACCACGCCTGAAGGGACTGAAAAGAGACCGCCCT
This sequence comes from Phyllopteryx taeniolatus, assembly GCF_024500385.1. NCBI lineage: Eukaryota > Metazoa > Chordata > Actinopteri > Syngnathiformes > Syngnathidae > Phyllopteryx > Phyllopteryx taeniolatus. The sequence goes on from NC_084512.1 coordinate 25,015,971, forward strand.
TGGTCCAGACATCTCCCTTACAACCAGATCAAAGAACACAGATCCTGGCTTTATCAGCAGTAGACTCAAATCCCAACATCTGGTTTTTCACCCCTGTAGAGCAAATGAAGCCGTTCCTTGGGCTTTGGGTGACCCCAGGAGGATTTAAGACTAAATTGCATGCACGGGACCTTGAACCTTGTGCTAAGTTTGTTCTCTGATTTGAACTGAAATTGTGGACTCTTGGAACCTCAAAACTGCACAAACACACAAGCACACGTTAACACACACAATGACTTCACATACACCTGCTCACACTTTTATCATAACTATACATGAATTATTAGTTCTCGAATGAATTTGACTTTATTATCAAAACCCCTAGGTTGCGTGTTAGTAGAATTGCTGGACAACTTATAATGGCCTTTCCAACAAAGCCTGTCATTAATGGCAGCATAAATGACAAAACTCTAAGAAAAGTTTAATTTAGCTGACTTGAAACTGGAGAACAAAGTCTCAGCCAACTTGATCCCCCGTGCCCCCAAAAGGTGGAAAGAAGCAGGAGGGGTCGACAAGGTACAGCGTCTCTGGGCTGAGAACCCCCATTCGCTTGTCCTTCTTTCCTGTGGTTTGACAACACATTGGCACAGCCGACGCACAAAGGCTGGGGAACTTTTCTAAAGTTCACAACCCGAGCTCTTCGTATTTAAATGGATATTTATTGAGAAGTTGATCAGTCGAACAGAACAAGGCTTCTAGAGGGGAGTGAGAAAAGTCAACAACAAAAGACAAAGCACTAGCTGTAAACAAGATGAAGAAACTAAATTAGTATATACCTAGAACAATGACATTAGATATGAGTGTTGTGTTGTATGGGGCAATAGTGCTACAGGGAAGGACAGGACAAGATAAGACAGGACAAGGACAGGAGGGGAAGCATGCAGGACAAGGGTCGTGAACCCAGCTGTACAACTGAAGTGTGGTGGGAGCGGTTATGTAAATTATAAATGTCTATAGGACCACAGTGTGAGTGAGGGGATACTCAATCATAAGTTATTTGTTGCAATGAGTGAGAGGCCCCACACCCAGCGAATAAGTTCCAGGGGTGTGTTGTGTCAGTGGACACATGCAAGTGAAATGACACCGTTTCGCATGCACAATGACCGTCAGAAGTGTCCTGTAATTGCTATGCCTCCACTGCGGGGGCTGAGGACCCCACCCACTCAATAAAGAGGCGGGGTCGGGCCCAGTAGTCCACACGAGAGCGGCCCAGTGGATGCAACACGTCCCACACCGAGGGATCCAGGGCGGTCCACCGAGGCACCCCAAAAACCAGCCACCTGGAAGACGCTGCGGGGACCCAATGCCACCCCCCAGTCAAATACCAATTGTGTTTTCGCCCGAAAGCCGAAATTCACAAATTGTACCCTCAATAATGAGTCAATTTAAGCGACAAATGGTACAAAGAAACTCTGCCAAATCTCATTTAACACTATCTTCCAATTATGCCCCTGACCGCTTGGGTCATGCTATTGCTTTGATATTTACCTCTCATTTTTATATTTCTCTTGGGATCTCTGTTTGCCCCTCTATGAGCCGTCACCTTATCGTGGTGGAGGGGTTTGTGCATCCCGATACTCCGAGGAGCTAAATTGTCTGGGCCTTTATGCCCCAAGTAGGGTCACCCATGGCAAACAGGTCCTAGGTGAGGGACCAGACAAAGCATGGTTCAAATGACCCCTTATGATAATTAACATAAATGGACCTCAGTTTCCCCTGCCTGGACACAGGTCACTGGGGTCCCCGTCTGGAGCCAAGCCTGGAGATGGAGCTTGAAGGCGAGTACCTGGTAACCAGGCCTACACCCATGGGGCCCGAAAAGGCAATGTGAGTTGTCCTTCCCATGAGCTCACCACCTGTGGGAGGGATCAAGGGGGTCGGGTGCATAGTGAGCTGGGTGGCGTCCGAAGACGGGGACCTTGGCGGTCCGATCCCCGGCGACAGAATGTCACTTCTCTGGCAGGGAAAGGGACCGAAGGGTGTATGCCAACTACAGGGGGATCACACTCCTCAGCCCCACTTTTAAGGTTTGTTCAGGGGTTCTGTAGAGGAGTGTCCATCAGGAAGTCAAATCTCAGATTCAGGAGGAGCAGTGTGGTTTTCGTCCTGGCCATGGAACGGTGGACCAGCTCTACACCCTCAACAGGGTCCTTGAGGGGGCATGGGAGTTCGCCCAATCAGTCTACATGTGCTTTGTGGACATGGAGAAGGTGTTCGACCATGTCCTTCGCGGAGACCTTTGGGGGGGGTGATCTGGGAGTATGGGGTAACGGACTCCCTGATACGGGCTGTTCGGCCCCTTTACGACTGGTGTCAGAGTTTGATCCTCATTGCCGCCAGTAAGTCGGATCCTTTTTTAGTGGGAATTGGACTCCGCCAAGGCTGCCCTTTGTCACCGATTCTGTTCATTAACTTTATGGAGAGAATTTCTCAGCGCAGCCGGGGTGTTGAGGGCGTCCGGTTTGATGACATCTGTATCACGTCATTGGTTTTTGCAGATTATGTTGTCCCTGATGGCTTCATCAGCTGTGAAGCAGCTGGGTTGAAAATTGGCACCTCCAAATCTGAGGCCATGGTCCTCAGTTGGAAAAGTGTGGAGTCCCCTCTTGGGGTCCAGGAGGAGATCCTGCCCCAAGTGGAGGAGTTCAAGTAGTTCACAAGTGAAGGAAGAATGGAGCTCGAGATCGACAGGCAAATCAGTGCAGCGTCTGCAGTGATGCGGATCTTACTGTTGTGGTGAAGAGGGAGCTAAACCAAAAGGCAAAACTCTTTATTTACTGGTCAATCTAAATTCCTACCCTTACCTGGTCACGAGCTGTGGGTTACGACCAAAAGAAAAAGATCGCGAATACAACCGGCCCAAATTAGTTTCCTCCGCAGGGTGTCCGGCTCTCCCTTAGACATAGGGTGAGAAGCTTGGTCTTCTGGGAAGGGCTCAAAGTCGAGCCACTGCTCCTCCACATCGAGAGGAGCAGTTGGCTCGGCCAACTTGTTAGGATGCCTCCCAGACGGCTCCCTGGTGAGGTGTTTCGGGAGGAAGATGATGTTTTGGGCACGTCCCATGGAGAGGATGCCTGGGAACACCTTGGGTTCCCCCCAGAAGAGCTGGAAGAAGTGGTTGGGGAGAGGGAAGTCTGGGCTTCTCTGCTTAAACTGCTGCCCCCATGACCCGAACTCTGATAACCGGAGGAAAATGGATGGAAGGCTGGATGGATCTCTGTTTGGCAACATTAATTTAGACTCACTAAATCAAATTCCTCAACACTTACCCTTGCTCAACCCACACATAATTTTTTTTTTAATGTCCGCTCTCGTGATAATAAATTATTTATATGTTTAGATTTAATTACTGAATAATAACTTCGACTCATTTATTATAGCTGAGTCCTGGCTAATACCACGAGTGTCCCCCCATTGATTAGTTATTTTCCCCCCACCAATTTTAATTAAACGAGTGACATACTGTATGCTGCCTTGGTATTATCTCAATTTCTATAGTTAGTGTAACCTAATAAGAGCACCATAAACCTCTTTGTAGTAATGAGTGCAAGATTAAAATCAAAAGGTAATTTTTTTCTTGGTTTGATCCTTTTGCGGCAACATGGTGGATGACTGGTTAGCACATTTGCCTCACAGTTCTGTGGACCGGCCTCCCTTGTGTGGAGTTTACATCTTCTCCCCGTGCCCTGCGATGGTTTCCTCCCACATCCTAAAAACATGCATGGTAGGTAAAATGTAAACTATAAATTGCCCGTAGGTGTGAATGTGAGTGTGAATGCTTGTTAGTTTATATGTGCCCTGCAATTGGCTGGTGAGCAGTTCAGGGTGTACCCTGCCTCTTGCCTAGAGTCATCTGGGATAGGCACGCCCGCGTCCCTAGAGAGGATAAGCTTTACAGAAAATGGAGAGATGGATAATTATTTTGAATATCTTGTGGTGTTTCCTGCTCAAACAACAGCCCAGAAGTGCTGATTCAAGGGGTCTTTCATACTTTTCATGTCTGTAATAATCTCTTTTAGCTTTAGTATTTGGTAGCACAGTGTCCTTTGAGCCTGAAGACAACGTATTTATTTACTGTATTTTTAATGTAACATTTACCACTTGGGGCAGGATCTCATCACCGACCTGGAGAGGGCACGCCACCCTTTTCCGACTGAGGATCATGGTCTCAGATTTGGAGGTGCTGATTCTCATCCCTACCGCTTCACACTCAGCTGCGAACTGCTCCAGTGAGAGTTGGAGGTCACGGCTTGATGAAGCCAACATCTGCAAAAAGAGATGCAATACTGAGGCCACCAAACCGGACCCCCTCTACGCCTCGGCTGCGCCTAGAAATTGTCCATAAAAGTTATGAACAGAATCGGTGACAAAGGGCAGCCTTGGCGGAGTCCAACCCTCACCGGAAACGAGTCCGGCTTACTGCCGGATATGCGGACCAAACTCTGACTCTGGTCGTACAGGGGGTTCGGTACCCCATACTCCCAAAGCATCCCCCACAGGACACCGAGGGACCTGATCGAACGCCTTCTCTAAGTCCACAAAACACATGTAGACTGGTTGGGCAAACTCCCATGCACCCTCGAGGACCCTGCTAAAAGTGTAGAGCTGGTCCACTGTTCCACGGCCAGGACGAAAACCACATTGCTCCTCGACTCACAACATTCCGTATCAAGGTCAGCAGTGCCCCATCCTTACAATACACGGTGTTGATGGTGCACTGCTTCCCCCTCCTGAGACGCCGGATGGTGGACCAGAATTTCCTTGAAGCTGTCCGGAAGTCTTTCTCCATGGCCTCACTGAACTCTTCCCTTGCCCGGGTTTTTACTTCAACAACCACCAAAGCTGCATTCCGCTTGGCCAGCCGGTACCCATCAGCTGCCTCAGGAATCCCACAAGGCCAAAAAGGCCCGATAGGACTCCATCTTTAGCTTGACGGCATCCCTCAATGTTGGTGTCCACCAACGTGTTCGGGGATTGCCGCCACGACAGGCACCGGCCACAGCTCCGGTCGTGGCCGTAATGGAGGCGTGGAACATGGTCCACTCGGACTCGATGTCCCCCGCCTCCCGGAACATGAGCAAAGTTCTGTCGGAGGTGGGAGTTGAAACTCCTTCTGACACGGGATTTTGCCAGACGTTCCCAGCAGACCCTCACAATACGTTTGGGCCTGCCACGTCGGACCGGCATCTTCCCCCACCATCAGAGCCAACTCACCACCAGGTGGTGATCAGTTGACAGCTCTGCCCCTCTCTTCATCCGAGTGTCCAAGACATGCGGCCCCAAGTCTGATGACACGACCACAAAGTCGATCATCGAACTGCAACTTAGGGTGCCAAGTGCACGTGTGGACACCCTTATGCTTGACCATGGTGTTCGTTATGGACAATCCATGATAAGTCCAATAACAGAACACCGCTCGGGTTCTCATCGGGGGGGCCGTTCCTCCCAATCACGCCCTCCCAGGTCTCACTGTCATTGCCCACGTGAGCATTGAAGTCCCCCAGCAGAACGATGGAGTCCCCAGCGGGAGCGCTCTCCAGCACCCCCTCCAAGGACTCCAAAAAGGGTGGGTACTCTGAAATGCTGTTTGGTGCATAGGCACAAACAACAGTCAGGACCTGTCCCCCCACCCGAAGGCAGAGGAAGGCTACACTCTCATCCACCAGGGTGAACCCCATTGTACAGGCGCCGAGCCGGGGAGCAATAAGTATACCCACACCTGCTCGGCGCCTCTCACCGTGGGCAACTCCAGAGTGGAAGAGAGTCCAACCCCTCTCGAGAGGACTGGTACCAGAGCCCAAGCTGTGCGTGGAGGAGAGTCCGACTATATCTAGTCGGAACTTCTCGACCTCACACACCAGCTCGGGCTCCTTCCCTGCCAGAGAGGTGACATTCCACGTCCCTAGAGCCAGCTTCTGTAGCCGGGGATCAGATCGCCAAGGTCCCCGACTTCGGCCACCGCCCAGCTCGCACTGCACCCAACCCCTATGGCCCCTCCCACAGGTGGTGAGCCCATGGGAAGGGGGACCCACGTTACGTCCGGGCAAGGGAAACCTGAGTCCATATTTTGTCTTCGTCATAAGGGGTCTTTGAGCCGTGCTTTGTCTGGTCCCTCACCTAGGACCTGTTTGCCATGGGTGACGCTGCCAGGGGCGTGAAGCCCCAGACAACTTAGCTCCTAGGATCATTGGGACACACAAACCCCTCCACCACGATAAGGTGTGACGGCTCAAGGAGGGGCGCAAGACACTGAACCCTAATTTACTCCCAGTAGGCCTGGCAGCGCCTTGCATGGCAGCAGCCGCCCATTGGTGTATGAATGTATGGGTGAATGTGAGGCTTTGTAAAGAGCTTTGGGCACTGTGATAAACCGGTATATAATTGCAGTCCATTTACCATTTACTGTATGTGGCTTTATGCAGTTAGGTGGGGGCTGTAGATGTTTGTTACCTATACAGCCACCCAATGACACAGGTAATATTTTTCCATTGTGAAAGTTAGTCCTTTGCACTTGCCCCCTAAAACTCAATTTGCTATTTGTATGGACAGTAACAAATGACTCGCGAATCACAATCAAATCTTTACTCCTTGTAGTATTCTGAAATAATAGGCCAACAAATGAAAAATCCTATTTGATTATTTGAAAACTATTGAACTGGGAAGGGAATACGCTGGCACGTTTTGACTGACGCATTTTAGCTGCCGCTTTTCCGTACAGAAAAGTCTTCTTTTTAGTTTAAAATGGCTAAATCTAACCAGGATCCCTCACCGTACTTTGGCCACAGGTAGAATCCCAGGACTGTTTTACGTTCAACCATGCAATAAATCCTTGTGTACTAAGCTGCCACTTTTTACGCTAGTCTGCCAGTTACTTAGCCTGCTGGCTACATAGCCGCTCTTCTCTTTGACGCTGTGTTGGATCAACTTTCTCCCGTTCAATCTGCCACGGTCGCCCCCTTCAGTGATGGCTCCTTTTTGTCTTCTGTTGTGGCGCATCCATGTTTTCCGTGCAGTTCGTTGGAGCTAGGCTAATGGAAACCTCCTTCAGCAGAGATCTTGTTTTTTGTTTTTTTAAACAACCTTTATGGAGATCTCTGTGAAGCTACAATACATACAGGCAAAGAAGAGATACGCACTAAGTCAAAATGGCGGCAGCCGTAAACAACAGACATGGCAGCATTGTAGCTCTTGTCAAAATGAAGTAAGTATGTTATTCTTTGATTTGTTTTGATTTGAATGTGAAAATGCTGATTTGGATTTCATGTTTTCCATGGAGACTCGCATGTCAATCTGAATCACCACCTGAATTCGCTCGTAGCGCTAGTGAAGTATTGCTTTATTATTTATTTTCTTATTTTGTATCTATTGTCTGTGTGTTTGATTCCATCAGCCTCTTGGAGGAGACCCATATTGTGGAGGACTTGTCTCCTTCTAGACCAGGACTCAACAGAACTACAAACCTCTTGAGTCCTGAACTCCCGCTTGGCAGCAATGACCTGATACCTGATACCCAATCCATACAACAACACAGACATTCCAGAACAGCCAGTGAAGTGCTGGGAGACAGGTAGACACAGTGAATGACGAAGACTGAAGGCTAATATTGATGCACATCATGTGTTTACGTAGGACATCACTTTTTTTATTTTTTTTTTTATTTTTTTATTTTTTTTATACCTGTTCCATTCAGGTGCTTATTCATGCAATATGGTAGATCTGTATAAAGGTTTGGGGCTAGGGGGATTCACATGGTGGAGGGGCAGCCCACATCTGGCAGCCAGGATTCATATTATTGCTTGTTGTGTTGACTGCGCGTCCAAACACAGCATCCCCTCTCACTCCACATTTTTAATCATGTCATGTGTTTTGAAAGTATTTTTCTGTGCTTGTACTGTACACAGACATGTGCATGTAGTTCTCAGTTGCCAAGGCTTACTAGATATGGCTGTCACTGTCTTTTGGATATACGGTCTAAGGTAACAAACTTGACCAGGGAGTCACAGAGAAGCTCTGAGGTCTGTGACTTCTCGGATGGACCATCACATCACAGGACTCGCCTGCTGGATTACACCCGGCTTGATGTGAGACACTGTTGTGTTCTAGTTTTCATGGAATCATGGCTCACTGACAAAATCCCAGTTTCCGCAATCCTGCAAGCAGGGCTATGCTCCCACACCGACGAGTATCTGTGGAGGGAGGTAGGACTGGAGTTTGTGTTTACATTAGTGACGCCTGTTCAGGAATCCGGCTGTGGTGTACAGTACAAGCACTGTTCTCCTCTGGCAGAATTTATTAACATTAAGTGCCGACTCTTCCGTCTTTCAAAGGAATTTAAATATATAATTTTATCATAATAATTTCTATAGTATTTAAATATTTTCTGCTGGTTGCGTTAACACCCCGCTCCCACACCCCATACAGTCACAGCTTTGGTCAACCGCCTCATAAATTAAGGCGTGGAACCTGGCCCAGTTGGACTCATTGTACTCCACCTCCCCCAGGACATGCACGAAATTCTGCCAGAAGTGGGATTTGAAACTCCTTCTGACAGGGGACTCTGCCAGTCATTCCTAGCAGACCCTCACAATACCTTCAGGCCTGCCAGGTTGGACCAGCATCTTTCCCCACCATCGGAACTAACACACTACCAGGTGGTGATTTTACAGCTCAGCACCTCTCTTCACCCATGTACAAGACATGCGGCCACAAGTCCAAGGACACGACCACAAATTCGATCATCATACTGCGGCCTAGGGTGTCCTGATTCCAACTGCATGTGTGGATACTCTTGCAGGTGTATGTCTGAACATGGTGTTCGTTATGGACAATCCATGACAAGCATAAAAGTCAAAGAACAGAACACCCCTTGGGTTCTGATCGGCAGGCTGTTCCTCCCAATCATGCCCTTCTAGGTCTCACTGTCTTTGCCCATGTCAGCATTGAAGTCCTCCAGCAGAATGAGGGAGTCCCTAGCAAGAGCGCTCTCTGGTACCTCCTCCAAGGACTCCAAAAATGGTGGGTACTCTAAACTGCTGTTTGGTGCATAGGCACAAACCAGTCAGGACCCGTCACTCTCGGCGAAGGGAGGCTACCCTCTCAACCACTGGAGTGAACCCCAATGTACAGGCACCAAGCTGGCGGGCAATAAGTATGCCCACACCTGCTCGGCGCCTCTCACCAGGGGTAACTCCAGAGTGGAAGAAACTTCAACCCCTCTCAAGAGGACTGGTTCAAGAGCCCAAGCTGTGTGTTGACGAGATCTAGTCAGAATGTCTCGACCTCACACACTAGCTCAGGTTCCTTCCCTGCCAGAGAGGTGACATTCTATGTCCCTAGAGTCAGCTTCTCTAGCTGGGGATTGGACGGCCAAGCTCCCCGCTTTTGGTCGCCACCCATCTCACTTTGCATCTGATCCTCTTGGCCCCTCCCATGAGTGGTGAACCCATGAGAAGGGAGACCCATGTTGCCTTTTCGGGCTGTGACTGGCCAGGCCCCATGGGTAGAGGCCCGCCTACCAGGCCCTCGCCATCGAGCCCCACCTCGTCCAGAATTAAATTAAATGATAATAGTCAAATAAAGCGGAGCAAGTGAGAACCTACCCCAGGCATAATATTGTTTTTCTGCCATGGGTTAACCACAGTGCATCGATACATTACATATGAATTACAGTGAAAACCCTCTCTCAAATCTAGTACAAATACCAAATATCCTTTGCCCCCCGCATTTCTCTGTAAAACATCATAGTAAGGAATCAAGGACAGAACATAGGAATTAAATATTTCTATGATGTCAAAGATCAAGTGTGACAGACTTGGTGTTCGACCAAATTTATTCAACATTTTAGGGATATTTTTTTTTGTTAAATTAATAGCTGATTTCTAATTCATTTCAGCAGAATAGTTCTGATATTCTGGTAGTCCTGAATAGTCTCCAACTGGTAACTGGGGGTTAAAGATCAAATCATTATTCTTTTAAGAGGCCCCCCGAGCCACAATTTTCAAGTCATTCTCATCTTTCTTTCATTCTTTTGTGATTATTTCTGTCAGCCACAGCTTTTAGTCATCATAATTCATTCAACTATAAAACTATATGCAGCACTCAGAAAAGACCTGTTTTTTTTACATTGTTTTTTTTTTTTAACCTCTCTAGGCACTATTTTATTGAAGAGCTGGAACAGAGCATAATGTTCTACAACAACCAAAACCGTGTGCTGAAGCTCTTGTTCGCCACACACAGTCTGCTGGCAGCCAACTCTGAGCTCGTTTGTTATTTTATCATAATATGGAATAATGTGGTCAGTGCCTCAGTGATATCACTGGTGTTGCCGATTATGGTCTTTCTATGGGCTATGTTGACTGTTCCAAGACCAACCAAAAACTTTTGGATGACTGCCATTGTCTACACAGAGGTAGGTAATCTCCAACACAAATCTGTTTCTTTCTCTGTCTGTTTGTCTTTCTGTCTGTCTCTCTGTCTGTCCGTCTATCTGTCTTACTTATCTACCTGTGGACCTGTTTGTCTGTTGGCTGGGCTTTTATGTTAATAATTGAACTTGATGGGAGAACAAATTAGGCAGCACGGTGGCCGACTGGTTAGCACATCTGCCTCACAATTCTTTAAATCTAGCCTCGCCTGTGTGGAGTTTGCATGTTCTCCACATGCCTGTGTGGGTTTTCTCAGAGTACTCCGGTTTCCTCCCACATCGCAAAAACATGCATTGTAGGTTAATTGAAGACTCTAAATTGCTCATAGCTGTGAATGTTAGTGTGAATACTTGTTTGTCTACACAGTGCCGTGAAAAAGTATTGGCCCGCCTTCTCAAATTCTTGTGTTTTTGCATAGTTTCCCCACTTTAAGATCATTAAACAAATGTAAATATTCGACAAATATAACTCAAGTGAACTTAAAATGTTGTTTTTAAATGGTGATTTCATTTATTAAGGAAACAAAAATATTCAGTTACCTGGCCCTGTGTGAAAAAGTAATCCTGACTCCTCCTTCAGGACCTAGACAACTCGCTGTGATTGATGGAACCATGAATTCTGCTCTTTAACAGAAAATCCTGAAGGAGAAAGTTCAACCATCAGTTTGTGACCTGAAGTTGAAGCGCACTTGAGTAGGATAACGATCCAAAAACACACTAGCAATTCAACTTCTGAATGGCTTAAAAAAAAAAAAAAAAAAATCCGATTAAAATGCAGTGGCATGGCCTTAAAAAGGCCGTTCATGCTCGAAAACCCTCAATTTTTGCTGAATTCAAACAATTCTGCAAGGAAAGTGGACCAAAATACCTCCACAGAGATGTGAAAGAGTCATTGCCAGTTGTTTATTAAGGAAACAAACCTATATATATATTCAAACCTACCTGACCCTGTGTGAAAAAGTAATGCCCCCTTGTTAAATCACATATTAACTGGCTAATCAGATTTTTTTGGTTCCTTTTCACTGACCACACTCAAGCCTGATTACCTCCAACCAAATGTTCAATCAAGAAATCACTTAAATGGAAGCTGTTGGACAAAATGAAGTCGGCCAAAAGATCTAAAAAAGAAGATGCAACAAGATGCCATCTTCTAAAGAAGTTTAAATGAAACATTTTCTCAAAAAAACGAAAAATAAAGTTATTGACATCTGCCAGTCTGGAAAGGGTTACTGTGGTGGACTTTCTGGTCTGTGTAAGATGCTGGCAAGTGACCCATCTAGCTCCCAGCAGTCTTGAGCAGGAACAAAGATAGTCGGGACACGTTGAACTGGAGTCAAACTGGTTTATTTGGAACATCTGTATCAAGCAGCTGCGTACAAGTTACGAGTTAATTGCAGTCTCTGCACTTCAAACCATTTGGTGTTAATGTGCCTTAAACTGTTTGCCAACCACATTTAAACAAAACACAAGAACAAGAAAAATTGGCATCACGTCAAGTTCAGATAACAGACAGCAGGTAGAAGAGCCACTGGCTTCTTTCAATTCAGCTGTGTGGGAAAACCTTCAGGTCTCCTGTGGAGTCCAAAAGTGATGGCGTCCGAGTGGTGAATCGGACGAACACGTGTCGACATTGTTCGATCGCTGTGCAGTATGTACACAGAAAGATGTCAAACATGCTACTGTTTATTAGACTGCATCATCCAGATTTGTCGATCACCGAGCCAGACAAAGAAAACGTGAGTCCAACAACTTATCCTTTAAGTTAATTTATGCTTTTAAGAAGCCCCTAGATCTACTTCTACTACTTACACGACTGTCGCCTGAAAATAAATGAAAAGAAACATACAACATTTGGGACTTTTTGTAGTTTTTTCCTGTTATACCATACTCGTACCGAACAGTGACCCTAAAACCGAGGTACATACTGAAACATGCCTTCTGTGAACTGTGTTCCTAGTGGTGAACCTTCACAGAAGTGGCGGCCCTACAAAAAATTACCCTAAATGCACAGTGATGACTCATTCAGGATTTCACAAAGGAACCCAGGACAACATCTCAAAACTGCAGGCCTCCCTTGCCCCAGTTAATCTCAGTGTTCATGACTCAACAATAAGGATGAGACTGGGCAAAAATGCCATGTATGACAGAGTTGGTGGAAAAGGTGCAAACCTCTGTTGACCAAAAATAACAGCTTGTCTTACTTTTGCACAAAAAAATCAAAATGTTTCCAAAGACTTTTGGGAGAATATATGGGAACAATATTCTATGGACTGACAAGCTGCAGGTTGAACTTTTTGGAAGGTGTGTGTCTCGTTACATCTGGTGTAAATATAACACAGCATTTCAGAAAAAGAACATCATACTAACAGTCAAGCATGGTGGTGGTAGTGTGATGGTGTGGGGCTGCTTGTTCCTTCAGGACCTGGATGACTTCCTGTGATTGATGGACCCATGAATTCTGCTCTTCACCAGAAAGAAGTGAAGGTTTAGCCATCAGTCCGTGACCTCAAGCTGAAGCGCATTTGGGTTCTGCAAAAGGACAATAAACCAAAACACACCAGCGAGTGAACTTGTGAAGTTTTTGCTGCTGAGGGTGGCCCAACCAGTTGTTAGATTTAGGGGGCCATTACTTATTCACACAGGGTTGGGTGGTAGCTTTGAATAGTATTTTTCCCGTTATAAATAAAATCACAATTTAAAAACTGCATTTATGTTTACTTGGGTTATCTTTGTTTGACATATATATTTGTTTAATAATCTTAAAAATAAGAATGTGAGAGGGGATAATACTTTTTCATGGCACTGTATCGAAGGTAGGTAGGTAGGCAGGTAGGTAGTTCTGGGATTTCAGTATGTTGGTAATTGAACTTGATAGGCGAACAAAGTCAGACAAGTTCACGTCAATAAGTGATTAAGTATAACACGTCAAAGCAAGCCACGTTCCAGTTGAAACAAATCAATCAATTCATACTGACATTGTGTGATGGGCCGTTATGAAGATAGATTAACTCTGAAGTGATATGTCTGGATGTCCATGCCTCTCTCCAGGTGATGGTGGTGGTAAAATATCTTTTTCAGTTTGGATTTTTCCCCTGGAACAGTCTTTATGAGATGACTTTAAATGAAGACAAGCCTTTCTTTCCACCTCGCATCCTCGGTTTGGAGAAGACGGATACCTACATAAGATATGACCTCCTTCAACTACTGGCTCTCTTCTTCCATAGATCCTTGCTCATGGTGAGTTATTTATTATGAGTCTGAATTGTTCCTCAGAGAGTCAAGATATATAATTTTTCTAAACATTTTCTCTATTGGAAATAATGAAAAATTAATCACAGTAATCTGCTCCTTAGTCCAACTCAAAACTTTTACTAACTGTACTGCTACATGACATAGTTGATAATGAAAAACTGTAGCTCATGAACTGCAACATCAATGGCTGATCGTTCCTGTGTGTCAGATCCAGATGTAAATGATAGGAAGTTCATTCATTCATTTTGCGTACAGCCTCTCCCAGCTATCTTCGGGCAAGAGGCGGGGTACACCTTGAACTGGATGCCAGCCAATCGCAAGGCACATATAAACAAACAACCATTCGCACTCACACCTATGGGCAATTTAGAGTCTTCAATTAACCTACCGTGCATGTTTTAGGGTTGTGGGAGGAAACCGGAGTACCCAGAGAAAACCCACGCAGGCACGGGGAGAACATGCAAACACAACACAGACGAGGCCGAATTTGAACCCGGTTCCTCAGAACTGTGGGCCGGATATGCTAAGCAGTGCTCCACCGTGCCGTCTGATAGGAAGTTAAAGCTCAAAATGTATCTTCTCTCATATTCATCTTTAGAGGGCAATCCTGCAAACGCTGTTTTTCAACTTGAATACAAACAGTTTATACCAGGGTGGCACATAAATGGTGCGTCAAAATAATGCAAAACTGAGAGTGGTCTATTTTGTACTTGAGGAGCAGTCGGAAAGTTATATGATCAGGGACTTCAAATACAGACCCTTTCTAAAAAAAATTAATATCAGGGAAAAGTTTATTTCCATAATTCCATTCAAAAAGTTCAATATTCATAGATTATAGATTCAGGGCCCACAATTTAAACAATTTCAAGTATTTATTTGTTTATTTTTACATAATTTGGGCTTCCAGCTCATAAAGCTCACGAAATCAGGAATTCAAAAAATTTGAATAGTTTACAATTAGTGCTTTGTCTTTTGTCTTCGTTTCTCTCTCCCCTCTAGAAACTTTGTTCTGTTCGACTCAGATTCTCAATAAACTTCAATTATAACACTAAGAAACCACAGCGGAAGCTTAAAAACTCCACTGTGACACAATAAAACTGGTCCGGCATAAAAGGGATACAGATCCTCTATTCTGCTTGACCGAACAGGACAACAAAAAAACAATACTGTGAAGAAATCACCAGTTACTTCTCAGTTTTTATTGAGGAAAAAAAGAAAAAGAAAATCACATAAAATCAATGAAAATATGGTACTTTCAAAACAATATGTTAATCTTCAATACTAGGTTGGGAATCCCTTTGCTTGAATCACTGCCTCGATGCGCCGTGGCATTGAGCCAATCAGCCTGTGGCATTGCCTGGGAGTTATGGAAGCCCAGATTTCCTTGATGCTTGCTGTTAGTTCTTCTTTGTTTTTGGGTCGGGTGCCCTTCATTTTCCCCTTGATAATAAATACCCCATAGATTCTCAATGGAGTTTCGATCCGGCGAGTTGGCTGGCCAGTCAAGCACTGTGATGGCATGGGCATTAAACCAGGTTTTGGTGCTTCTGGCAGTATGGGCAGGGGCCAGGTCCTGCTGGAAGATGAAATCTGCATCTCCATACAGATCCTCAGCAGAAGGAATAATGAAGTCCTCTGAAACATTCTTGTAGACTGTTGCGGTGACCTTGGATTTAAGAAAGCAGAGTTCACCAACACCTGCAAGCAGCTTGGGTTCTGTTCTTCACCCGTCTTCCTCCAAACCCATCTTCCGGATGCATCTGAATGTGGTGGTTTTTAAAGCTGTGACTCCCGCCTCATTGCACTCTTTCCGGATCTTTGCTAGATTCTTGAATCCTCTCTTTGATAATCTGCTGAAGCCCGCGGACATCTCTCTTGCTGGTGCTTCTCCTGCCACGTTTTGTCCTTCCACTAGTCTTTCCATTGATATGCTTGGACACAGCACTCTGTGAACAGCCAGCCTCCTTAGCGATGAACTTTTATGGCTTACCCGTCCTATGGAGGGTATAATTGGTCTTCCGGCCAGTTGTCAAGTCTGCCGTCTTCCCCATATTGAACCCAACTGAGACAATTGAAGCAACTGAAGCAATTTAATGACACCTGGGAAACCTGTGCAGGTACTTTGAGTTTAGTAGATGATTGGCGTGTGACACTCCGTTTAAAACATTTATGGCCTGCAAAATTTGGGCTGATTTCTTCACAGTATTCTCATTTTTAAAATTCCTGATTTTGTGGGTTTTATGAGCTGGATGCACAAATTATGTGAAAATAAACAAATAAATACTTGAAATTGTTTACATTGTGGGCCCTGAATCTGTAATTTATGAAGGTGTAACTTTTTGAATGAAATTATGGAAATTATTAACTTTTAATAAACTTTTCCATGATATTCTTTTTTTTTTTTTTTTTTTTTTGGAAAGGGTCTGTAGCTATTGTTGATTAACAATCCTGGGTTCTCGGAGAACCAGACCAAATAAATCATATGCACGTCTTTATAATACCTATATTGTTTTCACATAACCTTAAGTCAATGCAAATCAACTTGAGTCATATGACTGTGTCACAATTTTGTTCAAACCCCTTTGAAACCTTTCAAAACAAAAGCTATTAAACATTGCGCATGATGACAGTTCAAGAACCAAGTATTTGTGTAGTATTTTGTCCACGTTTTGATACATTTTCCGCAACCCCTCAAAACTTGGTTGACCTCCAAATTATGTAATTTAAGAAGCATTTGACTTCCACTATATGTCAATAGGTGCTCTCACAGGAACAGACAAAAACATGTTTTTGTGCTGTATGTGTGTACAGCGTTATGGCTTGTGGGACCACAAAGACCCTTTGGGGGAACAAAGTAACTCATCAGGGAATGGCAAGGAGGAAAGATTCAATAACAAAGGAGACAGATTGAATTCAGCGTCTACCACAGAAAACCTAAATATTACTGACCTAGAACAACTTGAAAAGGTATGTGAAATAGAGCAACAAAAACTATTACGGACATTGGCCATCATCTGACTGATTTTCTACTGAGATGTTTAACTAGTTTTCTGTCCAGCCCTTTCCAGCTGACTCAGCGGCATCCCAGGACAGAAGAGAAAGTATGTCTGGGCTGAATCATTCAAGAAGGCTGAAAAAGGATGAAATCAGTGGGAGCAATGAAGAAGACTTCGAGGAAATCAAACAGAAAAGCTGTGGCCTCCACTTACGCAAGAAACCTAAAGAGCTTAAAAAACATTCCTCCCAAGGTTTGTGCAGTATGGGAACATACTTTAAACTCCATCCAACTATGAAATCACAGGGCTGTGCATCAGCTGCAGTGAAACAATATACTGTATGTAAATTGGAAATAGCCATTTAAAAAGCAAAATAGCAGTTATTTACTCTGTGAGCAGTCACACCATCTGCACTGATAAACATGCAAGGAGACATTTTTTCACAATGTAAAACAGTTCCCAGATTTCTGAGGACTGACATGCTTTGGGCAAAATACACAAACGATAAGGAATTACTGCATAGTTAGCATTCACGTTTAATAACTTGGCTGATATCAGTTTTGGGCGGCTCTCTCACATGCAAATGAGCCACCCTGTGCTCCCGGGTGTCACAGCATGAGAACAGAATCCAAATCATCGTTATTGTCAAAACACACCAGCAATGTGTCTCTAATAGCTGGAGCTTCTCTAGTACTACAGCAGACAAGTAACTATAACATAATATATATTGAGGGAATGAACACAAACGTACGGAGATTCGTTAAGCAATAAGTTTCCAGTAGTGCAGTAATACTGATCAACAACAGTTATGCAAATGATGCTGAGTAATGGCGCTACAACGATAAACACTATACTAATGGCATTACAGACGTGCAAAATTGGCAGAGTGTTACTATGAAATTATGAGTCAACTGTTTAAGACTATTGGAATGTCTGCTGCTTCAGTGGCAGTAATGGAATTTGTGGATGGGATATACTAGCATATATAAAGAATTTGTGTTTTTCTGGATTAAAAAAACATTTGATACTATCAAAGTACAAGCCCAATTCCAATGAAGCTGGGACGTTGTGTTAAACATAAATAAAAACAAAATACAATGATTTGCAAATCATGTTCAACCAATATTTAATTGAATACACGACAAAGACAAGACATTTAATGTTCAAACTGAGAAACTTTATTGTTTTTAGCAAATAATCATTAACTTGGAATTTTATGGCTGCAACACGTTCCAAAAAAAGCCCGGACAGGGTCATGTTTGTTGTAGGTGGAATTCTTTCCCATTCTTGCTCGATGTACAGCTTCAGCTGTTCAACAGTCCGGGGTCTTCGTTGTCGTATTTTACTCTTCAATGCGGCACACATTTTCAATGGGAGACAGGTCTGGACTGCAGGCAGGCCAGTATAGTACCCACACTCTTTTACTACGAAGCCACGCTGTTGTAACACGTGGAGAATGTGGTTTGGCATTATCTTGCTGAAGTAAGCAGGGGCGTCCATGAAAAAGACGTTGCTTGGATGGCAGCATATGTTTCTCCAAAACCTGTATGTACCTTTCAGCATTAATGGTGCCTTCACAGATGTGTAAGTTACCCATGCCATTGGCAGTAACACAGCCCCATACCATCACAGATGCTGGCTTTTGAACTTTGCGTCCATAACAGTCCGGATGGTTCTTTTCCTCTTTGGCCCGGAGGACACGACGTCCACAATTTCCAAAAACAATTTGAAATGTTTTGAAATGTTTGAAATGTGAAATGATGATGAAATCCCGAAATTCCTTGCAATTGTATGTTGAGGAACATTGTCCTTAAACTGTTCGACTATTTTCTCACGCACTTCTTCGCAAAGAGGTGAACCTCGCCCCATCTTTGCTTGTGAATGACTGAGCAATTCAGGGAAGCTCCTTTTCTACCCAATCATGGCACCCACCTGTTCCCAATGAGCCTGTTCACCTGTGGGATGTTCCAAACAGGTGTTTGATGAGCATTCCTCAACATTCACAGTTTTTTTTTGCCACCTGTCCCAGCTTTTTTGGAACGTGTTGCATCCATGAAATTCTAAGTTATTGATTATTTGCTAAAAACAATCAAGTTTATCAGTTTGAACATGAAATATCTTGTCTTTGTAGTGTATTCAATTAAATATCGGTTGAACATGATTTGCAAATCATTGTATTCTGTTTTTATTTGTTTTTTATTTGTTTAACACAACAACCCAACTTCATTGGACACCGCGCCGCATAAGAATCATTAATTTATCTAAATACAGTACATGGAACAATTGCAATATTTGAATTTGACAACAAAAAAATGAATATGAGACAAATGCATTATGTATCAATTTAAATACTCTTAAATTCTATGACTATGATTATATATTTGATGATATGATATATTTAAAACTTAATGAACAAAGTACACAACAATTTACTTTGCACGGTATTCAAAAGCTGTTTAAAATCAGAGAGAGTTTTGATGATCTGAGGGGAACTGGTGTTCTCAAAAAGCACAAAGACAAGAACTAAAATATATTTAAAAATTATGTCTCTGTTAGGCCTGCTGCACTCTGAGCAAAGAGGTCGAACGCCATCGCATAGTATATTGTACTTTATTACATTTCTTAAGCCATAAAAAGATAGATTAATAGTTAAGGAAGAGGCAGGTTGCTTCAGAGAGTGGACGTGAGAATTAAAGCTTGAGTGTGGATATTTTAAAGGAGTCTCACTGATTCCATTCATTTGAACGTACCCGGCGAGGTACATGCCGTTTGCATACATTTTGGTCACAAGCTTCACTTTTTCATCAACAGGCACATTACATTAAGTATTAATGTAAAACACAAAAGTTGATGCTTTATATACGCAAATGATTTGGGTGGCCGTTCGGTGTCTCAGTGTACAGTATTTTCAGCGTGAGGGAAAGCATTTTGATTGGCTGTAAGTGTCATGAACGGAACGAGGATAGGACCCAAATATGCACGACTCCAAACCAAATGGACAGTTTCCAAAAAGAGAGGTTTAATAGACGGGCATAGGTCGGTACACAGACAGGCAATCCAAGAAAGGCAACAGTATCCAAAAACATGAGGCAAAGAGGCGAGGTCGATAATCGGAACAGGGTCAAGTCTTACTGTGAGTCTGTGACGTGGAAACAAGGAATGCTGGAACGCGACGACAAGGTACAACGAACTGGCGACGAGAGGGAATGAGACACGAGGTTAAATACAAGGGGTAATTAGGGTGAACGAGGCACAGGTGGTGAAAATGCTCACAGGAGCAAGTGTGTGTGAAACAGGGGTAAGACAAAAACCGGAACACACACCCATGACAGTACCCCCCCCTTAACGGCCGGCCCCAGACGGCCCCTGGATGCCCAACGTGGAAGTCCCGAATGAGCGAGTCATCCATGATAAACGCAGACGGCACCCATGAACATTCCTCAGGCCCGTAGCCCTCCCAGTCCACCAGATATTGAAACCCCCTCCGACGAGACGACAACAGCCGCTTCACAGAGAAGACAGGGGGGGAGGAGGGGGCCTGGAAGGCGGGACAAGAGGGGACTCCCGGGCTGCCTTGAGTAGGCTGACGTGAAAAGCAGGTTGGACCCGCATCGACCTTGGGAGCCTAAGCTTCATGTTGATGATCTTTGTGATGGGGAAGGGCCCAATGAACCTGGGAGCGAGCTTCTTGGACTCCACCCGGAGTGGAATATGTTTGGTCGCGAGCCAAACTCTCTGACCCACTTTGTAGTTCGGGGCCGGTGTCCTCCGACGGTCAGCAGCGGCTTTGTAGGACCGTCCCTGGCGCAGCAGCATCTGGCGGGCTCGCTCCCAGGTCCTCCTGCAGCGTCTCACCAAGGTCAATGCCGCTGGAACTGTGGACTCTGGGGCTATGGCAGGAAACGGAGATGGTTGGTAACCATGCACATTGTGAAAAGGCGATAGACCAGTGGATGCAGAAGGGAGGGAATTGTGGGAGAATTCGACCCAAACCAGTTTCTGAGACCACAATCGCGGCTCCTGTGAAGGGAGACATCGGAGCCCAGTCTCCAGGTCCTGGTTCAGCCTCTCGGTTTGGCCGTTGGGTTCAGGGTGAAACCCAGATGACAGACTGACGGTAGCACCTATGAGATTGCAAAACTCCTTCCAAAATTGCGAAATGAATTGGGGACCCCTATCAGACACCACATTCTTGGGGAAACCATGGAATTTGAATACCTGATTGTTCATTAACTCTTCAGTATCTTTAGCTGAGGGGAGTTTTGGGAGTGCAATGAAGTGAGCCATTTTCGAGAACCTGTCAACAACGGTGAGAATTGTGGTATTTCCTTTCGAGGCCGGTAATCCTGTCACAAAGTCTACGGAAATGTCTGACCAAGGACGTTGTGGTATTGGCAGGGATCGCAACTCCCCAGAAGGACGTTGACGAGAGGGCTTGTTCGCAGCACATACCTGGCAAGCATTGACGTAATCGATAACATCCCTCCTAACATTAGGCCACCAAAAGCGCTGTTCGACCACTGATTGCGTTTTGGCAATGCCTGGGTGACATACAGTTGGGTTCGTGTGAGCCCAGTGGATGACTCTTCCCCTTAAGGTCGGAACCACATAAAGCCTGTTTTCAGGGCAATCTTCAGGGCTAAGAGTGTTTTTAAAAGCCCCTTTAACCGCAGTTTCAATGTCCCAAACAAAAGCGGAAATTAAACATGACTTGGGCAAAATAGTCTTAGGGTCAGACAAAGAATTCTCTTCGCAGAAAATACGTGACAAAGCATCTGGTTTACCATTTTTAGAACCAGGTCGGTAGGATAACGTGAAATTAAATCTAGTGAAGAACAGAGCCCATCTAGCCTGCCTCGCATTTAATCTTTTAGCAGATTTAATATACTCAAGGTTCTTGTGATCTGTCAATACTAAAAACGGAGTCTGTGCCCCCTCTAGCCAGTGCCTCCACTCCATCAAAGCCACCTTGACTGCCAGCAGTTCACGGTCACCAATGTCATAATTTTTCTCAGCTGGGGTCAGTTTTTTGGAGAGAAAAGCACAAGGATGTAATTTATCATCCTTGAGAGATTTCTGGGAGAGCACTGCTCCTATTCCGGCATCAGACGCATTGACTTCTACCACAAACTGCTGTTTGAGATCTGGCAAAGTAAGGATGGGAGCGGAGGTAAAGCTCGATTTAAGTTTTTGAAAAGCTGCCTGACAAAGCGGGTTCCATACAAAAGGTCTGTGTGGCGAGGTAAGATCATGCAAAAGAGAGGCTATAGAACTGAAATTTCTGATGAATTTTCTGTAGAAGTTTGCGAACCCTAAGAACCTTTGTACATCTTTGCGTAACGTGGGAGTAGGCCAATTAATAATGGCATCGACTTTGCAAGGGTCCATTTTTACTTCACCTTGAGCCAGGACGAAACCCAGAAAAGAAACGGACACCTTATGGAACTCACATTTCTCAGCCTTGACATATAGTTGATTCTGCAGTAACCGCTGCAATACAGAGCGGACATGAATAATGTGAGTCTCCTCATCCGGGGAGAATATCAAAATGTTGTCCAAATAGACAAAAACATAAACATTCAACATGTCACGCAGGACATCATTGACAAGGTTTTGGAAAACAGCTGGCGCGTTAGTAAGTCCAAAAGGCATTACCAAATACTCATAATGTCCCGTTGGTGTGTTGAATGCTGTTTTCCATTCATCCTCCTCCCTTATCCTGACAAGATGATACGCATTTCTTAAGTCCAGTTTGGTGAAAATCTTGGCTCCCTCCAGGAACTCAAAGGCAGTGGAGATGAGGGTAAGAGGGTACCTGTTTTTTACAGTTATCTCGTTGCGACCCCGGTAATCGATACAGGGTCGCAGGGTCTTGTCCTTTTTGTCCACGAAGAAAAATCCTGCTCCCGCAGGGGATGAAGAAGGGCGAATGATCCCGGTTGCCAGTGATTCTTCCACGTACTCCTTCATGGCCTTGTGTTCCGGCCCTGAAAGAGAGAACAACCTCCCTCGTGGGGGTGTGGTTCCAGGCAGCAAGTCAACAGCACAGTCATAAGGTCTGTGGGGTGGAAGGGATTTGGCCTTGGAAAAAATGTCTTTAATATCCTGGTAACAGGTGAGCACTTGAGATAAATCACGATCCCCAGATGGGGTCTGTGGATTGTCCTTAGAGACATAGCCCTGAACATCACATGGCGGCTTGAAACAGTTCCGGGCGCAATTGCTGCCCCATGACATAACCTGCCCAGAGGACCAGTCAATGTGGGGGTTATGTAATTTCAACCATGGGTTCCCTAAGATAAGGTCATGATTCATGGCGTCAAAAGCATGAAAACTAATGTGTTCCGAGTGAGAATCAGGAAATGTCAATGTGAGTGTTTGGGTGCGGTGAGTGATCTTTCCCATAAAACGGCCGTCTGCAGCATAGGTGTTGCGGTGGCGTTTTATTTGAAAGGTTCTAAGGTGCATACGTCTAACGAGGAGGGAGTTAAGTAAGTTAGTGTCAGAACCAGAGTCAATTAATACAGGTGTATGAATTTCTTGATCAGGAGAGCATAGTGTCACTTTAGGAAGAACCCGTGTAGGGTCTTCCTTAATGAAATTCAGACTCACCTCTGCCGTGCCCTTGCTACAGGCAACTTTGACGTGACAGTTGCTCACGGAATGACCCAACTGACCGCAGTAGAAGCACCGCCCTTCCCTCAGCCGGCGTTGACGTTCCTCAGGGGAGAGACGGAACCTGCCCAGTTGCATGGGTTCATCCGTGGGGACGCTAGCCAGTGGGTTGAGACCGGAAACAGGGGATCTACCTTGATTTGGCTGGTCACCGAGGCTCGTCCTCAAAGTGCGCGGTGACCCAGCCCTCCGCCGATCTCCATCCAGCTCGCGATCCAAAAGCATCTTGTCGATTTTTACGGCGAGAGCGATGAGAGTGTCCCAAGTCGGTCGGCAGGTCGAGCGGGACTAAATGATCCTTGACGGCGGGGGATAGTCCTTGAAAAAAGGCATCGAGTAGCGCCCGATTATTCCAATGACTCTCAGCTGCTAGAATGCGAAACTCAATCGCGTAATCTGACACCCTGCGCTTGCCTTGTTGTAAGGTGACAAGGGAGCGAGCTGCCTCATGATCTGGTGTGAAAAATAGAAAAATTTGCTCCATAGTCTTCACGAAAAAAGCCCATGAATGACACGCGGCGGAATTGCGGCTCCATTCAGCAGTAGCCCACGCCTCCGCACGACCAGTCAGGTGGGAAATGACAAAAGCGATTTTTGCCCGCTCGGTGGGGAAGGCAGCTGCCTGCAGCTCAAAGTGGAATTCGCACTGCGTGGTGAACGGCTTAATGTTCCTAGAATCTCCAGAGAACCTCTCCGGTGGAGAGAGATGTGGGCAGACAGCAGTGGAGGTGGCAGGTGGCTGCATGGTGACTGCTTCACATGGAAATGTTGGCACCGTGGCGCTATCGGGTGTGGTGCCAACTGGTTCCTTCTCTTGAATCATTTTCATAAGAAGTTCAAACTGCGAGGCCACCTGTCTCATCATATTGTCCTGATGCCTTGACAGTCCCTCTAGATGAAGGTGGAGGGCAGCAAGCTGCTCATCCTGCTTCAAGAGGCGTTGACCCTGCGCTTGAAGGGCTTTGCGCACCGGGTCTGAGTCTGCTGGGTCCATGTTATGGCCAGTTCGTTCTGTCATGAACGGAACAGAGGATAGGACCCAAAAATGCACGACTCCAAACCAAATGGACAGTTTTCAAAAAGAGAGGTTTAATAGACGGGCATAGGTCGGTACACAGGCAGGCAATCCAAGAAAGGCAACAGTATCCAAAAACATGAGGCAAAGAGGCGAGGTCGATAATCGGAACAGGGTCAAGTCTTACTGTGAGTCTGTGACGTGGAAACAAGGAATGCTGGAACGCGACGACAAGGTACAACGAACTGGCGACGAGAGGGAATGAGACACGAGGTTAAATACAAGGGGTAATTAGGGTGAACGAGGCACAGGTGGTGAAGATGCTCACAGGAGCAGGTGTGTGTGAAACGGGGAAGACAAAAACCGGAACACACACCCATGACAGTAAGGTGCGACGTTGCAACGGTGTGCGCCAGCGATTCAAATGTTCAATCGCGGCAAAAACAGTGGCCAATTGATCGGCCACTCATGAAAACAGTTGCCACACTACGCACACCGCGCGACAGTTCAGTTGGGTTCGGCCCCGTCGCTCGATGTGCGGCAGACTTTACAGGTGTTCATTTGTGGAATGACTATGAGAATGACCAGAAAATGTATGGTCGCGTTCTCTTTTTAAGGAGTAGGCATAATAAGCAGTGGCTTCATCCTCCACCTTTTGAGTTGGCTTTATCCTTTGTTGGTTTTCTGAAGTTATTGATTTCCTGAACGCTAATCAAATAAAAATCTATCTATCGCTCTGTCGGTCTAGCTAGCTAGCTATCTAGCTATCTCAAGTGATCCAATACGAGGCATTCAAAGGTCTTATGAAAACAGATATCAGAACAAAAGGCTTGTAGTCATTCAGTCACAAATTTGTAGGGTTCCTGGGGACCGGGATGATCTTGGAGCGTTTAATAAAATAATAATAATAACAATTTAAACTTGTTTATATGTGCCCTGCGATTGGCTGGCAACCAGTTCAGGGTGTACCTCGCCTCGCCCGAGGATAGCTGGGGTAGGCTCTAGCACGCCCGTGACCCTAGTGAGGAGAAGCGGTACGGAAAATGAATGAATGAATGAATATAGGGCCTTTCAAAGAACCCAAGGTCACGTTACAGAGTCAAGGGGATCAAACATTGTATTAGGGAAAAGCCTGTGTTCTGAAAAAGTGTGTTCTGATGGCTACTTTGAATGAGTTCAGGGTTGGGGCATTGTGGATATCAGGTGTAAAATGGAAAGATTACAAATCTTAAAAATGACAAATCTGTAATTTGTCATTCTCCTTTTTGTTCCTATATTTTTGTATTCATCTGTGGCTTGTTGTTATGACCATTTTAGTGAAACCCACTGCTGAGAAGACCGATCCCAGCAAAGACCTAACAACAAAGAAGAGGAAATTCAGAAGGAAAGAAGGAGCCACAAATAGAATACAGACTGTCAGACACAAGCTTAAACAAGCCTTTATTTGTGGGTTAGTTGACGCTATTCATGATAAAAAGTGGCAGAGTTGCTCGTTGACATTTATTAATGTAATACTATCACATGCCAGTGAAAATATTTGAATTTGACAACAAAAAAATGAATATGAGACAAGATATTTAGATTACAGCTTTCATTGATACACAAAACCTTTTGTTTAAACACAGATTTTTCATGTGGGCAAAAGTATTGGAATGTGTGACTGACAAGTGTGTGTGGGGTTATTTTTCGCCAGGTGTGTCATATTCCATTGATTATTCGAAAAATAAATTGCGCTGAATCTCAGATTTGGGTTTTGCCTGCGTGACTTCATTTACAGTGTGTAACCAACAACAACAAAAAAACCCTATCAAGAACAAAATAAATGGATCTAGGTTTCCCTTGCCCGGACACGGGTCACCGGGGCCCCCCTCTGGAGCCAGGCCTGGAGGTGGGGCTCGAAGGCGAGCGCCCGGTGGCTATGCCCCACATTCAACGTATTTTTTTTGTATATGTGTGATCTGGGTATACGTCAGTCCCATTCTCTGCCTGCATTGCGCCACAGAGCCAGTCAACAACAGCGGCCAGTTCTGGAACTAACAGACCTTGTCAACGGCAGTGTAAGTGACAAATGGAAACTATTTTTGACACATTGTTCTGTCCCGTGCCCTACGATTGGCTGGCAACCAGTTCAGGGTGTACCCCACCTCTCGCCCAAAGATAGCTGGGATAGACTCCAGCACGCCCGCGACCCTAGTGAGGATAAGCGGTACAGAAAATGGATGGACGGATGGATTTTCTGTCCCGGCTTTCTATTTTATCGGATATCTGTTACATCGGGGTCCGTTTTATCGAGGTTCCAGTGTACCTGGAAATAAAAGCTGAAACTTTTAAAATCTTTTGTCTCATATTAATCCTTTGATGTCAAACACAAATCTTTTCATTCAATAGCAAAGATAAAGAAATTGATGTCACTGTTATAATACATTTGGAGGGGAGTGTAACATCTGCCTTGCTTGACAGGATTTTGGGAGTTTACAGGTCTATTCAGGGTTTCTTCATTGATATTCTCCAAGCTGATTATCGTGTTGCCACTGATGTCTACGCACTCATGTTCCTGACTGATGTTATTGACTTCATCATCATTGTGTTTGGATTTTGGGCTTTCGGGGTAAGTAAAGGTTTTCCATCTATCCTTTATACCCTGCTTATCCTGAGTGTGGTCACTGTGGCAGAAAGCAAAACCCAGGCAACCCTTCGCGAGCAGTACATTCCAAGGCCCCCTTAGTTAACCTTGGACATTTCTGTGACAGATTTGCGATGTAATCACTCAGGGCCTGTCTGAGAATCATCTAGCTGTGGTTAAGCCCAGAACGCTTCCAAATGGATGCACCCAAATTGAAATGAAATCAGTGAATGGAATAACAGCACCACACTCCCTCAGGACATGGCTTAGCTTGTAGGCTTAAGTGTTGCAGACCTCAGTCCTTCTGTTAAGACCAAAGACTTGCAGATGAAAAATATGGGCATTGAAACAGGCCGCTGGAGAGGTGCTGGTTTGCTTCCCAAGCACTAGAGATTCCACTGAGCAAGGTACTATCAGATAATCTATACGCAAAGAACGGTAGTGATAATTCTCGTGAGAATTGGGTCTTTTATAACATATAATTATTTAATCACGAGTAGAATCCGATTATTCTACTTCCAGTCTTATGAGCCACCGCAATGTAGTAATGGTGGCGCATGCACGCGCAGCGGCTTCTCTCTGTCCCAAGCGAACGGTGTTTTCGTGTCTTTCGTCTTATATGTCAGTGTTTTAGCCCGACTTTGTCAAGTCTGTTTGTCAAGACAGATCCCGCAGAGACAACGTTTTGGTATTCAGTCTCAAAGAGGGTATGGAGAAGGACAGCGTCCTCGCTTACCTGACGGAGAAGATCCCAATGTGGTTCTCTAACCTGGCAGCTTCCCCCTGGTGTTGATGAGATGTCACTGCCTCGGGCGCCCAGGACCCCAGCCTGATGGTAGACAACTCGCCCACAGCCATGAATGAAGTTCCTCTCCTACACTGACAGGGACCGCATCCTGAATGCAGCCAGGGAAAATCCTTATACAGTACGATGGATGGCCTCTGAAATTCGCTCCTCACTACAGTGAAGCCACTGCAGCCCGCCATAAACCTTGCTCTAAACTGATGCACGAGGCCTGTGTACAGGGCTGCAAGGGTTTCTTGCTATATGCGGCTACCATAAAGTGTACCAAGGGAAAGAAAGAAGCTCAAACTTCATCTCTCCTTCCCTCCCGCCACCAGAGGCCTCGCATAGCAAAAGTACGCCGAGGCTCACATGCTGAGAGGTAGTGTGGTGCCAAAGTAAAGGTGTCGTAGTGTCATAGAACACTTAACTGGACATTCTAATAAGCACACACTGCATGTTTCCTTGTGTGAAAAAAACCCAGAAGAATTATGCCAACACCATCACCACATCACCATCATCAAAGTCCCCGTGCCTAGGAGGGATGACAGCCTGACTTCGGCGGGTGCAAAACTACGGGGCAGCCGGGGAGAACAAAGGGTCCGTGGGCGCCCACCAGACTCTGTCGGGGTGGAAGGCATAGATGGGGTCAAGGGCAACGCGGTAGAAGCTGCGGTTGCAGGTAAGGGAGGACAACCCCGGCGCATGGGCCAAGCCAACTCCAAAGCCCGAGCAACGTCTATGTGGGCCATCTTAACCCCTAACAGTTTCAGGCTTACCGCCAAAGTCTATGATAAGGTCTTTGCCCCCATGCTGCAGGACCCTGAACTTGTTAGCTGCCTCAGTGTTAGCGTAGACAAATTTTATTGATTCACTCACCCAATTGACTTGACTGAAGTTCCGCGCGGTGGAGGCTGAGGCTCGGAACGGGAGGAAACACATCAGACCTCTTCACATCGTGAAAGCCTCCTTTGCACCATATAATCTTATAATAATCTTGGTTTTCGCTACTTTCTTATTCTGGGTCGGCGGACTGTAGGCATCGAAACTGGGAACTGAATTTTTTTATTTGAACGATCCCGGTAGAACCGGAATGTTAGTCCCGGTTCCAATCGGTTCTCGATTCTCGATGCCCAACCCTAGCTAGGGACCAGAGAGAATGTCCCAAAGGCCTCCAGCTGGGAGGAGCGCTGTCTGGTTGGCAACCAAGGATTCGTGGCCTCCAGGATGAATTCACTCAGGACCCGTAGGACCTGGCCAATAACCAGCTCGGCAGACGAGGCCTGCAGGTCACGCATTGGGCTGCCTTCATTGAACAGTGGAACCACTCACACAATACGCTGGCCTGAGGGTGATAGGCTGCCATGTAACTTAACCCCCAGGCTGTCGGCGACTGCGTCCAAAAGCTCCGAGGTGAATTGTGACCTCCAGTCAGAGGAGATGTCAGACGGGGTACCAAAATGTGCCACCCATGTGCTGATGAACGTCGGCCACCTCAGGGGCTACAGTTGAGGAGAGTGGAACGGTCTTGGGGCAGCGAGTCATCCTGTCCACCATGGTGAAAATGGAGATGAAGCCATGTGACGGGGAAGCGAGTCCACGAGGTCAACGTTGATGTGCTCGAACGTCCTTTCGGGAACTGTGAAAAGCCAGAAAGAAGCGTTGCTATCGCGATGTACCTTAGCCCGTTGACAGGCCACGAGTCCACCCAGGACTTCACATCCTTCTTAAGGCTCTGCCACA
This sequence comes from Phyllopteryx taeniolatus, assembly GCF_024500385.1. Lineage (NCBI taxonomy): Eukaryota > Metazoa > Chordata > Actinopteri > Syngnathiformes > Syngnathidae > Phyllopteryx > Phyllopteryx taeniolatus. Next base: position 25,045,521 of record NC_084512.1, read on the forward strand.
CAAACATCTGCGAGACTATCTTCACGGATGGATTCCAGCCGGGTTGTGAGAGGTTGTGTACTACTGAAATCTACCCGTAGCCAGTTAACAGGGACCAGCGGGTGTGGCTGGCCAGTAGAAAGGTCACACAACAACTCAATGCCCGTCTCTCCCCCACAGCCACATTCTCCAGCTGTAACCCTGGGTCCAAACCCTTGAGGGCCTGGACACAGAGATCCGAGGCCTGGTCCACGCTCAAACGGGCATAATCCAGACCTAGCTAAATAGTCCCTGGAGAGGCTGTCCGTGACCACGTTGGCCTTACCAACAACATGCTAGTTGTCAGTGCTGTACTCCGAAATGAACGACAGTTGGCATTGTTGGCGGGCAGACCACGGCTCCACCACCTTCGACATGGAGAATGTGAAGGGTTTATGGTCTACGTACGCCGTAAAGGGGAGGCCCTCCAGCAGGAAACGGAAATGGCGAATCGCCAAGAGGCCGAGGAGCTCTATGTCAAACGTGCTGTATTTGCGTTCCCTGGGGGACAGGGACAAGAAGAGGACTATGCTGATCACATGCACCTTAAAATTGATGGACAGGCAATATCGAAAGTACCGTAATTTCTCGTGTATAATGCAAATTTTTTTCCCCCAAATTTTTTTTATATATGTACAGTTATGCTCATAAATTTATATACCCTGGCAGAATTTGTGAAATATTGTTTTTTTTTTTTATATGACTGATGACTGAACAACAACCATCACTAATTTCTTCATGGTTATGTTTTGTTTGATGCTAATGCTTTTCTGAAAGGCTTGACAGTTTAATTTTAATCCCATTAAAATCAAATTAAATGTATTTCGCCTGGCCCGTCATGTTTTCTTTAAAGAATTGTACCCATCTTACAAATTCTGCCTCGGTAATCAAACATATGAGCACAACTGTGTGTTTACTCATTTACTAAATAAAAGTAGGGCAGTGAATTCCAAAATAAGAGCAAAATAAAAAGAAAGTATTACGTGTTCAAATAAAGTGCTTAACTTCAGAATAATTATTTTAAAAAACTAACAAAATACCGATAATGTTTTAATCACATGGGTAGAAGCAAAATCATGCATTGTACATAGGTGGAAGGATTTTCCAGAATTTTGAGGTCAACTTTGGGGGTGCATATTATATATGGGTGTGCATTATACACGGTAAAGGCCCCAAAATTCCTGTGAATAACCAGGATGAATCGTTGAACTTCAAATGTAAAAAAACTAAATTTCAAAATATGTAGATCTCTTTACGAAACTGATATTTTATTTTCTCTCGTCTTCATCACTTCTTACATTATACAAAACTCTTGAACCTTTGAATTACTGTCATCTGTGTCAACACATTTCCGAGCCTTACAGAAAAAAATCCAAGAAAGTGGTAGTGCTATTTCCCAGTCTGATTTCAATGCTCCCACAAGTCCGCTCTTTCGTCGCCATGGAATATTAAGACTTCTCGAACTCAGTATTCATGAAAATGTTTGTACAATGTACCATGTCATAAATAAAATTCCAAACTCGGTGAGCTTCTCCCGATCAGCTGCTCTCTATATGCATACAACACCAGGCACAAAGATATTATGACTGAGAAAAAGCGAACACTAAAAACCACCAGCCTATGTGTGGTGTGCCACGGTCCACAGAACTGGAACCAGCTCAGTGCTCATCTAAAAACAGCCCAATCTCTCTCCATTTTCAAAAGGAAATTAAAAATTAAACTATTGTCCATGTATTTCTAATTTGCTCGAACCTACTGACTGGGATCGATATCCTGTTTTGTTTTGTTTCGTCTGTAAAGTATTAATTGTATGTGTACCTTACGTTATTTTGTTTTGTCTTTTGTTAAGTGTTAAATGTCCCGAGCCCCCACCCAATAAGCTTTAAGTAGCTTTTATGGTGTGTGTCTATTCACATGTTGTGTGGTATACGTCGGTATATCCTGATGCTGATGTGATGTGTGTATTGCTTGTGAATAAACTGAAACATAAATGACAATGAACCCGACATATTATAAAATACGACAGTGGGCCAATAGACACAAAATTAAAGTTTAAAGATAAAATAAACAGTAGCAATAGTAGAGAGGAAAATGTTCCCTTAAACACTCAAGTGGCTGAATTTTAATTAAAAAAAAAACACAATGTGAATCTTGAGAACTTTAGTAATCTTGCACAAACATGAAATAAAGGTGCAGCAATTTTTAATCCACACACTCCAAATATTAATCAACGTGACATTCAAGTACAAAATGCAATTCAATAAAAAATGACCTTGTCATGTCAAGTTTATTTGTATAGCCCTTAATCACAAACAAGTCACAAAAGGCTTCACAGGCCCACAGTTGGCAATGATTGACGACATCCCCTTATCTAAACCCCCCAATCGGGCAATGAAAGACTCAAAACCCCATTTGGGGAAAAAATAAACCTTGAGAAGGGACCACAGATGGGGGTGGGGGATCCCCCTTCCAGGATGACCAGGCTGCAATGAATGTCGAATTCATCACAGTCTGGTGCTGTACTATGTTCATGTTGGTCAAGTCCCGTGTTGGTGTACTGCCTTAACAGTTGGTCAATACCGAATAACACTGAACCTTGGCTAGAGTTTTGCAGAATTATTGGGACAATTGGGTATGTGAACAGGCAACTCTGAGGTCATGCTCAATGTCCAGTCTCTTTCTGTTTTTGGTCTTCAGCTGAACCCAGGCAGAGAAGCCATACTCACATAAATATAGTGCTGAAGGGAAGGAGGGTCTTTCTTTAATGCTTGAGTGGGAAGGGAAGGGTATCCAGTCATCACAGCGAGGCACCAGAACAGGGAGAGGCTTACCTCAGTGAATTTTGTTGCATGTGCGGTCGCATGCCAGCTCCACCAGCTGACTCTCCTTGTTGCTGGGCAGCGGAACGCTTTCCATGTCGACTCCAAAGAGGTTACGAATCCACTCATCATTCCTCTGTTTCTCAGGAAAATAGTCTGTAAACCGTTCCAGCAGTTTCAGATTCCGATGCCCCATGATTGTGTTTCCTGCGATGTCCAGCCGCTGTCCCTCGTGACAGGCGTTTGGGAACATGTCGAGTTATTTTTATGAAACATGACTTGCCCACGATGATCTCTTTTTTGTTGAAAGCATTACATCGCTCAACCGTGAAGCACTGGTACCATATCCTTTGTTAGCAGGACCTCCTGATGCAAAAAACAATGGTTGCAAGTTGCATTTGGAACTTTCTAAAGAATTCTCCTCACCACCCTCGAGTTTTTCCCTGTCATGCAGGCAGCAGCATCAGTTGTGATCCCAGTTTAGGCCCACCAAACTCAAATACAGGTCCACGGAGCTGAAGATGTCCTCTGCTGTTGTTGTGGTAGGGAGCTCTCATGAACAGAGAAATTGTTCCTGCAGGTCTCCATCCCACACGTTTTACATACATGAGTAAAAAAGCGTTTATGTCCGTAAATTCGTCCATTTGTAGCGCAAAATAATGTCAACCGACATAGCTTCAATTTGTCCAACTTACATATAGTGTCATTTGAAAGTCTTATACTTTGAAGTTTATCTCGTGTGGATTGATCAAACACCTGTCTCACCATATCCGTGGCTGCAGGTAAAATAAGCTCTTCTGCAATTGTGTGTGGCTTCTTCAACTTGCAACATATGTAGTGCCACTTCATAAGATGCACGGAGTGCCTGTTCCTGCTTAGAGCATGAAGATGTAAGACACTTTTGTGATGGCCTCAGGTCTGTGTCTTCTTTGAAAGTACTCAGTACTTGTCATTGTGAGAATGATGTTTTGTTTGCAAATGCCGCATGAGTTTTGATGGCCTCATGCTTTCTTGTGCCAATACGTTGAGGCACAAAACACATTGAGGCCGTTTGCCTTTTTTTTGTCATCAATATTAAAAAAAAACCTGTTATATAATCTGTGCCATACCTGCGTTTCGCCATTGTCGATACTGATTAGCACGTTGCAATTGAAAATGAACCATAGCTCTTCTTCTCTTTGTAAAATCATAGTAGTCCATTAGCATTACAAGGCATCGTCCCCACCTAGGTTTAGGAGTGTGAATAGCAGGCAATCCGAGCCCTACAAAATTAAAACATGGTCATTTTCTTTCCCCCCCCCCCCCCAGTTAAAGTCCGACAACCCATTTGAAAATGTGTCCACGACCCACTTTTGGGTCGCGACGTACCAATTGAGAATCACTGGTATCCAGCACGATGTCACATTTGAATCATTTTCTTGTATTTGCTTCCTTAGAAACACAGTGCAGCAGCTGATATTGCCTCCACCTTGTCAGAGGACCAGGTTCCAGAAGCATTTCTGGTGATGCTTCTCATCCAGTTCACCACCATGATCATCGACAGAGCTTTGTACCTGCGTAAAGCTGTCCTGGGGAAACTAATTTTCCAGGTTCAGTTTACCTGTTCATATAATTCATATCATTATTTAACCTCCTGATTCTATTCTGAAGGAGTCAAGAGATTGTATACAGTACTAAATTCGCAAAGTGTCTAATATTTTCCTGCCATTTAGACTACACAAGGTTGTAATTCTACTATTATCCTCTTTTCTCCAATATTGTGTATATGATTGGCAGCTCAAAGCGCTGTAAAATTCACCTAATACAGTGGAACCTCAGTTTTCGCATGCCCAAGATTTCTTCCGTTTTTTTAGCCCAAAATTTGTCCCAGTTTTGGTACATCCAATCGTTTTTTGTATAGTTGAAAATGGTCCATATGAAACTCATCCACCTGCCCGTGTCACTCGGCCACTCACTTCCGGGAATGCACCCTCTCAAAAAGCATTCCATGCACATGCACAACTTCACTGATTGAGTGAGCGTCAACACACACAGCATCCCATGTGTTCCAGAAAAGCTGGGACAGGTGATTTTTGATTTTTGAAACCGTTTGGACATTTTCAGTTCGGTCGATCCCTTTCGGTTCATAACACATATGACTCTTTTTTTCTTTTTTTTCATTTACCAATGAGGCAAAGCAGTGTGTACACTCCAGAGTAAAGTATCAAGTTAGCAAAGATGGCGGGGCAGACATGTCTTTCGTGTGATGCAGCAGTCAATCATATTGCAGTGGGTGCGTCACCAGAGATCTTTATGGAGAGAAGAGATACAGTCTCTGTAGAAGTAATAGGCTTATGATGGTACTACTGCGTCTTTAGTTCCTCAGCACAAGATCTCTGATACATAATAACAAACAACTTGGAACTGGTTAGAAATTGCTATATTCGTGTCTCTTGTGATGTTTTGATAACCACGGAAACTTTACTTCACCCGAGCATATGCGATGCCAGCATGCAGTGAGCTAGCCTTTAAAAAGTTGGGGGCATAAATGAACTGTTGTAATTCCTGCACCGTTTACCTGATTTGGATGCAAATAGCCTTGAAGCTGAAAGTCTACAGTTAAACCACATCCTGTTCATTTCATTTAAAATCCATTGTGCTGGTGTTAAAAGCCAAAAAGATGATAATTGTTCCTATGTTCCAGTTTTTATGGACCTGACTCGAAGCATATATGAATTCTGCTCATAACATAAAGATAGTTTATTGAGTGAACTTTTCATTGACATATGCAGAGGCGGGTAGAGTAGCCAAATATCTTACTCAAGTAAGGGTACTGTTTCTTTAGAATAATATGACTGAAGTAAAAGTAAAAAGTAGTCCTCCTGTCATGAGCTGTGCCCTGCAGTTCCCTTGTTGGAGCTTGGGTGGCGCTTTGCGCCCCTCTCGCCCTCCCTCCCTCCCTCTCTTTCTCCCTCTCTCTCTCTCTCTCTCTCTCTCTCTTCCCAGTAATCAGCACCACCTCGGCCACACACCTGTTGTCAATCAGCCTTCATCATCACCCGCAGTTAAGCCTGCCAGATCCAAGAGTCCACTGCCAGAGTATTAACGTTGTCCTGTGATACACCCGCTCTCAAACCGACACGTAAGCTACGCCAGTCCTCGCAATACTTCTGACCTCCATGTTTTTCCTTGTCCTCAGTGCTCCTTCCGTGTTCCCCGCCGACCTCTTCCACCACGCCGCCAAGCCATCCACCTGCTTACGCCACCGCACATTCCCTGTCTAGACGATCCGCCAGTATGCCTCAAGGATCCATCGCCGTAGTCCTCTTCAGTAAACCATTCACCACCAACCTCTCAGTCTCCACTTGCTTCTGGGTCCAGAGAAAAGTTATACCATCGTATCGTGACACCTCCAAATATTTACTTGAGTAAGAGTAAGAAAGTACTCCGTGAAAAAACTACTCAAGTAAAGAGTAACTTGTAACTTCTGATTTAAAAAAAATACAAAATAAATAAATAAAAAATCAGAGCATGTGTCACGAGCGGATTAAGACTGGACCCAAGAGCAGGCAGAGGCTAGAGGTGTGATGAAAAGTTTATTGAAAAAGGGGAATGGAGATGGTCCTTGAGATGTGCTGGCAGGTTGTTGAGGCAGAGAATGTGTGGCAGGCGGTGACGAGCACAGGCGGCTGGCTTGGCGGCGTGGTGGCAGATATCCACTTGGCGAGGAACACGGAGGGAACACTGAGGACAAGGAGAAACACGGAGGTCAGAAAGATGACTAGGAATTACGTAGCTTAATTGGAAACTGGGGAGCCGTTGTACCGCAGGAGAAGCTTCAATACTCTGGCGAGAGTTTCCGGGATCTGGCAGGCTTTCATGCAGGTGATGATGAGGGCTGATTGATCACAGGTGCGCGGCCGAGGTGGTCCTGATTACTGTGAAGAGAGAGAGGGAGGGTGAGAGAGACGGTGAGAGGAGCGCAAAGCGCCACCCAGGCTCCAGCAAAAGGATTGCAGGACATAAATACATTTCAAAAATACAATAAAATAAAATTAAACATGGGAGTCCACACACACCTTGCACCATTTAAAATTTTAACTGCCCCAAAACCAACAACACTTGCATTGGGCCCTACTGAAACCTTATTTGCTTTACTCACTTAAATGACTGAATGAAGAAGCTGTTCACTGATCAGAATTATTGATAGCGTGTGTGTGTGTGTTTGAGCGTGCGGCGGCGAGTGTGTGTGTGAGAGAGAGAGATCTGCGTCTTACCAGAAGGTGTTTTCTCAAGTTAGAAGTGGGCTGAAATGTAAAATTATCGATTCTTCACGTAAATACTCAAGTAAAAGTAAAAAATATGTTGCATTCAAAGTTCTCTGACAAGTACAATTTATCCAAAATGTTACTTCAGTAAATGTAAAGGAGTAAATGTAACGCGTTACTACCCACCTCTGCATTTATGATGATCATCAGTAGACCTTTGTTGTTGCAGTCGAAAAACCTCACGGTAAACCACCAAACCAAAATATCATAAAAATTATGAATACTGAAATAAGGATCTTTTCTCAATTGAGTCACAAATGTACTTACTCAGTGTGTAATCTGGGCTTGTTTAATTCAACACAAAGCTGATATACAGTATTTGGAAGGAGCTATCACTTGTTCTGTTTTATGAATTGCAACAGGTGAATACAAAGGTTTATTGTACCTTTTGCCATCCATCATTATTCTGCCTGCCACTACTGTATTTGCCGCTGACATAGAACAGCCAATTTATATTTCTGATAAATAAAAAAAAAAACAATTTCAATAATTATAATACAATAACAACAACAGTAATAGTTATTAATAATGACATGAACATACTTTCACTTTTAACCTAACTATACATGACATCGACAAAACGTGAACTGAACTGAAAACCGTGACCACAAAACCGAGATACGAACCAAACCATGGATGTTGTGAACAGTTCCACCCCGAATCCATTCCTTTGTCCACAAAGGCTATGCAGTGAATTTAGTCTCCAGTTCCATTGCAGATGTCACACCAAGACATGGTCATGTATTTTGGTGATGAAAAAGGGAGGATCCCAGGGCAATTAGTTATTTACCGATTGCTCCAGAATAGATTGATATTATTGGAAAGTTTCATTTTCTTGAGGAAAGAAAATGCATAAAGAGAATTTGTTAGTTGTTGGCCCTCTGGACTCTATAGGTCCTTTTAGGGTGTCTGAAACGGATTCATTGGATTTCCATTATTTCCTGTGGGAGTTATTTCTGCAGTTTTCATACGATTTTAGTCTGACTTTTTGGAGCAAAAAACAAGGTTCCACTGCACGTGCAAATAAGAATTTCATGAAAACGGACTCAGAAATGCCTTCAAGCATATGAATTGCCTTACTATTTTACATTTTAATCATTGGATCCTTATGCTCTTATCCAAGGTTGTTCTTGTGTTTGGGATACACCTGTGGATGTTCTTTATCCTACCTGCTGTCACTGAAAGGTGAATTTCAATTGAACAACTTCATGGTTTGATTATCATACTATGACATGATAACAAAATAAATGTTATTTTTACATTATTTTCTTCATCAATATCGTAGTTGTCTCTGTCACTTGTTTCCATTTGTAGGAGATTCAATCAGAACTTTGTGGCCCAGCTGTGGTACTTCGTCAAGTGTATTTACTTTGCCCTGTCAGCGTACCAGATCCGTTGTGGGTACCCTACTCGTATTCTTGGCAACTTCCTCACCAAAAATTACACCCACCTAAACTTGTTTCTCTTCCAAGGGTATGAACACAATACCAACCTGAATCTTTCAATGTTTTTATATTTAGTACATTAACAGTAGAGCATGTTTCAAATAATAGTGTTTTGATATACAAGGTTCACAATGTGTTGTGCGTGTGTGTGTGTAGTTTTCGTCTGGTTCCCTTCCTTGTCGAGCTGCGAGCAGTAATGGACTGGGTTTGGACAGATACCACTCTGTCTCTCTCCAACTGGATGTGCGTGGAAGACATTTATGCAAACATTTTCATCATCAAATGCAGCCGTGAAACAGAGAAGGTATGACTTACCTCGTCAGCATATGGGCCATTTGTGGCCCACGCTTTTTTTGTTTTTTTTAATTCACCCGCCACATTATGAGATAATATTCGAGACCAACAATGTTGAAATATTGAATGTTACAGAATCTGACACGAGTATTAATAACGATTTGCTTTGTCACCTGTAGCACAAAGCTGAGATGTTGGATGTTTTTTTTCTTTGAATATATGCAACCAACGAGATTTTAGCTTGTTTGATAAACGAAAGTTGAAGAATATCAAAAAGGACCCTGCATACTTCTATTTATCTGTATGTGGGCTAGAAGTTGGACCCCACTTCTATGGGGTCAACTTGTATTCACGCTCAGAGTCCAACATTTGAATCATAGCAATTTTTTGTGAATTGTGAGGGACAGTCAAAATGTAATGAGCCCAATTTATTATAACCAACTAATAATTTTTCACAGTTTGGAGTATTTGTTTGAAGGTATTGTTTTAAAAAGTTTTGTTTAAGCCTGTCCTTTCCCTGTCCGCCATTTTGGAAATAAGGTCATTGTTGGATGCCCATCAGTAATTTCTCGTGTATAATGCGTAATGTCCCCCCCCCAAAGAATCTTCAAATTTTCAATAGTGCGCATTATACATACAGTGGGTACAGAAAGTATTCAGACCCCCTTAAAATTTTCACTTTGTTATATTGCAGCCATTTGTCCACACAGCACCCCATATTGACAGAAAAAAATGGGAATTGTTGACATTTTTGCAGATTAAAAAAGAAAAACTGAAATATCACACAGTCAGAAGTATTCAGACCCTTTACTTAGTATTTAGTAGAAGCACCCTTTTGAGCTAATACAGCCATGAGTCTTTTTGGGAATGATGCAAAAAGTTTTTCACACCTAGATTTGGGGATCCTCTGCCATTCCTCCTTGCAGATCCTCTCCAGTTCTGTCAGGTTGATGGGGAATGTTGGTGGGCAGCCATTTTCAGATCTCTCCAGAGATGCTCAATTGGGTTTAAGTCACAGAGTTGTTCTGAACCCACTCCTTTGTTATTTTAGCTGTGTGCTTAGGGTCATTGTCTTGTTGGAAGGTGAACCTTTGTCCCAGTCTGAGTCCTGAGCACTCTGGAGAAGGTTTTCGTCCAGGATATCCCTGTACTTGGCCGCATTCCCCTTTCCTTCGATTACGATCAGTCGTTCTGTCCCTGCAGCTGAAAAACACCCCCACAGGATGATGCTGCCACCACCATGCTTCACTGTCTGGACTGTATTGGACAGGTGATGAGCAGTGCTTGGTTTTCTCCACACATACCGCTTAGAATTTAGGCCAAAAAGTTCTGTCTTGGTCTCATCAGACCAGAGAATCTTATTTCTCACCATCTTGGAGTCCTTCAGGTGTTTTTTTTTGTTTAGTTTTTTTAGCAAACTCCTCTTGCACTGAGGAGATGCTTCCGTCAGGCCACTCTGCCATAAAGCCCCGACTGGTGGAGGGCTGCAGGGATGGTTGACTTTCTAGAACTTTCTCCCATCTCTTGACTGCATCTCTGGAGCTCAGCCACAGTGATCTTTGGGTTCTTCTTTACCTCTCTCACCAAGGCTCTTCTCCACCGATTGCTCAGTTTGGCCGGACGGCCAGCTCTAGGAAGGGTTCTGATCGTCCAAAACGTCTTCCATTTAAGGATTATGGAGGCCACTGTGCTCTTCGGAACCTTAAGCGCAGCAGAATTTTTTTTTTGTAACCTTGGCCAGATCTGTGCCTTGCCACAATTCTGTCTCTGAGCTCTTCAGGCAGTTCCTTTGACCTCATGATTCTCATTTGGTCTGACATGCACTGTGAGCTGTAAGGTCTTATATAAACAGGTATGTGGCTTTCCTAATCTAAAAAAAAAAAAAAAAAAAACACCGCGGGGCGTGGCTTTAGCGTACTACTTCACGCACCCTCCCCTGTCCTCAGCCACGCCCGCTTTTCCTCTGTGTAAGCAGAGTGTTGGCAGCTCATCACACAACATTTGCAGATTTTGGAACTCGGTGCGCACATAAGGTGCGCCGCATTATAAGGCGCCCCGTCCATTTTGAAGAAAATGTAAGACTTTTAAGTGCGCCTTATGGTCGTGAAAATACGGTAACTATATATTTTTTGAAATATTTTACAGTTCGAAGCATCACTAGGGCTCTGATGAAATGGTCTGAAATATACTGCCTGGAATTAATTTCAGAATCCATCCTGATCCTTACAAATATTCTCCCCCTCAGAAATATCCCCAGCCTAAAGGGCAAAAGAAAAAGAAGATGGTGAAATATGGAATGGGTGGACTCATCATCATCTTCTTAGTGTGCATCATATGGTTCCCCCTGCTCTTCATTTCACTGGTCAGATCTGTGGTTGGTGTTGTAAACCACCCCATTGATGTCACTGTTACTGTCAAGCTAGGAGGATATGAGGTAAGCATGAGCAACTGTCTACACTTATTTTCATTTCAACTTTTTTTTTTTTTTTTTTTGTCAATGTCTTTCTGTCTCCAAAGTGTTCTGTAAATTGACTGTCTGTCGTACTAGAGCGGCTCCAACTACCGGAGACAAATTCCTTGTGTGTTTTGGACATACTTGGCAAATAAAGATGATTCTGATTCTGATTCAAGCTGTTGACGACCACTGTAAAACATTCCACACTCTGTGTTTAAGAAAAACTTAAGTTTGGTTTTATATGATAAGCTTTAATATTGCATATCTGGGGAGAAGTGAAAACATGCACTATCGCAGTCAATTTTCAATAAATATTGAGTTTGGCCCGTGACTTTGTCTCAATTTAAAATTTGGGCCCACTGTAAACTTGAGTTTGACACTCCTGGCCTATAGTGGAGTTATGTTTTTACGGGACTCAATTTGTATAAAATTGAAACAAACACTTAAATGATGTAATTTGTTCCAGTTGTAAATGTAAGCGTTGATTCTTTGGGTGGGGAAAATTCAAACTTGTGTTGTTATTGTTTGAACACTGGTGACATTTGTAGTTATTTTTATTTCGGTCTCTATTTTTGTGTGTGCACAGCCTATCTTCACCATGAGTGTCCAGCAGCAGTCCATCCAACCCTTTACAGACGTGCAATACGAAAAACTCACCAAAAAGTTTGGGAACAATGCGGTGCGTTGTGATTTTAGTCATTTTACAAGGCTCTCTGTGTGTTTTGATATTTGTTTTATTGAAGATGGTGTGTCCAGACAAGGGCAGTTTACAGAAATGGTTAAGACTGCGGGAAATACTTGAAAATTCTTCGTTTAGCTTATTTTAAAATGCTAAAACCAATTCTTTTTCGGTAAATGTTAAGCAATTACATATAAAGAAAAACAGTCTACATTCACGAGACATTTTTCAGGCTTATGGGTTAAACCCCTGTACTGGTCTTGCTCTTCACACTTATGGCCGGCTCCTTTCTGTGACATGTCTCCTTGAGGCTTAGGTGTTAAAGCTATAATCCGCGATTTATGGCCCCCCCTAACGCTGGAATTCGGCATTCCAACAAAGCCTTCGTCGCTTCAATATGACGTAGGCTAAATGCTTGTTTGGCCTCCTCCTCCTCCTTCCAAACCCGCAGTCTTACTCCTTTCTCTATGGCTCACTCGAGCTGCGCGCTGTCCATATATTGGCATTCCCGTTTTCAGACTTCCGAGACGAGTCTTATTTGACCAGTTCAGGTTTCCAAACCACGCAAAAGGATCAAACTGATTCAATAAAAGTTCTGTAAAAGAGTCATGATCACATGGAAAGTTATCTTATTCCTCAAAAAGAACAATCTGCTTACCTTTTTTAGAGGTAACATCAACATAGGATTTGAAAAAAAAAAAATTACTATCAAGGACCACACCCAGATACAGCATTTGTAGCTCTCCATCATCTCAACGTCAGCACCTTTGATAACAGTTATTGGTGAAAAAGAAGTACATTTCCTCAAATCGCTAACCGAATGTCTTTGATTTTTGACACATTTTGCTTGGGAGAAGACTGTTCACACTAAGCTACAAAGTCATCTACACCAGGCCCGCGGTCCTGCTCATCCTCCTGAAGAAAACTAACAATAACCATGTGATTAGCAAACTTTTAAGATGTGCCTGTTACTGAAAGTGCTGCAGCAATCTTTAGTGTGCAAAATAAAGAGGACGGGGGATCAGCATCAAGTTTGGGAAAGGAGAGCACACAGGAAAAAAAACACTGAAAACAAAGAATCGGAGGGGATATTGATCACTGTGGTCTGTGTGTATTTAATAAAGGTACCCGTTACCGTTCAATGTTCCAGTCACGCACGAGTTGCTGGGTCCTCTTCCGGATATAGACGTCACTATGTGATAGTAGTTGCATCGCTTTTAAAGGGCATGAAAGAAGAGTCTTCGATTGGACAAGATTGAAGTCGGCTGTGGTGACGCCCAGACGTCCCACTTTTAAATGCGCTGGGCGTACGCCGGTCCACAAAATTACCAAAACTGGGTCTAACCCGCCTCCTCGCAGAGTTACACCAAGCACAGTGCTGGATATGTGCTAGTGACAAAAATACTTTTGATCCAGGGATCATCACTAAAGTATTTTCACACTGTTTTGTGAAAAGGTACTGTGAATGTAAAGATGCAAGTGTTCCAATTTAGGAGAAATGCACAGATATTTTCTTAAAAGGTTTTATTTTTTCATTCACTTCGATCATTTTGATTTTTTTGTAGGTAGCCATGCAGTTCATTTCACTTTATGGTTATGAGGACATTGTTACAGCCATGATTGAAGGCAGTTCAGGCTCAGTCTGGAGAATAAGCCCCCCGAGCAGACAGGAAGTCATAAAAGAACTGCTCGGAAGCCCCGCTGACCTAACATTGCGTCTGTCGTGGAATTTACAAAGGTAAAATATTTTTGTCTTCTTGTTTCCAAATGGCAATGTACAGTGTGTACTTGATTGTGACATTCTGTCTGTCTAAACTCCCATAAACTATTCCTATTGGAATAATGAGGCCAATACCTTTATTTTTTTGCTGAAGATAAATAGATGATGGAAAAAATGGGGTCCTCAAGCGATAAATAGGAGACAAGAGATAAACATTTGATTGACTGCTTTTTATATGACATACAAACATGAAAGAAGACATTATAATGGAAGGTAAGAGAAAAACAATGTTTAAAAAAAGATCTATAGAGTCATTGTTAAGGAAAGGTTACATTTTTCAAAGGAAGGAGGAAGAAGTAGGAAACTTCTTCAGCTTTTATTTCCAGGTATTTACATCTGGGTCGGAGACAAAACTTAGAAGATTGCATCCTTTGTTTGAACCCACCGATTCCAACATGTGGCTCACTAATCCCCATTAATGAAAAACACAATGGTATCAGCGAAATCACACAAAATGAAACATTTTGTCCGGCAATTTTAAGAAAGGTGCAACTAATCTATTGAGAGACAGTTCATCATGCAGCAAGACAATGACCCAAAACACACTGCAAAAACAGCAACGAGTTCATCTGCAGCAAGAAGTAGACGGTTTTATACTGTGCAAGTCAAGCTCCTTCTGAACAGTGGGCTCTGCCAGCAGACCTCTCACAATACGTCTAGGCCTGCCAGATCAGACCGGCATCTTCCCGCACCTTCCTCCGCCCCTCTCTTCACCCAAGTTTCCCAAACATGCGGCCACAAGTCTGATGACACAACCACAACGTTGATCATCGAACTGCGGCCTTGGGTGTCCTGGTGCCAATGCATGTATAGACACCGTTATGTTTGAACATGGTGTTCCTTATGGACAATCAAAGACAGTGACCAGTCTGCGTATCGACAGGAAGTGTAGTGGCTGGAGCTGTGGTGCGGCCGACACAACCTAGAGCTGAACACGCTCAAGACTGGAGAGATGATCGTCACGCTGTCCAACTGCCCTGTGTCAACCGTCGAGACCTTCAGGTTCCTGGGAATTACAGTCTCTTGGGACCTGAAGTGGGAGATCAACATCAGCTCCATCCTCAAAAAGGCCCAGCAGAGGATGTACTTCCTGCGGCTTCTGAGGAAGCACGGCCTACCACAGGAGCTATTAAGGCAGTACTACACAGCGGTCATCGAATCAGTCCTGTGTTCTTCCATCACAGTCTGGTTTGGTACTGCTACAAAAAAGGGCACACTCCGACTGCAACGGACAATCAAAAGATGAAAAGATTGTCGGTACCCCCTACCCACCTTTGAGGACTTGCACGCTGCCACAACTAAGACAAGAGCATGCAAAATCCTCTCGGACCCTCCACATCCTGGTCACCACCTCTTCCAGCTCCTTCCCTCAGGTAGGCGGTATCGAACAATGCAAACTAAAACAAGCAGACATTCCAACAGCTTCTTCCCTCTTACCATTCACTTCTTAATTAATTAAATTAATTAATTCCATTGCAACATGCTAGCAATTTTGTCTTGATTGTTGTCACATCTCTGTCGGGCCACTTATACATTACTCGTGCACTCACTGTCGTAGTCTCGCCACTCTGCACTATTTGCATATCTGCTGTTGACCGATACTGGCCAATACTGCAATATTATCAATACTGCTTGAGTAGCATCTGCACCATTTGCACAATTAACATTGTCCCAGATTATCGCACTACTCGGCACTTTAAACTGCATCAAGTCTCTGCACCCTTTGCACAATATTCATTGCACCGGACTATTCTATTAGTCATTCGAACTGCTCTAATTGCTCGAGGACTCTGCACCTTTTTGCACAATTGTTAAAGAAAAAAAATGTACCGGCATTAACACATTACAGGTAACCTTTTATTGCTCAGTGACTGTGTTTTTTTTATGTCTTTATGTCTCAAAAGTATTCTCTGTCGATTGATTTTCTGTTGTCGTACTAGAGCAGCTCCAACTACCAGAGACAAATTCCTTGTGTGTTTTTGACCTACATGGCAAATAAAGATGATTCTGATGTTGATTCTAATTCTGATTGATTCTGATCTGTGACGAGCACAGAAGTCCAATAACAAAGCACCACTCGAACCCCTCGGGTTGAAATCGGCGAGGCCGTCCCTCCCAATCATGCTCATCCAGGTCTCACTGTCATTGCCCACGTGAGCGTTGAAGTCCCCCAGCAGAACGAGGGAGTCCACAGTGGGAGTATTTTCCAGCACCCTTAAGCTATCTTCAGTAGCCAGGGATCAGACCGCCAAGGTCCCTGCCTTCGGCCGCTTTAAAGGTTAAGGGTTTATTTGTTTATTATTGTGTTTGATGTACTTCACGATATTATAGTTGCAGTTGTTAAAGTGCTCTCGAACTAAAGTTGAGTTGAGTAGAGAAGTTGACTCCAAAGAAGATCAACATGCATTTTACCTGTAAAAATGAGACTGAAGGGAGTAACCCCACAAAACAAACAATCAGAGAAAGAGGCTGCTTTGAAAGCCTGGGAAAACATCACGTCCATCTCTTCCTCAGCTAAAGATTTCATTACGAATAATGCTCTCTTTGAAGTCACTCTTTCCCAAAACTGATAGAGCTCATTTTACATTTGAAAATCTCTCAGCACACCACAAAGTATAAATACAGAAATAATTAGGATCTCATCTCAATTTACTCACAAATTGACCAAAGTGTGAAATCTGTGCCTGTTTAAATGAACCCAAAGCTGAAACACTCCCAGGAAGCCATGACCTCTTCTGTTGTATGAATGGCAACGGGTTTTTTTCATTGTTTTGCCTGTCACCATACATCGCTGGCATTTATTTTGATTGTGATTTCTTTATTTCGAACATGTAATAACATCCAAAAAAGAACAACAAAATAAGATTAAAGCAAAATAATTTCCCAAAAACTTAAAAATCAGATTCGAAAAGGAGTATGAAGAAGTAAAAACTTACTTATTCCAACCCCTATCTCTTCTTCTGTATGATTCTTTATAACTATTACTTTCTAAGAACATCAGTATACTGTATACTGTATACTGAAGTCTCTTTAGGATGATAGCTTAAATGACACGGAAGGGCTTACTTACTTCAAGACATTTTTAAAAGGAGCTTAAAACATACATTTACTCGGTTGTGCAATTTTACGATTAATGGGTGGACGGGGACTGCGGAGAGCCAATCTATGTATATAAGCAGTTGAAAAGTCAGTGGAAACACAATTTGGTTCTGAATGCATACCTGTAATTTAGAATAATAATTGAGGACAAGTTCTATTTGAGGTCGTATGTTACTTTGAAAGGTTAAACTTTGCTTCATTCTCGTTCAAGGTCAAACGTGCTCAAGCCTTTTCAGTCAAGCCTTTCCCCGTGCATCTCAATAAATTAGGCTTGTCCATGATGTCATGCCGTACTGAAATGAGGATGTTATCCTGTAACTAATAATAATTCACATATTGCCATTTGTTCGACTTCAAAAGTCTAGATCTATGGTTCTCAAAGTTGGGTCCCCGTACCCCTGGGGGTCCACCAGACGTAGCTTTGGGGTCCACAGAATAATTGTTTTTGTTGTATCATTTAAAAAAGTGCATACCACCATATTAGCGACAATAACTAATATACTAAAACAGTTCCACCTCCCGACCTTTTTGCATTAGGCCACTTAAAAGCTTTGATGTGATTGTGACATACAGTATCACATAAATCTGACATCCGTGCACACATGCATCATTTGGAGCTGGCGGCGATGAATGAATTCATTTTGAAATTAAATGGAATGAAGTTTAATTCAGTTAAGTTCCTTTCTAATACAGACCTCAGGAATATTTAGGTTAAAACATTGCACAAATACGCATGGTAGTTATGTTTAATTGTCATTATGACTAAGAGGGGGTCCTAGGAAAAACGGGTCCCTCAGTCCAAAACATTTGAGAACCGCTGGTCTAGATCACCATACAGAGCTTGTGGACACTTGTTTTTATTTTCTGTATGGGTGTTTTCTTTGACTCTCTGAGCGACTGCAGTACAGATACATCTCAACAAATTTGATTATGGTAGAAAAGTCCATTCATTTCAGCACTCATACATTATATAGATTCATTAAACACTTCAGAAAATACTTTTCAGAGGGTACATGCCTGCCTAATTTCGCCATTAAAAATCATTTCCATTGTTTCTTGATTGTTTGTTATGTCGTATTCTAGTTTGTAGAGATGGTGAATTGTGGGGTTTTGTTTGCTGTAAGCTATAATCAACAACATTCTGCAAATATATTTTTTATACTCCGTCTATCACATCGTTTTTTTCTGTTACCAAAGAATAAATACATCATACCTTGGACATAACTTTATAAATGGATGTGGTAAACATTTACATGCTTCAGTTTGCCTTCACTGTCATGAAATGTCATAACTTTGCCCTTTTTCACAGATTAATCTTTGAATTTCACCCTGAACAGGGACCTGGGGAAAGGAGGGACTGTGGAGCACACATTTGACAAGCACTCAATTGACCTGGAACCTGGGAACCCTGTGAGGGCCGATCTCGCGTCTCTTCTGCTGCGCAATCGCACTAAGGCAGTGTAGGTTTACGCTCTTATAGCAATGTATCAATGTTCATCTTATTACCACTGCAGTTTATTGTCCAACTTGTAATTTTGTTTTATTTGCAGGCATGTTCCAAATATGTTTCCAAATTACATCCGGGCCCCCAATGGAGCAGAGGCCAAACCAGCCAGTCAACTATATGAAGGTCACAAAAAAATGATTGTATTTAAATACTATACATATGTAATATGATCTGAAAAGAGTAATACAAGAAAAAGACCAAAACAATTACAGTATGTCACACTTCTGATGCAGTTCCTACGGTTGGTTGAGGGGACCCGGGGTGGAGTGGGACGTGGGAGCTCTCCGTGAACAAAACAAAAAAGTAATATTAGGTCTTTCGTTTATCAAACTAAACACAGTACGTAGATAGGTACTGGATAGTTTTGGCATCATGAAGTGTTGGGCCACTAGGATCTTAAGGAGCAAAAGATTCCCGCTACACCAGCCACCAAAGTGGATGTTCATTTCAGTTGAATCTGCAAGGGTGTCAGTCATTTTTGTCTCAGGCCTTAATGAAGTTACGATTTCCCTCAGAGGGCCGCTATGACTGTAAAACCATCTAAATTAGGGCTGCACGACATTGGAAAAAACATGCAATATGCGATATTGGTATTGAATATTGCGAAATCGATATTATTGCCATATTTAACGTCTGGAGAGAAATAAAATGTGTATTATCTAATGAAATGAAAACATTTTTGTTCATGTGGCAAAATGAGCAGGATATATGTATCCTCCCATATTTCAGATGTGTTATTCATTTTAGGTCCAAGTTGTTTGTTGTTTTCGTCCTTGTTCATTTCCTCCTGTCCCGCATCTACGCCACGTGTGCAATAAAACCATACTATACTATATATGTATTATTATATTGTATGTCTTTGCGATACACATGTTGCACATGCCATCATCACAATGATATTTTTTCGATATATTGTGCAGCCCTACGATAAATGTTTACTCACGTCATATAAGTGGGATGAGGTTTTTTTTAGTCTTTCCAATACTGTAGTTCCAGTGTTTTACTTGTCGCGGCAAGTCAGTCAACTGTCAGTGAGTCAACAATGAACCGAGAGGCAAAGACCGGGCCTTTTGGAATAATGTAGTTCTGAAAAAACAAAGTACCGTATTTTCACGACCATAGGACGCACCGTATTAAAAGGCGCAGTCTCAGTTACGGGGTCTATTTCTGTATTTAACACATACATAAGGCATAGCACATAACACATACCGTATTATTGGGCGCAGGCATGCTAAAACATACGCTAGCTTGAAACATACGGTAGCATGCATGCACGCTAAAACAATGTTTTTTAAAAGGAGGCGTAAGCAAAACGGAGTTTGGTTATACTTTATTGAAGTATTTAACAATCTACTCGTTATTTTTGGATCAATCCTCATCCACAAATCCCTCAAAGTCCTCATCTTCTGTATCCGAAATGAACAGCTAGGCAAGTTCTCCAACAAACACGCCGGGTTCGAGTCAGTCTCGTTGGCGCTTCTCCTCACTAGGGTTGTGGGCGTGCTGGAGCCTATTCCAGCTAACTTCGGGCAGGAGGCAGGGTACACCCTGAACTGGTTGCCGGCCAATCGCAGGGCACATACAAACAAACAACCATTCGCACTCACATTCACACCTACGGACAATTTAGAGTTGTCAATCAACCTACCATGCATATCTTTGGGATGTGGGAGGAAACCGGAGTACCCGGAGAAAACCCACGCAGGCACGGGGAGAACACGCAAACTCCACACAGGCGGGGCCGGGGATTGAACGCCGGTCCTCAGAACTGTGAGTCAGAGGCTCTAATCAGTCACCACCATGCCGCCCCTATATAACTTCATGCCGTACACCTAACGGTAAAGACTTTTTGGCATTAATAGTTTGAAAAATATTACTTTTGAATATTTTTCTCCTATGATTGGCCGGCGACCAGTTCAGGGTAGAACCCACGAAGTCAGCTGAGCTAGGCGCCTGCCCACCCTTGACCCTAGTGAGGATACGTGGTTTAGAAAATTGATGGATGGATATTTTATGATGATACAGAAACAATTATGACCTTTTAATGGATACCAACTGTCAATAATTCAAATATTGTCAAATTGAATGATTTTCAAAAGGAAATTCAGTGGGCCATGTCTTTTGTCAAATTATATGAAAATTACCCATATAAAGTATAACTACTTTCCCATGGGCCCACCACCTGTGGGAGGGGCCATAGGGGTCGGGTGCAGTGCGAGCTGGGCGGTGGCCGAAGGCGGGGACCTTGGCGATCCGATCCCCGGCTACAGAAGCTGGCTCTAGGGACGTGGAATGTCACCTCTCTGGCATTCTGGCACGTTGGGGTTCACCCCGGTGGACGAGAAGGTAGCCTCCGTCCGCCTTCGGGTGGGGGGACGGGTCCTGACTGTTGTTTGTGCCTATGCACCAAACACCAGTTCAGAGTACCCACCGTTTTTGGAGTCCTTGGAGGGGGTGCTGGAGAGCGCTCCCGCTGGGGACTCCATTGTTCTGCTGGGGGACTTCAATGCTTACGTGGGCAATGACAGTGAGACCTGGAAGGGCGTGATTGGGAGGAACGGCCCCGCCGATCAGAACCCGAGCGGTGTTCTGTTATTGGACTTCTGTGCTCATCACGGATTGTCCATAACGAACACCATGTTCAAGCATAAGGGTGTCCACACGTGCACTTGGCACCAGGACACCCTAAGTCGCAGTTCAATGATCGACTTTGTGGTCGTGTCATCGGACTTGAGGCCGCATGTCTTGGACACTCGGGTAAAGAGAGGGGCGGAGCTGTCAACTGATCACCACCTGGTGGTGAGTTGGCTCCGATGGTGGGGGAAGATGCCGGTCCGACGTGGCAGACCCAAACGTATTGTGAGGGTCTGCTGGGAACGTCTGGCTGAATCCCCTGTCAGAAGGAGTTTCAACTCCCACCTCCGACAGAACTTTGCTCATGTTCCGGGGGAGGCGGGGGACATCAAGTCCGAGTGGACCATGTTCCGCGCCTCCATTGCTGAGGCGGCCGACCGGAGCTGTGGCCGTAAGGTGGTCAGTGCCTGTCGTGGCGGCAATCCCCGAACCCGTTGGTCGACACCGATGGTGAGGGATGCCGTCAAGCTGAAGAAGGAGTCCTATCGGGCCTTTTTGACCTGTGGGACTCCTAAGGCAGCTGATGGGTACCGGCTGGCCAAGCAGAATGCAGCTTTGGTGGTCGCTGAAGCAAAAATTCGGGCATGGGAGGAGTTCGGTGAGGCCATGGAGAAAGACTTCTGGACGGCTTCGAGGAAATTCTGGTCCACCATCTGACGTCTCAGTAGGGGAAAGCAGTGCACCATCAACACTGTGTATAGTGGGGATGGGGCGCTGCTGACCTCGACTCGGGACGTTGTGAGCCGGTGGGGAGAATACTTCGAAGACCTCCTCAATTCCACCGACACGCCTTCCCATGAGGGAGCAGAGTCTGGGTTCTCTGAGGCGGGCTCTCCTATCTCTGGGGTTGAGGTCACCGAGGTGGTTAAAAAGCTCCTCGTTGGCAAGGCCCCGGGGGTGGATGAGATTCGCCCGGAGTTCCTCAAGGCTCTGGATGTTGTAGGGTTGTCCTGGTTGACACGCCTCTACAACATCGCGTGGGCATCGGGGACAATGCCTCTGGATTGGCAGACTGGGGTGGTGGTCCCCTTTTTTAAGAAGGGGGACCGGAGGGTGTGTTCCAACTACAGGGGGATCACACTTCTCAGCCTCCCTGGTAAGGTCTATTCAGGGGTGCTGGAGAGGAGGGTCCGTCGGGAAGTTGAATCCCAGATTCAGGAGGAGCAGTGTGGTTTTCGTCCTGGCCGTGGAACAGTGGACCAGCTCTACACCCTTGGCAGGGTCCTCGAGGGTGCATGGGAGTTCGCCCAACCAGTCTACATGTGTTTTGTGGACTTGGAGAAGGTGTTCGACCGTGTCCCTCGGGTGGTCCTGTGGGAGGTGCTTCAGGAGTATGGGGTACCGAACCCCCTGATACGGGCTGTTCGGTCCCTGTACGACCGGAGTCAGAGTTTGGTCCGCATATCCGGCAGTAAGTCGGACTCGTTTCCGGTGAGGGTTGGACTCCGCCAAGGCTGCCCTTTGTCACCGATTCTGTTCATAACTTTTATGGACAGAATTTCTAGGCGCAACCGAGGCGTAGAGGGGGTCCGGTTTGGTGGCCTCAATATTGCATCGCTGCTTTTTGCAGATGATGTGGTTCTGTTGGCTTCATCAAGCCGTGACCTCCAACTCTCAATTGCAGCAGTTCGCAGCCGAGTGTGAAGCGGCTGGGATGAGAATCAGCACCTCCAAATCTGAGACCGTGGTCCTCAGTCGGAAAAGGGTGGCGTGCCTTCTCCAGGTCGGGGATGAGATCCTGCCCCAAGTGGAGGAGTTCAAGTATCTTGGGGTCTTGTTCACGAGTGAGGGAAGAATGGAACGGGAGATCGACAGGCGGATCGGTGCAGCGTCTGCAGCGATGCGGACTTTGTATCGGTCCGTTGTGGTAAAGAAGGAGCTAAGCCGAAAGGCGAAGCTCTCGATTTACCGGTCGATCTACGTTCCTACCCTCACCTATGGTCACGAGCTGGAGAGACTACATCCTTCGGCTGGCCTGGGAACGCCTCGGTATTCCCCCGGAAGAGCTGGATGAAGTGGCTGAGGAAAGGGAAGTCTGGGCGTCCCTGCTAAAGCTACTGCCCCCGCGACCCGACCTCGGATAAGCGGTAGAAGATGGATGGATGGATGGAGTATAACTACTCTAATCTTAGAGCAGGAAGAAAAGAAGGAACTACTATTTTAACATAGTTGTTTGTTTATTTTAGGAAATGAAGAAAGCTACCAGAATATAACCCTGTCGCTGATGAGCGACAATTCATTGAACTCCAGTGGAAAACAGGAATGGTGGGACATCGCCATTGGAGGCTGTGCCCCTTCTTCATGTGGGGTTTTGTCCATGATCATATTCAACGACAAAGTCAGTCCTCCCAGTCTTGGCTTCCTGGCTGGATATGGGTGAGGAACGCATACACAAACAATGTGTACATGGAATAATTATGAAACGCATAGGATCATAATGGCAAAATACTGTGTCTCTACGGTGGAGGAAATGATTATTTGATCCCCTGCTGAATTTGGGTTTGCAGTCTCTATTTTTATGGTTGTTCATTCATTATGGTAACAGACACAATATCAGTCAAAAACGCATTCAAAAATGAAAATATTGGCCATCTCATTGAATGAAATGGGTTTGAAATAAGTTAGAACTTAAAGGAAGTATGGTCTTAATGGTCCATATTTCACTAAAAAGTTGATTTTATGTATTTTTTTTTCTCAAGAAAATGAAACTGGCAGTCATTTCCAATAATAACAATCCATTTTGGAGCAATTGGTGAAGAACAAATTGCCTTTGGAATCCCCCCTTTTCATCACCAAAATCAACAAGCATGCAACCCCATGTCTGTCAGTGGCAGGAGTGGAGACCAAATTCACTGCATAGCTGATGTAAGGGAATGTACTATAATATAAAGTGGCAGTATTAACTCAGATTTTATATATTGTAGCTGGCAGATGCAATCTTCTCACCTCCAAAATGACAACTTTTCAGGAAAATGAAAAAAAAAAAAAAAAGACAGCTTGCTTGAGTTTCCAAACAGCGCTTTGTTCAAGTTGGTATTTGACCTTATATTGCTGTTATATCATTGCGCGGGAGATGGGCCGAGGTTATCCTCCTCGGGGCTAACTCCCTTCACAGGGTGCCGCAGCTGAGTGAGAGGCGGGCGACAAGAAAGGCACGGAGGCAAATATGCTTCGCGGATGTACTGTACACACTGCACGTTAGTTCCTTACAGAGGACACTTTTTGGCTCATGTGTTGGAAATTGCTCTTTTATAGAAAAATTAAGGAAACTTGTCTTTGTTTTTGTTTTTTTAAATACATAGAGACTTTTTATATGATATTAACAAAGAGACAGAGGGAGGAATTATGAGGGAGAGGAGAGAGGGGAGATGGCCGGTTCTCCTCATGCTCTTTGCAAGCCCCCACACTCTCTCTGAACCCGAAACTCGAAAAAAAAAACGGATGAAAAGGAAGGTCCTTCAGTCAGATGCAGTAAATTTCCACAATCAGGACATTTCCACCAGCTACACAGCCAACTGTTGTAGCCCACTTGGGACGTAAGACAAACGATGGCTAGCTGCTTTTAGCAAGGCTTGACGTCTCAGAGAAGTTACACCAGAGTTATGGAACAATAAAAGAATACATTATCAAGGAAATGCATTCAACCTAATAAATGCTAATACAAGTAATCTTGCCAACTCAATCCCACCTCTTGATTATATAAAACAAAATTAATCAAATAAACACAAACCAAATTACTAAGTACTAATCAAGCACTATAAATTTGTTCAGAATGTTACACCTTGATCTGGATTTTAGGAAATCTTTTCATAAACAGGTTGTAACTAAATCATGCAACAACATTCGACTGAGGAACTGAATGGTCATTAGTCATAGTGTCATCTAAGCTGTTTGAGAAAAAGGTCTGTTCACAGGTAGGACAGTGTCAGCAGGTCTCATGAAGCATGCTAATGTTAATTGCCTTGTGAGTTTAACTCCCACGTGTGCCTGAAGCAGTGAAGTTTATGTTACTAGACGTACCGCTGTGTATGTATTTTTGTTGCAGTTTCACAACTTCCATATGACAGTCAGCTTCACTCCCGGTGCCTTGACTTAACTGTGTGGAAGTGTTTAACTAACTGGATAGCATGGCCAGGACATACGAAGAGTTAGGTATTAGGTGGTACAGGGGGCAGAATTAAGACAAGAAATTCAAGCGATTTTGAGAGCGTGACACATGTAGGGGGTAGAGAAACTTAGTTGTCAGTGCTTTTCCAGTCCAGCTGCGCACACACTTATCATTCCAAAGGTGGGAGGGGAAAGTGGGTGCATGCAGAGGTCGAGGAATCAGGGAAGTCTGAACAATATCAGGTTGTACTAAAAACATTTGCAAGGACAAACACAATCGCTGTCTGAGCAGTGTCATACCAAAGAAGTGAAATGAGTAACGGTGCATGCAACAACAACAACAAAAATTTGTCATAGGTGTCACGTCTTTGTAAGGTTCAAAACTGTGTCGACAGCCAAAAGTGGAAGCGTTGATATACACATTGATCCCGATAATTATGACAGTTAATGCAAAACTACAGAGGAAGGTTGCTAAAACCCGTGGGTCCCGAGCATGCTGGAGACATCATCATTCAGCCTCGTCAGCCTGATCATTCCCGCCATCTGTTGCCGAAGGAGAGGAAGTAGTCGGGAGGTTAGAGGAGGTAGCAGAGGAAAGCTTTTCAAAAATCATAATGAAATTCTCAGAAAAATTCCGGTCAATTGTGCTACGACCATTTCAATTCTTACTTAAACATGTCAACCATATCTAGACAGTTTTTTTTCTAAACACATTGATTGTTATTTCATTTTATACATTATCAGTATAGAGTTAATATGGTCCAACCCATGATCCATTATCAGCATTATTACTAATATAATATTTGTATATTACCGTTATCTTTGAGACTGATAATCAAAACATTACTAAATGTAAATACATAAAAAGTGCTCTAAACCCATTACAAAATTTTGGTGGAATAAAAGTTGTAGCTGGACTGGGTCAAAACAACATAAAATGGGTTATTTGGGTAACCCAATGCATTCCTAAAGTTGTTACCGACCCAACGAGTGGTTATTTTAGACCAGCAGGTCTGGGTTAGTGGCTTTGACTGTGGGTGCTGTGTTTGGGATGTCTACCCCAAAATGGGTTGCCGTTGGTGTTTCTTTGGAAAAGTATTTTCTAGTTAGCATTACTAGCATCCAACCATCCATCCATCTTCTGAACTGCTTACCCTCACTAGGATCGGGGGGGGGGGGAGATGCTGAAGCCTACCCCAGCTGACTTTGTGCGAGAGGCGGGGTACACCCTGAATTGGTTGCCAGTCATTTGCATTGAACCTTTCCACCAATAATACAATCCCAATTCCAATGAAGTTGGGACGTTGTGTTAAACATTAATAAAACAGAATACAATGAGTTGCAAATCATGTTCAACCTATATTTAATTAAATACACTACAAAGACAAGATATTTCATGTTCAAACTGATAAATTTATTGATTTATTGTTGGTTTGGCATAGTTGGGTCAGAGGTTTGGTCAAATTTATTGATTTATTGTTTTTAGCAAATAATCATTAACAGAATTTCATGGCTGCAACGCGTTCCAAAAAAGCTGGGACAGGTGGCAAAAAAGACGGAGAAAGTTGAGGAATGCTCATCAAACACCTGTGTGGCGCATCCCACAGGTGAACAGTCTCATTGGGAACAGGTGGGTGCCATGACAGGGTATAAAAGGAGCTTCCCTGAATTGCTCAGTCATTCACAAGCAAAGATGGGACGAGGTTCACCTCTATGTGAACAAGTGCGTGAGAAAATAGTCGAACAGTTCAAGGACAATGTTTCTCAACGTACAATTGCAAGGAATTTAGGGATTTCATCATCTACGGTCCATAATATCATCAAAAGGTTCACAGAATCTGGAGAAATCACAGCACGTAAGCGGCAAGGCCGAAAACCAACAGTGAATGCCCGTGACCTTCGATCCCTCAGGCGGCACTGTATCTAAAACCGACATCAATATGTAAAGAATATCACCACATGGGCTCAGAACACTTCAGAAAACCAATGTGAGTAAATACAGTTCGGCGCTATATCCGTAGGTGCAACTTGAAACTCTACTATGCAAAGCTAAAGCCATTCATCAACAACACCCAGAAACGCCGCCGGCTTCTCTGGGCTCGAGCTCATCTAAGATGGACTGATGCAAAGTGGAAAAGGGTTCTGTGGTCTGACGAGTCCACATTTCAAATTATTTTTGGAAATTGTGTACGTCGTGTCCTCCGGGCCAAAGAGGAAAATAACTGTCCTGACTGTTATGGACGCAAAGTTCAAAAGCCAGCATCTGTGATGGTATGGGGCTGTGTTAGTGCCAATGGCATGGGTAACTTACACATCTGTGAAGGCACCATTCACGCTGAAAGGTACACACAGGTTTTGGAGAAACATATGCTGCCATCCAAGCAACGTCTTTTTCGCGGAGGCCCCTGCTTAATTTCAGCAAGACAATGCCAAACCACATTCTGCACGTGTTACAACAGCATGGCATTGTAGTAAAAGAGTGCGGGTACTAGACTGGCCTGCCTGCAGTCCAGACCTGTCTCCCATTGAATATGTGTGACGCATTATGAAGCGTAAAATACGACAACGGAGACCCCGGACTGTTGAACAGCTGAAGCTGTACATCAAGCAAGAATGGGAAAGACTTCCACCTACAAAGTTTCAACAAATAGTGTCCATGTGTTGCAGCCATAAAATTTTAAGTTAATGATTATTTGCTAAAAACAATAAAGTTTATCAGTTTGAACATTAAATATATTGTCTTTGTAGTGTTTTCAATTAAATATAGGTTGACATGATTTGCAAATCATTGTATTCTGTTTTTATTTATGTTTAACACAACGTCCCAACTTCAATGGAATTGGGGTTGTAAATGTATTGTCTTATATTAATGTAAAGGCTGGAGTTACTCCACTCTTGTGCTTACTGTTCCACTTCACCATATAGGAGAGCAGTCAGCAGGTGGCTCCAAATTGCAGCTGAATGAAATAATTGTGGGCAGGGCATTTCTTACCCAACAGATGGGTTAATAATTTGCACTAATTTTGATCCAATGTTGTTTCAAATTGACCAAACCTCTGACCCAACTATGCCAAACCAACAGTTGAGTTTGACCCAGCATTTTTTATCGTGTATACGTGGCTTAATGTACCAAAACTGTCACCGATCGTCACCAAAATTTGGCTCTTCTCATGGCAGCTTCAACTTCAGAAAATTTTCCAATGATCGGCCCAATATCTTAGATTTTATGGATGTTACCCATGTTCCTCTTTCTCAAATGATCATCTATGGAGAGGAAAACGCTTTGGTCCATAAAATTATAAATACCAGGCCAATATTTTCAGAGGCGGAAGTGGGCATAAATATGGATGTCCACATAC
The DNA here is from genome assembly GCF_024500385.1 of Phyllopteryx taeniolatus. Classification (NCBI taxonomy): domain Eukaryota; kingdom Metazoa; phylum Chordata; class Actinopteri; order Syngnathiformes; family Syngnathidae; genus Phyllopteryx; species Phyllopteryx taeniolatus. The sequence continues at coordinate 25,074,024 of NC_084512.1, forward strand.
ATTTTGGTGACCATCGGTCGTAGTTTTGGGTCATTAAGCGACGTAATACTTTTGGCCGGGAAATGCCCTCGTCATCCAATGTTATGAAAGCTTGCAGCCAAAGTCCGCATCTGTCACACTTCACGTACAGAAACGCCTTTGTCATCCATAGGTACTCTTTTGAAACTATCTTAGACGCCTTTGTGGTGGTCAAGAAAAACTTGAGCTGATGAAACCCGTATGTGGAAATGAACCTGCAAGAATGAGGGATGACGTGGCTGTCTTCTTTGCTCAAGGAGACATTTCAATGGTCCAAGCCTTCCAATGTATTTCACTATCGCTGTTTTCACTTATTGTCTAAAATAACATCCAGACTTTCAATAGAGGCAAAAATGACACCGCAGAATACATAATAGTTCAATGAGGAAATGTCATCGTGTCGTGCTCATGATGTGTCAGGCCGTGACAAGCTGACGTATCCAAAATCTGTCTGGACATCAAATCAAATTAAGTAATTACTAAAATTACTATTGAGTCGATTTTGAGGGGGATTTTTCCTGCAGACATCATTACTAAGTCCCGAACTTTGGAATAAGTGCCAATGTTCTTACCATTAACTAGTTTCTTTAACTGACTTACACTAACTGGAGAAACCCTTGGTTGCACACAGCTCAGAGGGATTTTGGCCCACTTCTCTTTGCAGTAAAGTGCTTTCTTTCAACATTCATGGCTGCTGTTTGGAAACTCATCTCACACTCAACAATCCATCTTCAGTTTTCTTGCTGAGGAAAGAAAGTTTTTATCCAAGATTTTACAGTACATGGCTCTGTCCATTCGGCCATCAATTTGGTGAAGTTGCCCTGTACCCTTTGCAGATAAAACAGACCCAAAACATAGTTTTCCACCCCCATGCTAGATTGTGGGAATGGTGTTCTTTGGATTATTTCTTTCATCCTTCCAACAACTGCCTTCAAATTATTCATAAATTGCTGCCGTGTATTCGGAGGCTGCTCCATTCCAAGAGGCAAGATCTTGAATAGAGGTCCAGATCAAGGGCCAACTTTTGAATAATGGTGCAAATAGTTGTCATTTTCTCAAGCCTTTTAATGATGGTTTTGTTACCCATTCCATTTTTATGCAGTCCTACAGTCTTGTCCCTGACATCTTTTAGCAGCTGGTGGTGATATACAGATTGGAAGGTGAGAAATTGATTCCTAAAACAGTTGAGATCAGGTGTATTGGTAATTGGTTGACTGCACAGCTCTGTGCCACGTGGGCACCAGCTAATCTGTGGGAGCCAGTTTTAGGAGATTAAATACTTGCTTCATTCATTAAAATACACAAAGTTCATAACTTTTGTATTGTGTTTTTATGCATTTGTGACTGATATGTCTATTTCCATTATCAATAAGCAACCATAAAAATTGGAGATTTTTAATATTTTAGTAAGTAAACAATGATTTCCCACACTGTATAAGAAGAACATCTACTGTAATCAAAATCAAGACACCACTCTATTGCTTTTGATTGTATTTTCTGGGTGTCAAACTAAGTGTTACCGTTTCCTTCAGAGGGCCATTATGACTGTAAAACCATATAAATGTTGCATTTGTTGGGCAATGTACAGAGGGATCAAGGAGGGATTGTAAACTGCCTAAAGGTCATACAGGGGGTGGCTGTATTACTAACATGTCCGAAATTGGAACAATATCTTTGTCAATCCATTCTTTGGATTAACAATATTTCTCTTATTTCTCTTCTCTAGATATTGATTGACATTTGAAATAACATAATTTTTAGTTGTTTGGATGACTCTCCTTCCTTCCATTCCATCTTTCTAGGATCATGGGTTTGTATGTGTCTGTGGTCCTGGTCATTGGAAAGTTTGTGCGAGGCTTCTTCAGTGAGATCTCTCACTCCATCATGTTTGAGGAGCTTCCCTGTGTAGACCGCATCCTGAAGCTTTGTATGGACATCTTCCTGGTCAGTATGTAGTCTTTTGAATTGCTGTACAGCCATCCATTCTTTTTCCGTACTACTTATCCTCACTAGGATACAAACAAACAACCATTCGCACTCACATTCCCACCAACGGGCAATTTAGAGTCGTCAATTAACCTACTATGCGCGTTTTGGGAATGTGGGAGGAAACCGGAGTACCCGAAGAAAACCCACGCAGGCACAGGGGGAACATGTAAACTCCACACAGCGGAGGCCAGATCTGAACCCGAATCCTCAGAACTGCGAGGCAGATGTGCTAACCAGTAGTTCATCGTGCCCAGTTGAATTACAGTGTCTCACAAAAAAAAATTATACCTCTTGATCTTTTCCACATTTTGTCATGATACACCCGTCAAAAGAAATGTATTATTAAGATTTCATGTAATAGACCAAGTGGCACTTAATTTTGAAGTGGAAATTATTATACAAGGCTTTCCAATACTTTAACAAGTGGCAGGCGGTGAGTGTGGAACCTGGGCCTTCAGTGACCTAATCCACCTCTTAATAACACCATCACATCGCAAAAATAATGTACAAAAATGCTACACAAGTATAACTATGTGTGGCATTAAAGAAGAGATGAGGCACTCCCTGTATTCGACGATGAATGTCATCATTACTACAGCGAAAAACAGAATAATCTTTATCTTCCAATACATCACCTCCAAACAACTCCAAACCTCAATAGTCGTTAGTGTATAAATTCCAATATAGCAGTTCCCAATCAATATTTATCGAATAACATGACAAAAACGTCAAAACTTCAAATAAAATACTGCAGCAGACCTCCGTTCTTTTCTCCTGGCTGTCTGTGTAAGCTAGCTCATACAGTAGATGCTGCTCTGAAAGTGCCCAAAATCCTTTTCTGTGCTGAAAACAAGCCAGACAGTAATATGTGGCTTGACGTAGCCCCACGAAGTCGAGTTTTTTGTTAAGTGGCCTTGAACAGGAATACTTAAGCATGTCCAAAATCGTACTCTTCAGTAAATCAATTATCATGCACATACAGTATTCAGCCCAACCAATCTGAGGACGATTTAGCTGAACCAATCAGAGGATGGGAAAAATACGAATCTGACTCAGGCTGCGTGAAGGTGCAGAGTGGTGAATCTAACATCTGATTGGTTAGACCATTTCAACGGCGTGTGTGTGTACGTTTTATTTGGTTGACGGCAGCACTTGGGATTCTGAAGGCTTTGGGCAGATTACATTTACATGGCAACACAAAAATGCTGAAATCTGATTCTACAAAAATAATATTCTACATATAGAGCACTGTACACAACTGGAAGCAGAGCATGTGCACACATGCTATGAAATGACAACTGTTATATATAATATTACGTACATACAGTATATATGTTTTATGAAATGATATATATATTCTAATATAAATAATAATTTGATTAAGTTGTAATTGCAGCGGCAAATGTTTCATGAATTGTCCATCCACCTAAAGTCAAATGCCTGGCAAAGAGAGCGTTGATCAGAGAATCAGCCAAGAGGCCCATGGTGACTCTGGTGGGATAATCTGTGTACACCAACTCTTGGTTGTTCATTCCACAAATCTTACCTTTATAGAACACGAACAAGTGAGAAAGAAAGCCATCGTTGAAAAAAAGCCATGAGTACTGTTTGCAGTTTATCAAAAGGCATGTCACGGACAACGCAAACGTGAAAGAACGTGCTTGGTCAGATGAGACCAAAATTGAAGTTGTTGGTCTACATGCAAGATTCAATGTGTGACAGAAAACGAGCACTGCACATGCGAAAATCCAAAGGGTTACAAAGCGATTTCTAGAGCTTTGGGATTCCAGCGAACCATAGGGAGAGCCATTAACCTCAAATGGAGAAATTATGGAACAATAGTGACAACAGCAATGACTCATCCAGGAGGCCCCAAAGAACTCAGGACAATTTTTCAGGAACTGCAGGCCTTCCTTGCCTCAGTTAAGGTTAGTGTTCATGACACAACAATAAGGAAGAGACTGGGCAAAAATGGCATCCACGAACATCCAGAGTTCGAAGGTGAAAACCACTGCTGAGCAAAAAGAACATAAAGGCTCATCTTACTTTTGCAAAAAAACAAACAAAAACAAAAAAACATCTGAATGATTCCCAAGACTTTTGGACTGACGATATAAAAGTTGAGCTTTTTGGAAGGTGTGTCTGTTGTTACATCTGACGAAAATGTAACACAGCATTTCAGAAAAAGAACATCATAGCAACAGTCAAACATGGTGGTGGTAGTGTGATGGTCTTGGGCTGCTTGACTCTTTCAGGACTTGGACAACTTGCTGAATTCTGCTCTTTAACAGAACTTCCCGAAGGAGAATGTTCATCAGTTTGTGACCTCGAGCTGAAGCGGACTTGGGTTCTGCAAAATGAAGGTTTTGGAGTGGCCTAGTCAAAGTCCGGACTTGAATCCGATTGAAATGCAGTGGCATGACCTTAAAAAGGCCTGAAAGCTGAATCCCCTCCATTTTTGCTGAATTCAAAAATATCTCCACGGAGATGTGACAGACTCATTGCCAGCGATAGAAAACGCTTGATTTCAGTTGTTGCGGCTGAGGCTGACCCGACCAGTTACAGTGTTCCCTCGTTTATCGCAAAATGACCCGCGATAGGTGAAATCCGCAAAGTAGGAAACTTTATTTTATTCAACTGTTTTTTAAGGCTGTAAACCTCACCATTAACATTTTCTCACATTTCTCTCTTGTTTAAACACGCTCAAAGTTCAAACCTTTGTAAGAAAAATAAGTACATTATTATTATTATTATTATTATTATTGTTGTTGTTGTTGTACTTGTTATTATTATTGTTCATATTATTGTATAACAAAACAAATATCAAAACCTGTTTTAAGGCCCAAACATTTGTTTAAGAAATAAAAATGTAAACACTTTCTGACAAATAATGATGACAATTTATTGAACAGCGTATGAGGTTGGAAACATAAGAAATTATTAATTGTGACGCGCGTATTTCACGCTTCCTCTGACCGTCCCTCTTCGTCCTGACCCCGCTCCGCTGTAGCGTCCTTTTCCACTGTCTTTTTGTGAGAGAAAAACATTGTTATTGGTAGTTGTTGCCGCTCTTTTTTTCTTCTGGGCGAGAAGATTCTTAGAAACAGACATGCCACCTTCGATTATATTTGAGAACTGTAACGATCGAAACTCAGAGGCTCCCACTCTTGTCTGCAGAGAAACACTTGTAAGTCCAAAGCGTTTCTGAAATGTGTCAAAGCGGCCCTTGCCGGCGTGAAATGAGCTTACTGGGCCTTCTGGGTGTGCAGCAGCACTCGGCGAGGGCCTGGGCTCCACCTCATCTTCCTCCTCACTGTCAGCAAAGCTTTCATGAAGCTTTTTAGCTTTAGTGCGGATAACGTTTGTATCCAGCGAAATGTTCTTTTTTCTGCAATCACTAATCCACGATGATAAAGCTGATTCCATCCTTTCGATGGTCTTGTTGCGGACCGTTACAACCCTTTTTGCATCCTTATTAAAACTCGTTTCTGCTGTCGTCCTTATGTTACTTTCCTCCTTTTTAACGTAACGTACCGAAGATGAATTGATTCCGAAATAGCGCCCAACAGCCGCGTAACTTCTACTTTCCACGATCATGTCCAGAAGTCTCCCTTTTTCTGCGATAGTTAGCGCCTTCCTTTGCCTTTTGGGTGCGACCGCAGGCGCCCTTGTCGGTGCAGCACGTTTCGTCTGGTACAAAACCTGCGAACAGGATGCACTTTAGAGTCACGCTGCTAGCAATCGAAGGCTAATTTAAATTTAGCAAACCGAACTCAACTCAACAATACTCAACTATATTTATAATCTACCTGTAAATAAAAAAGCAAAGCCTGTGGCCAAAATGTACACGGGCGGTATACATGCGTACGTTGATGCCTCTCACCGGCCGTTCAAATAAGTGAGCATCTTTTAAATACTGAATCGCTCTCCCATCCTAATTCTGTAGCAACCCGCTTTTTCCAATTATAAATCTATCTTTTTGCGGTTTAATAAATGCGATAAAGTCCAACATGCTGCGTGCGAAGCATCAAACTCACGTGCACATATCCAGTGGCTCAATGTGCGGTGGTGGGGGTTGCTTCGTGGACATTGTTCGTGTCATCCTGCTCTTCTTCCTCTTTTCCCACCTCTACCATGCTTTTCGTGTCACGTCTCCGGCCCTCAGCTGTATGCCACCGGCGAGCGATATCTGTAGAGAGATTCAGGGAGTCTCGGCGGCCGGCGGGGAGAACCTCTCCACGTCACGGCAGGCGGTGAAGCGGCAGCAGCGTTACGACGTCCAAAGTTATAATCAAGAGAGTTAACACACACACACGCGTTAGAAGAAATGAGATCAACAAAAGCAATAAAATCAGATCAGTAAGGACGAGAGGAGTCCTGGGTCATGACCACGTGACCGCCTACATCGCTGCTGGCAGGCAATGGCTCATTAAAAAGAGGTAGATGTTCATTGGTGGCAATTTTGATGATTGTTTTCATTTACACAGTAATTATTGCATGACTATTTTATGCGACAGAAACGCAAAATAATATTATTAGTGAGCGTTTTACAACTACGCTCCGCCCATTGCGCGCCATAATGCCTCATTTCCGTGCCGTCATTCCCCTCTACGTCATTTTCAGCGCGCCACTAACTGGGCCAGTGTGGGAAATGAATCGGGCATTCACTAAATATAAAAAAACAAAAAAAATTATTGAAGAATACAGCAAGATGTTCGAGGAGTTGACAGGCTTAATCAGCATTTTCTCATCTTCTCTAGTATTGGCTTGGGTGAATTTTTTTTTAACAAAAACAGTTGTCGATTTTTGCTTTAAACAAAGTGGAGAAACAATGCAAAAATATAAGAATTTGAGAAGGGGGCCAATACTTTTTCACAGCACTGTATGTGATCGTACTTTCTATGTCTTTGTTTTTTTACCTGCCTGCAAAACTAATTTCCCTCGAGGGACAATCAAGTCAAATTGAATTGAATGAAATTAATGGAATTGAATTAAGTAAGATACTGAACCCCTCGTTGCTCCTGATGCTCCGTCATCACTAGTTGAATGAGGAGACAGTGTTAGAGCACTTTGAGTACCTTGAAGGTAGAACAATGCTATACAAGTGAAAGCTCCTTTTCAATTTCGGACCTATTGGTGTTGGCACAAGACTTCCTATCTCAACATTTGCAAAGCTGGTCATGGCATACCACAAAAAACACTTGTATTTGTAGCAAAAGGGTGGTTGCACAAAGTAGTTACTCAGAAAGGCTGAATACGTTCGCACACCACGATTGATTTTGGGACATGTTTAAAGCATGTATCATTCTTCCAATTCTCAATTATGTGCCACTTTGTGTTGGTCTTTTACATTGGATCCCAATAAAATGCATTTACATTTGCGTTTGTAACATGACAAAATCAGTGAAAGTTCCAGGAGTATGAATGAATACTTTTGCAAAGCACTGTATATGTATTTATTGTCCAATTCCAATATTAAATATGCACACCGCATACCATATCCAAATTAAAATATACAGTCGATGATTCTAGACTAATGTATTTGAAATGATCTTCCTCAAACTGAGACATCTGAATTTCCATTCCAGGTGCGTGAGACTGGAGAGCTGGAGCTGGAAGAGGAGCTATATTCAAAACTCATCTTCCTTTATCGATCACCCGAAACCATGATCAAATGGACCAGGGACATCCGCAGCCAAGACAGACATTGACACACTAACTCGTTGTGTAGGACTGAGATACAAAGCTGTTGTCCGACACGACATAGGAAGAATGAACAACGGAAAAACCCATTTACATACACAAAGTTTAAAGATTGTTAATAACTGTAATGAATACAGGATGTAAACTGTAAACCGTACCATGTTGAAAATTCCTACGATAACCCAGGCAATTGTTGCTTTCAATTGTTTTAAGTTAAAAAAAATAATAATAATGTTTTGTACATAGTGATTACAACAAATGACTTTTGGAGTTAACTCAAAACATTTTGTAAATGCAACCTTAAGTGTAAACAATCCCTCTTTTACGTGAAATTAATGATAAATTAACATTGCAGCAGAAGTGATGGGATGAGCTCCAGACAGGTCAAGAGGCAGTGAGATTTCAGACAGATACACAATGAGGACTGAGAATCGGGACGCTCCGACTTCAGTGAATTTCCCGGAATGACTCCTAATCACAAGCCGGAACTGGACAATCGGCAAACTTGCCATGACATGAAAATGTGACCTCCAATTATTTGAAGCACCCGCTATATTCTTTTATTGAGCTACAAACAACACGGAGCAATTGTCAAGGAAAAGTAGATTGTCCTTGCCACTGTAGCGCTGTAGCTACATTCTTCCATTGGCGGAGAATACAGAGTGAAAGATTACATATTACATTTGTATTTATTTATATTACATTTTTTTTATTGAGTTGCATATGAGACCAGCATTACCAGATATACAAATATATATATTAAGAAAGTTAGGAATTGTTAGAACCAGTGAAAATGCACCAATTTCTGGTCAATGTCTTTAATACAAAGGCAATATAAGTCGAGTTTCAAGCGTGGCCTTTTTGTTGAATCAGTTTCCAACATTCATGAATTTCTTCATCGATATCCTATTTTTAAAAGACTACTATCATTGGAGAGCAAAGCATTTTTTTTTGGCGGGGGGGGAGAGCACATTTCATACACAAGGTAACCCAATGTGCTTTACATGATTAAAAGCATTTAAAAACAAAGAAAAATTAAAAGAACAGCTTAAAATCTAACTTGCTAAACACAGAAACAGACAACATAGAATATAATACAGCTAATCATATGGAGTTAAAAAAATATATTACTCACCAAGAGGTTGTTGTTTTTTTTGGAGGGATTGGGTGGGGGTTGTCAACTATAAATTCAGTAAATGTTGTACAAGAATTTTAACGTGTAATTTCGAGAAATAAAAATTTCCCAATTTTTCAAAAGTCTTGATTAAAACTAGGACACGTGTTCTGCGTCTTCAGTCGTGGTGTATAGTGCTAAGGTGGATAACGCGTGGGCGTGTTTAATGAATGAAAGTTGAAGAATTTCAAAGTGGCCCTTGCATCCTTCGTTTTTTTTTCCTGACCAAAATGTTTGGACACCCCTGGTCTGAAGGAAGTCTATAAAATGGGACGATTAAAGCATCCTGAATAACAAACCTGTTTGCAATGTGCCAAATAAACAACAAATAAATATTCCAAATAAAGTATGGTAGCCTGCAAATAATTGAATTGGGTTCAGGTCTAGAAGATCCAGAATAGGAGTGTCCGAGGTTTTTCCAATTAGGGTCACATACAGAAAATTCTACGGGCCACTGTAATATTTGCAAACTAAATAAGAGCATCCTGTGCCATCGGACCTTAGCACAAAGCAGATGTCTCTCCATCCATCCATTTTCTGAACCGCTTATTCTCCACTAGGGTGGCAGGTGCGCTGGTGCCAACTCAGCTGCCTTCGGGCGAGAGGCAGGGTACACCCTGAACTGGTCGCCAGACAATCGCAGGGCACATATAGATAACCATTTGCACTCACATTCAATTTAGTCTTCAATTCACCTATCATGTGCAGCGAGTATGCCCTGCCAGAGAAAATGGCTCCCGGGAGCCCCGATCTCTGACTGCCCGACATAGCTGCCTCTGCTGCCCTGCTGAGCCCGCCCGTCTGTGTACACAAGACATCTAAGGGAGGCCTGAGCCACTGATCAAAGGAGAAACACAGGCGAGCCAACTTCTCACACGGATGCTAAATTAATTAGCAGTAAGTCTGAAGAATCTCATTATCATCTTGAGGCACAGAACACCTGGTTTCTCACCCGGACGCTAAACTGATTAACAGTCATTGCCCCCCAGCCAGTCTGAGGGGTCTCACCAACAAAGGCCTTTTTCTGCAAACTGACGTGATGACTAAGAATGTGAGAAACAAGCTTTTTAAGTGACTGTTCAAGACAGTTTGACAACAATGGAATCAATATTCGCCGCATTTTTAGCAAGACTCAAATTCAGCAACGAACTATGTTCTTTTGATATTAGAAATTGCATGCAGAGAGCTGCCAAATTGATGAAGCCCAGCGACACCCGCAGGCGGTGGAGAGTTACTGCATGTTCACACCAAATGTTTCTGGTTTAATATTTTAAGAACCTTGCACGAATGCCCCCAGTGTCTACTACCACATCAATGTCACTAGTGGTTGTATTTCTTTGAATTTGAATGTCAAATCTGTTTGTCCACTGAACTGGATGAGACGTTTCACCCCACACAACACAAATCCCACATTGCAAATATAAAAAGCTCTCAGCACCCGCATAAAATTTAAACACTCATTACATGAATTAAACAGGGTGCGCGTGACAATGCAAAGCTGGAAATCTTAAATCCAATAATCTTTTCTACGCACGGGATTAAAACCACAAATAATCCTAGTTATGAAAAAAGTAGTACTGAGAGGCGCGGTCTATCTCTCTTTTGGTCCCTGAGGTGGGGCGGTGGAGAGGTGGAGGGGTGCAGGGGAGGCACTCCCTCTCTCTCCTTTGTGCTTAAAAGGCCGAAGATCCTTTTTTCCTTTGCTCGCTCTCGCTCGCTCGTTCACCCTGCAGGAGAGCCTGGCCCAGCCAGGACGTCCCACCTCTCACCACGAGGGGGCGAGGACGCACCTGACCTTCCCCTGCCGCAGGGTACCTTGCCAGCGCCCCAAGCTACTCGTGCAGGTGCTTGGGCATCTTACGGACAAAGCTCCGTTGGGAAGGAAACGGGCGGTGGACGTCCGCTCCGAGCGCCTGGCGTCCGGGAGATCTACCAGCCTGCCTAAATTGTGTTCCACGCAACGTAAATCCAACATGTGGTCTACTAAAGTACAGATTGGTGCATATTTGGGTTTCAATTAACGGTAACAGGAACTGCCAGCTCGATGCAATGTCACCACGCATTCTACTTTCGCCCCCACATCATGAATTCACTCTCCTTTACATTTGTCTGTCCTTTGTTCTGTAGTTAGACCCCTCTGTATTGCTTCCTGTAGATTTCCCTGTTAGATTTCATTACATTTTCTTTCAAAATAGTAAGTATTTACTACCTGTATCATTTGTGTGTTTGGCGTTCGACAATTAAGAGACCTCTGGGATCCAGAAGTGTAGCAACCTTCAGATTATGAGACTGATTGAGACTTTTTCCTAAATTTTACTAGATAACGAGATAAAATAGTCTGATTTTAACGTTAAAACGTAAAACACGCTAAACCGGAAGTAACGCAGGCGACGCTTCCGCCTTATTGTTATCTCCTAAATTAATTACGTTTTTATCCAAACCGATATACGCTACACATGCATGTTTTTGGAATGTGGGAGGAAACCTGGCGAAAACCCACGCAGGGATGGGGAGAACATGCAAACTTCACACAGGGAGACTGGATTTGAACCCAGGACCTCAGAACTGTGAGGCAGATGTGCTAACCAGTCGTCCACCGTGCCACAAATCAGTTATTTATTCATTAATTCATTAGTTTATTCATTCATCTTCCGTACCGTTTATCCTCTGGTCGCGGGCGTGCTGCAGCCTATCCCAGATGACTCTGGGCGAGAGGCGGGGTACACCCTGAACTGGTCGCCAGCCAATCGCAGGGCACGTATAAACAACCATTCGCACTCACATTCACACCTACGGGCAATTTAGTGCCTCCACTTCATTGAGCAACTTCACATTCAGAAAAAATATTTTTCTTCATTACCTTGCTCATTTTCCTTTGTTTCTGATCATGCAGAGATCAGGATCTCAGGTGCAGGGTTCATTCAAATATGATTTGCATATTTAAATTGGGCGTGTACAGGAATGGGTCGGCTCCCCCAACGTGCGCTCAAGTCTACGTTGATTGGGATCTTCGAAGGAAATGTGCTTGGATTCATGCGTACGCACAGATTCATACATCGGGATATTTTTGTGCGTACGACGTTTTCTGGATTTGAGCGTACGCCATGTTTCAGCAGGAAATCCACGCGAGTCTTTGTACACGAGGCCCCAGACGTATGAATCTGTGCGCACGCATGAATCCAAGCACATTTCTTCGAAGATCCCAATCAACGTTGAATTGAGCGGTTTCACTATTAAACTCGAACACACACAAAGCACAACCGGAAGTGGAATTTGAAAGAAAATGTAATTAAATCTAAAAGGGGAAGTACGGGATAACACGCAAAGGGACTACCACAAAAAGAAAAAAAAGAAAAAGAATAATGGTAATAGAAAGAAAATAGGCATACGTAAAGAAAAATAGGACATCGTGTGTTGTTGGACTAAAAATGAGCGTGAATAGTTTACAGTGTGTTGAGCTAGTCCAAAGTTGGAACTTGTGTGAAGCTGGTATTTTACCCCAAAATTAGTAGGCACTAACTTTGTACATTCTGGCAACGATTGTCATGCGTTACTCACAACCGTAGATCAGTTGGCCCTGAGTGAAGGTCTTTCTCCGAGCATCTCAGGAGGAAAGGAGGCAGGTTTAGTTGAAGAAGAAGATGCACAGCAAGAAAAACAAACAAACAAAAATAAAAAGTTGTTGTCCCATTGGGGCATGCTTGTAACTTTTCCTGCCATTTTGAACTTGTTGCGGGCCCCGCTCTTGCTCTCAACTGCGGGCATGACCGGTACGGAATGCCAGTAGTTGCTTAACGGAGGCTCCACCAACAGATCAAGGCTGGGAAAACAATCAAAGTCGCATGGCCGGCTCCTTCGATCGGAAACCGCCGCCGTCTTGGTCCGGCGGATGCTCACGCACGTGGCGGTAACGGACAAAGGAAAGGGGTCGGGGAGGGGGTTGCCGAAGCCGCCCTGTAGCTGGAGAGATGTTACCCAGGAAGAAGAGAAGAGAAGCAAGCCACGAGAGAGAGAAGGCGGAAGTCAAAGGGTTAAATACCCAGGAGGTGTGTCTAAGAGACGGGGAAACTGGAGAAGACCACACCCATTGACTTGTATTTTGGTCTACTATTTAGCCATACAAATGGTGTAAAAATCATATTAATATGAAATACTCCCAACTTTGTACTCTTATTTATAAATCAAGCATATACAGTAGGATGATGGTCTAAACTTTAGTCTTGGCAATTCGTACTCCTTGGCTTCAAATCAAGAGGAACAGTTCTCAAAGTCTCACAGCCAGACCTGTAAGACGGACACAATAATGACACAGACATGAAGGCATACATTTAGAATATTCCTGGAGGTTTGTTACAAATGTGGGATTTCTTCGTCACGTCAGTGTCCACAGGCATTGTCTCCAAACACCACTGTGGGGGGGGGGGGGGGGGGGGGGGGGGGGGTGACCATGTTCCACCATTCAGCAGCCATCAATAACCCCCGACACCCCAACCATGCTGTGCCAGTGAGAGGAGACCTGCAGTCAGTTTTATGGCACTAGATGATATAAACCAGGTTTCCTGTCTCTTGTGAAATCACTTTGGCCCAGCAGGTCAGTGGAGAGGAATGCAGAAGTTTATCAGTTCCTGGGGGGTTGCCTGGCAACCGGGCGTCGTCACTACACAGGTAGGAGTTAGCTGATGTTTTTTCTCACTAGGAAACGATTCATGTGGTCAGACAGCACCGCTGTCCTAGTTGTTAGTTGTGTCATGTACATGATACAATGATAACATTAAAGCTACTGAATAGCTTACTGAATGGAAGCTCATAAACATTATTACCATACTCCTTTTAGGACAGAGAGAGGAGCAAAAAGAGGAGTTCACTTATTAGTATTCAGATTATTTACAAAATACAATTTCTATGAATGTGTTTACATGTTGGGTGTTGCATTTCAAATAAAAGTCCCAGAAAATAAACCCAAGGTTCATTTTTTTAATTTTGCTGACTCACGGCTGGTTTACTGCAGATGAAAATGCATTGGCCCACTTTTAGTGTGTATGTAGAGGTGCTGATGTATCAAAATGAGTTGGCTTCACCCAGAAATTAGGGTTACAATGTTGTTTATTTTTAATTAAATCCATTCCTCTTTTGCTGTGGCTCAACTTTTAAATAAACCTTTATCAGATTTGACGGTTTCGTCACAGACTTTCCCAAAAAGTGTTATGCTTTTCTTTTAGAAATGTGGGAATTAAATTGCATTTAAATGCACACAAAAAAAAGTGAAATTTATTTTGGCTAGCTCAGGACCCCTAATTCTTTGGTCCTGAATTCGCCTCTGCGGTGCCAGCTATAACAGTGTATGTTATTCTCCCATTGACAAGACTCAAAACATTCATTTGGAAAGGGATTGATCAAGAAAAACTGTCTCTACTGACAATTTCTATGTCGGACGGAGGGTCTTCTGAAGCTCAAAGAAAATAAATAGGAGTTTTACAGGAAAATAAAGGAGAGGCACAAGTAAAGGTAAAACATTTCAAAACAAGGTAAACCAAATATTTTAAATTTGACATAAAAAGAGATCAGACGATCTAACAAATTCAACTTAAAAACTACATTTTAAAGGTAGAGTGTTTGCTTTTTTAAAACAAACAAACAAACACTTTGTCTAATGAGTTAAAACTGTCTGTATAACCTAACAATAGAATATTATTAAAATGATATCTTAGAAATTCATCCCTATTATCCCGATTATAGTTAGGTTTAGATTATTTAACTCGGGTTAGCAACAAAGGTTAAAAACAAGGAATTGGACAGCTCTCTAGAGTTCATACTGGTTTATAGGGTTCAGCTGCCACCGAGTGGGAGATGCATGTCCCTCCACAGGGACAGGTTGGCCCATACAGAAGCGATGCCCATCCACAGCAGCGTCTGGGGCCTCGAACACTTTCCCAATGGGACATGACTGCCATATGTTATTAGAATTCCCATGCACGTTCCTGGCAGGACACGCTCTGCGCCAATATTATTGGTTCCAGGACACACGCCACTGCATTATGATTGGCTACTGTATTCCAGTAGAACACGTCCACCTGCTTCCAGATGGGAAAAGAAGTATGCGTGATTTAAGTGTGGCAGCATGAATATGGGTTTGCGAGTTCACTGAGCTGCAGGTGACATGCCTCTACTCGGCTCCTCTCAGCATGGGCAACTCCAGAGTGGAAAAGAGTCCAACCCCTCTCAAGAGGACTGGTACCAGAGCCCAGTCTGAACTTCTCAACCTCACACACCAGCTCGGGCTCCTGCCCTCCCAGAGATGTGACATTCCACGTCTCTAGAGCCAGTTTATGTAGCCGGGGATCGAATCGCCAAGTACCCCGCCTTCGGCCACCGCCCAGCTCACACTGCACCCCACCCCTATGGCCCCTCCCACAGGTGGTGAGCCCATGGGAAGGGGGACCCACGTCACCCTTTCGGGCTGTGCCTGACCAGGCCCCATGGGTGCAGGCCCTGCCACCAGGCGTTCGCCTTCGAGCCCCACCTCCAGCCCTGGCTCCAGAAGGGGGCCCCGTTGACCCGCGTCCAAGCAAGGGAAACCTAAATCCATTAATTTTGTTTGTCATAGGGGTTTTTGGAGCCGTGCTTCGTCTGGTCCCTCACCTAGGACCTGTTTGCCATGAGTGACCCTGCCAGGGGCTTGAAGCCCCAGACAACTTACCTCCTAGGATCACTGGGACACACAACCCCCCCCCCCCCCCCCCCCCCCCCACCACGATAAGGTGACTGCTCAAGGAGGGGGAGAAAGATAATCACCCCAGATGGGACTCGAACCTACAATCCCTGGTTTAGGAGCCCACTGGGGCTAATACCTTGCGTTGGGTTCAGCTTTGTTAAAGTCCCCAGTCAGGATGAGGAAAGCATCTGGGTGCGCCGTCAGCTGTTCACTGATATGACAGTATAGCTCATTTAGCGCCTCACTCCTATTATTGCTGGAGTTTGGAGGAATATAGACAGCCACAAGCAGTATGGCAGTGAATTCCCTCAGCATGTAAAACGGCCGGCACGTCAGAGCCATAAACTCCAGGAGCATAAACACCATAAACTTGCATCCCGGCACCAGGCGTCATTGATGTAAACACACAGTCCGCCGCTGCGAGTCTTGCCTAGAGAGAGTTCTGTCCGCTCGGTAGCATGCGAGCCGGTCGAGCTGAATGGCGCTGTCTGGAACGCTGCTGTTAAGCCATGTTTCCACAAACACAAAAACACAGCACTCTCCCACAGTCTTACGGGTAGAGCGGAGCAGTCGAATGTAATCCATCTTGTTGTCCAGAGAGCGTACATTAGCTAACACGATGGAGGGAATAGTGTGGTTTAGCCGCTAGCCTAGCTCAGATACCTCCGCGCTTGCCCCACTTCCGCTTCCTCCTTCGCTGTTTGTGGGAGAGGAGGTTTGTGGAGCCTCCAATCTGTGCGCGACGCAGGAGACAAAAAAGGTCCCAGCTGTTGTAGGCACCCTGAGCAGACCGGAGTTCCCTAGCTCCTCAATGAGAGTAGAGTTTAACTCCGTAAAAGTAGTTTTGCTGATGTCGAGCAGAAGGTTACGACTGTATCTGCGACTTGGAACATGTAGACATGATAAAGATGGACTAAAACATTATAACTAAAACAACGTTATCAGACGAAAAACACGAAAACACCGTTTGTTTGGGACAGATAGCAGCCGCTCCGTCTGCACGCGCCGCCACCTTGAGCGAGGACTAGGCAAGGGAACTCGGAATAACCTTTCATAAGTATGGTTGTTTTTTTCCAAATGTTCTGTACTAATAGCACATTCTTTGAAGTTGACAAAAACGTAAAGCTAAGAAAATCGGATGACAAATTTGAAAGTTCTGATACAGTACATTCATTGCCAATGATGGGAACGTTGCCCCCACCAACGTGGCCGCTATATAGGCGCGCCGCATTGCTCGCTGCGGGGAAGAAGAAGAAGAAGAAAAACAAGAAGAAGAAGAAGCAGAAGAATTAAAAACAAGAAGAAGAAAAACAAGAGGAAAAACCAAAAGAAGAAGAAGAAAAAGAAAAAGAAACGCAAAAGCATAACAAAATCATTAATTTCGGAGGAATGTCCTTGTTTCTTGTAAACAGGTAGGAATGATTGGCCTGATTATTGTTTTTCTACCTTGAAATTGTTAGTAGTTGACTCGTTTTAATGGTGACACATGGATGCAGTGTATGTAAATAAGCCATGTGAAACGGTCCGGCGTTTCATTGTGTTGCAACCGGTTTTATTTGAGCAGGCAATCGTACTCGCATCCCGTCGACACGTGCGAATTCGTAAAGTTGGCTGGCTTCGTGCCATTCTACTTTAAAATAAAAATAAAAAAAAGACATTATTGTACTTAACATTTTGTTCTCTCACTAATCTAAACTGAGTGCGGACGACAGCGTTTACTACGATTGACTAAGTTAAACATTGAATTTACGCTTGAGTTTAACATGCGGCTACGGAATTGATCGACTTTATTGATTAATTTGAGTTTCTTTTTTTTTTTGTTCATTAGCGCTGTCCATAGTTCAAAGCATGTCCTCACTGACATGCATCAGAATCATCTTTATTTGCAAAGTATGTCCAAAAAACACACAAGGAATTTGTCTCCGGTAGTTGTAGCCGCTCTAGTACGACATCAGACAGTCAATTGACTTAGAACACTTTGGAGACATGAAGACATTGACAAAAAACAGTCACTGAGCAATAAAGGGTTAAGAGTTATCTGGTAATGCCGGTAAAAAAATTTTTTTGACAATTGTGGAAAAAAAAAAGATGCAGAGTCCTCTAGCACTTAGAGCAGTTTGAATGACTAATATTGCAATAGTCCGGTGCAATGACCATTGTGCAAAGGGCGCCGAGACTTCAAGGAGTGTATGCGGTTTAAAGTGACGAGTAGTGCGATAATCTGGGACAATGTTGATTGTGCAAATGTTGCAGATACTCCTCAATTGGTGTGCAAATGGAGCAGATGCTACTCTGGCATGAGTGGCCAGTATCGGTTAACAACAGATAGTGCAAATAGTGCAGCGTGCGAGACTACTACAATGAGTGCACAAGTAACGTATTATTGGCCCCACAGAAATGTGACAACAAACTCAAAACAAAAAAATTGCCAGCATGTTGCAATGGAATTGTTGCTCGCACTGACAACATGCCTGTGAAAATAGAGTTGCTAGTTTACAAAAGCACAGTGTTTCCTAGTTAGCGACATTTTTCGTGCAGGTATCTTGGAGACGATGAAGATGGGACGACTTCAAAGGAGTCCAGATCCCTGGCGCTACTGGCGAAACTGCATCAAAAGGCAAAAGAGAAGCAGAAGCAAGGTTTAACAGAGGAGCGAGTAAAGAGTTCGGAAAAACACACTGCTGATCTTGATGCGAAAAAGAAAAGAAAGGCCGACAATGACAGCAACCAGGAAAGTCAAATATGTAAAAAGAGGAAATCAAAGGCTGCAATCCCGAACGTATCGGACCGCATGCAACAAGAGCCTCGTGAGGGTGAAGAGAAGAGAAGGAAGAGAGGTGCGAGTCATGAGAAGCAAAAGGTTGAGCAGTCAGGTGGGTGCTTGCTTTTTCTCCACCCAACACTTACTTTGTAATAGTAACACAATTCCCCGTATGTGGGTTTATTCAGTTTCAGGCTGCGTATTTAATAGACTTTCAGAGGCAAATGTCACCGGCAGCGATGGGGAGGTTGGAAGGAGAGACGATAACATCCCAAAAGAAACCTCAAGGAAGTCTTCCGTTCCGTCTGGTTTCATGGTTCTGGGCGGATTCGAGAACAAAACAGTACAAAAGGTACAGTGGCTTGTTGACGCTCACTATCGAATCTTCGGTGTTAATGTCAAAGATTATAAATTCATGTTAAAAGTCAAAATATAGTGTGAGGTGCGCTCGCTTTTCTCTTTTTGCTGCCCATGAGTTTATCTGCAGCCTAATCTTTTCGTGCAGCGTCGGATGTTAAATTACGGTCTTGGCAGCGGATCAGAGAAGAGTGAAGAATCTCGTGTCACATTCACCGGCGCATGTTGCGGAGGAGTTTCCATCCTCCGCGCATGCGCACTTTTCACTCGCTATTACAATGAGTGCGTTCACGGTTTGCAGGTTCGCAGAGTTCTACCTCAGTGGCTGGCTCAGCCTGATGTTATCCCCAGGGACATGAGAAGTCAACTGGTGCCTTGCTCTGACATCAGAGGACTTACTGTGCCGCTGCTGAACAAACTCCATCATCATGGAATTAAGAACTTCTTTCCAGGTGAGCCGAAATTCAACGCTGTTTGAATGTTACTTGACACGTAGAAGTTGCCAACGTGACCTTTTTCCTCCAGTGCAAGCAGAGGTCATCCCGACCATTTTGGAGGGCGCACAGCATGGACTACTGATTGGACAAGCTGGTTACAAACCCAGAGATGTTTGTGTTTCTGCTCCAACGGGCAGTGGCAAGACTCTGACTTTTGTCATCCCTGTAATACAAGTGAGCTGCCCACAAGCAAACACTTAAGTTTTCTTCAGATTTGTATCGCGCAAACATGGCAACATTCACTGGACAGGGAGGAAAAATTCAACGAACCCTTGGATTTAAGAACTAATTGACCGTCCTTTGGCAGCAATAATTAGACTTTACACCGATTTGATCGGTATCGGCTGATAATTAGCATTTTATGCTGATCGGCTTTCGCGGCGTCATTTCCGGTCTCCGCGCAAGAGATTTAACTCCGTCTCGCCGTCGCGTATGAATCCAAAAGCTAGTTTATTTTTAGCCTTGTCACGTCTTGTGGCGCAGTACTGTAACTATCTGACGGCCAATAAAGTTTTTTCAATCTTGTCGATGGAAAAAAAAAAAAACACATCGTCGGTGTGGGGCTATTTTGCGGTGTCTCAGACAAACAACACATAAGTTATTTGCAGTCTGTGCACAACTGAACGTCATCTAAATGCTTCGACACAACAAATTTGATCGGGCACCTGAAGAATGTACCCCGCCTCCTGCCCGATGACGGCTGGGATGGGCTCCAGCACGCCCGCGACCCGCGTGAGGGGAAGCGGCTCACAAAATGGATGGATGGCTGGATGGTTACAGTAAGTTAGCAGCCATTATTTCTGTCATGTTGTAATGTTGATTGGACCTAAACTTGTGTCAGTGGGCAATCCTTGACTGCCCCCTAGAGGCCATTGGTGTTTTGACGTTGATCTAAAATGAGAATACTTTTAAGATACTCAGTATACTGTACACAAGTATGTACAATAAATGAATCGCCCTCTCTAAATAACCCAATGGCAACACAGCAACAAAAAAATCTCCCGAAAAGTAACCAAATCAATTTCAAATGATGATACACGCACCTATTGTATGTCGCACTTAACATTCGCTTGCCCTGGTGTGTTTTCTCGTGGCCAGGGCAGCTTTAGGCCACACCTCCAATCTTGTTCTGATCGCTTGAACTCCAGGTTGGCTCACAGCTGACTCTGATTCGCTCTTGGAAAATCCATAGCCGAGAGGTTCACTTACATTTTCCTCCACGTTCTGTGAATGTTTTCAATAAAAATAGAGAAACGTATAATTTTGCGTGATATTAGTTTAAGCAGACTCTGTTTGATTTTTGTTCTTGATGATGATCATACCACATTTTATGACTGATTTATGCAGGCGTGTGGCAAATTCCAAAGGGTTCACTTGGTTTTTCCTCTCACTGTATAGAATTGAGGTGACTATCGGTACAATATGTGAGCCTGAGTGTATAATTTAGAAACAGCGCTCCAATTGCGTCTTAAAGGCCATTACACGACGACACAAAAAGCCAACAGTCTGCCAATGACTGCCGATCTGCTGAAGGTAGACATGCCTTTAAGTGTGGAAGGGAGGGGTGTGTCTTTGGGTGTCTGTCTGTATTCCTTCATGACATTATTTTTCAAGATTATCCTAATATTTTGAATTCATAAAAATATACAATTAGTTGTTTTTGTCAGTTTTAGCGATGTTTTAGATTTTTGCCGTGGCATCGTATCAGCACTGTTTCGAGATGTTGTATGCAAGTATAGTATCATGACACCACTACAAACTGGTGCTTCCAACTCTTATTTTTACAAATAAGTCCTGTACGTTGTGTAATCATTCCACCGTGGAAAGAGAGCAATTCAAATAATAGAAAGCCAAACATTTATGGCATTCACGCCCATGAGTGTATATCAACTCCCATCTAGAACTGCTGATGTTTATTATGCTCGACGGCCGTTATACTCTTACATCTCGCACCGCAGTTTGGGAATCCCTGACCGAGATTGCGCTCCATTTCGCATGCCGTTATTGGACTGGAACGTTGTGGATGCTGAACTCCCAATCAGATTGTCAAGAACCCGCCCGTCCGGTTCGCCCGAGCTTTGGGAAAACTAATGATGTTCTCTTCCATCAGGTGCTGATGAAAAGGGTTGTGTGCGAAGTCCGTGCCTTGGCTGTGCTACCGACCAAAGAGCTCGCACAGCAGGTCTTTTTCTATGCCAATGACAAGTAAAATGAATGTGGCTAAAACTATCAGTTGCATAATTCAAACCATGTTCAATTCCATGAAGGAAGCGGTTGTTGCATTTGTTTTCTGTTCAGGTTTGCAAGGTTTTCACATCATACGCTGAGGGGACCACCCTGAGAGTGGCCATGCTGGCAGGCCAGAAGTCATTTGCAGCAGAGCTGGCTTCACTTTCTGAGCAGAGGTGATGGGAAAAGTCAAAACTAACCTCAGAGCTGCTTAAAGGTGTCCCGCACTTTTGTAAAGACATTTTGTTTCTTGATGATTCTAGAGGTGGGATGAGACGCAGTTTGGCTGATATTGTTGTGGCCACTCCAGGTCGACTTGTTGATCACATTAACAAGAACTCAGGCTTCTCTCTGGATCATCTTAGGTTTCTTGTAAGTTCCCAGAATTCATACGTTGGTTTTGTTTTTTTCAAACTGTTTGTTCTGATTTATAGTATCCTCTGGCACAGATTATTGATGAGGCAGACAAGATGATTGACAGCATGAATCAGTCTTGGCTCAGTCAGGTAGTAAAGGCAGTGTGCCGAACGGCGGACCAGAGACCAGAGAACGTGTCCATCTTCAGGCGAAGAGCACCCTTGTATGTCACAGCAGCGAGGTAAGACCCTCAAGACATTATTGCAATTACTGAACAATGGATATAAAAGGTTTACACACCCCTGATTCAAATGCCAGCTTTTTTGTGATTTCAAAACATTTTCCACTATTAATGTGGCCTGTAACCTGAACAACTCAATTGGGGGAAAAAAAATAAATACATGCACACTTTCAAGCTAATACTTTGTTGCAGCCCCTTTTGGCTTATTATGGCAGCGCTCTTTCTTTTGGGGTAGGCGTCTCATCAGTGTCGCACATCTCGATGTGGCAGCATTTGCTCTGTTTGCAAGAATGCTCAAGATCTAGAAGATTGCGAGGGCATCTCCTATGTATAGTCTTTTTCATATCACCCCACAAATGTTTGATGGACAGCTGCATAATTCTCTCGCCCTTGACTAAGGCCCCAGTCCCCCAAAAGAAAATCAGCCCCGAAGCGTGGTGCTGCCACCACCATGCTTCGCTGTTGTTTTGCTGATGAGCAGTGTTGTTAGCACATAGGCCTGTCACAATAATTACGATATCGACTTACCGTTCGATAAATAAAATGAACACAAGGTTTTCCAGACTCAATAAATTGTCATTGTTGTGGTGAGCTGGCGTGCGGATCACACAGTAGCTGTGTCAGTAGCCGCTGTGGGATCATGGAACGCGGGCGGTTGCCGGTGTTTCCGATTTTTCAGACTTGCTCGATGTGCAGCTTGCAGATTCACACAACGGAGACACTTAAGGGAAAGTGAACTGTTTGTTGCGCTAACGAGGGAGCTAGCCTGCGAGCTAAGGAGCTAAACGGGTCGCTCCACCGTGGCAAAGTCTTTTCAAATGTCAGTGCCTCTCCGAGTTGTTGTGTGTCAGTACCCAATTAACACAAAAACCTGCGGCTTGTCCTGTTACCGGTCGCCACAGCACGTCATCCTTTTCCATGTGAGCCTATCTCTTGCATCCTCCCCTCCAACACCAACTGCCCTCATGTCTTCCATCACGACATCTATCAACCTCCTCTTTGGTCTTCCTCGAGCTCTCTTGCCTGGGAGCTCCATCAGAGATCTCAAATATGCGATTTTATTTTAACTCCTAATCGCCTCCCAGGAAATTAGGCTATTGGAAACACAAAGCTCAACACGCGCTAACAACTGGTGATTGCAGGGCTTGACAGTCCAGTCTGTTGTAAAAGTAAAATGCTTGTTTCCCTACTCAACAAACAAATAACTCGGTGGCGCATCACTGGAGCACTCAGTATTTTTATTTCACATAAATACAGAAAATGCTAAATACAGTGGGTACGGAAAGTATTCAGACCCCCTTAAATTTTTCACTGTTATATTGCAGCCATTTGCTAAAATCATTGTTGATTTTTTTTCCCCCTCATTAATGTACACACAACACCCCATATTGACAGAAAAAAAACGGTATTGTTGAAATTTTTGCAGATGTATTAAAAAAGGAAAACTGAAATATCACACGGCCATAAGTATCCAGGCCCTTTGCTG
Organism: Phyllopteryx taeniolatus; assembly: GCF_024500385.1. Taxonomy (NCBI): domain Eukaryota; kingdom Metazoa; phylum Chordata; class Actinopteri; order Syngnathiformes; family Syngnathidae; genus Phyllopteryx; species Phyllopteryx taeniolatus. The sequence goes on from NC_084512.1 coordinate 25,097,548, forward strand.
TGACACCCGTTTAATTCGGGTGCTTTCGATTGCTTCTGATCATCTTTGGGATGGTTCTACACCTTCATTAGAGTCCAGCTGTGTTTGATTACACTGATTGGACTTGATTAGGAAAGCCACACCCCTGTCTATATAAGACCTTACAGCTCACAGTGAATGTCAGAGCAAATGAGAATCATGAGGTCGAAGGAACTGCCTGAAGAGCTCAGAGACACCATTGTGGCAAGGCACAGATCTGGCCAAGGTTACAAAAACATTTCTGCTGCACTTAAGGTTCCTAAGAGCACAGTGGCCTCCATAATCCTTAAATGGAGGACATTTGGGACGACCAGAACCCTTCCTTGAGCTGGCCATCCGGCCAAACTGAGTAATCGATGGAGAAGAGTCTTGGTGAGAGAGGTAAAGAAGAACGCAAAGATCACTGTAGCTGAGGTCCAGAGATGCTGTCGGGAGATGGGAGAACATTCTAGAAAGTCAACCATCACTGCAGCCCTCCACCAGTCGGGGCTTTATGGCAGAGTGGCCCGACGGAAGCCTCTCCTCAGTGCAAGACGCATGAAAGCCTGCATGGAGTTTGCGAAAAAAAAAACACCTGAAGGACTCCAAGATGGTGACAAATAAGATTATCTGGTCTGATGAGACCAAGATAGAACTTTTTGGCCTTAATTCTAAGCGGTATGTGCTCATCACCTGTCCAATACACTCTCAACAGTGAAGCATGGTGGTGGCAGCATCATGCTGTGTGGTGTTTTTCAGCTGCAGGGACAGGGCAAAGGATCTGAATACTTATGGCTGTGTGATATTTCAGTTTTATTTTTAGTAAATCTGCAAAAATTTCAACAGTTCAGTTTTTTTTTTTCCTGTCAATGTGCTGTGTGTACATTAATGGGGGAAAAACATCAACTCCAAGCGTGCTCTCTTCACTCCTAAACGTTCAGAAACTCAAGAGAGTGGTTGGAGTGTGCTGTTCGGCTATTCAGAGCGCCACACTCCCGCTGCTCTGACTGAGGAGACAGAGCGGTCAGAGCGGCACGCAGGACGAGGTGTTTACAGGCAAAACTGACACATTCAATATGGCGGTTGCACTGACGTATCTCTGCCAATGCCCAACATGCTCGGTCTTAAATTAATAGAAAATAGACCGCGCTCTGCCTCGCTGAACACTCCACTCTCAGTGCGTCAGATTGAATTTCTGAACGTACTCTGTTTGTTCTCACTTTGAGCTTCTGGAGTTTTTCCCTATTCTACAGTAGGTATGGAAAGTATTCAGTGCCCCTAAAATTTTTCACTCTTTTCATTCTACCATTACTGCTGAGAGTTTGAAAAAAGGCAAAGATACTCCCAGCGCACAAACACAGACGAGCACTACGCACTAGCTAAGCAGAAACACTGTAGTGCTGGGACAAAATGGCGGACGAGGCACGACGTCGTAAAGTCGAAACGTCGTAGGTCGAGTGCGACGTAACTTGAGGACTTCCTGTATTTACTTCCTGCCATCTAATAGAAGAGCATTAATTTGTTCTGTCTGTCACTATGCCTCACTGGCATAAATAGAGGAGCAAAGATACATTAATTGTTGTAAACATAATTTTTTGAGCAGTTAAGTACACAAGTATATACAGTAAATGAACAGGTCATTTAAATAGACACATTCCCCCATCTTGTGATCGGATCGGTTATCGTTTTTTTTTAAACTCGCTGATCGGCCCCAAAAAGCCTTGTCGTGTAAAGCTTAATTGCAACCAGTCGTCCTGTCCCTGCAGCTGAAAAACACCCCCACAGCAGAATGTTTTGGTAACCTTGCCACAATTCTGTCTCTGAGCTCTTCAGGCAGTTCCTTTGACCCCATGATTCTCATTTGCTCTGACATGCACTGTGAGCTGTAAGGTCCTGTATAGACAGGGGTGTGGCTTTCCTAATCACGTCCAATCAGTATAATATAAAACAGCTGGACTCTAATGAAGATGATCAGAAGAAATGGACATCACCCAAGTTAAATATTTGAGTGTCACAGCAAAGGCTCTGAATACTTATGGCTGTGTGATATTTCAGTTTTTCTTTTTAATAAATCTGCAACAATTTCAACAATTCATTTTTTTCTGTCAATATGGGGTGCTATGTGTACACTAATGAGGAAAAAGGTGAATTTAAATGATTTTAGCAAATGGCTGCAATATAACAAAGAGTGAAAATTTGAAGGGGGTCTGAATACTTTCCCTACCCACTGTACATTTCAAAACTTTAAATGTACACGTTTCTAGTGCTAAAACTGTCAAATGATGCTGTTTTTTTTCTGTCTGGCTTTCGCCCTTAAAGTGGAGGAAATAATGATTTCATCCCTCACTGATTTTGTAAATTGGCCTACTGGTTAAGAAATGAACGGTCTTTACTTTTATTGGTGGGTTTATTTGAACATATTTTACACAGGAACTCATTCACGTTCTGGTTTAGTGTAACAATCTGACCAACACCATCTCTGTGCCTTGATTTTGGGAAACAAATCATTTGAGTCTTGTTAGAATTGAGTACAAGGTGCAACTAATGAAGGTTATTCTGGGTAACAGATTGCAGATGTTCTATGGCACTTGCTAATGATAAAGCTGAACAATATAAAATAGTGTTATCCACATATAGGTGAAATTTGGCATCAGTTACATTTATAAAACAAGATATGCGAATAATAAATAAAGTGGGACCCAGCAGGGACCCATGGGGGAGACCATTTTGAATAGGTAAGGAATTTGAACAAAGACCATCAACCTGAACCCTTTTTATTTTGCCACTCAAGTCGTTCCCAAACCATTTGACTGCTTTTGAAGAGATCCCAATACAGTATGCTCTAATCTCTGGGACACGGCAGAGCGCTCACTGGTATCAAAAGCCTTTGAGAGATTGGCACAATCGTCATTCTAGTTGACTAACTTTCTCCATTACAGTCTGTCTCCTCCTCAAATGCCACTTCAGAAGCTGCTTTTCTCTGCCACACTCACCCAAAATCCAGAGAAATTGGAGCAGCTGGGCCTTCACCAGCCAAGACTTTTCAGTTCTGCCAACCCTGGGAGTTGCTTTAACTGTCCTCAGCCAGTTGTTGACTCCCATACATCTGAACTGTTTGACTTCCCCCAAAGTCTGACGGTGAGTCTTGTATGAATGGTGGCGAATGGAGTCTGATATGACACTAAATAAATGGCTGCTTGGATGTTTTGTAGGAGTTTTATGTGCCTTGTACACTCAGCAAAAAGCCTCGCATCATCCTCCACTTCATCCTGCGCATGAAGCTCAGCCCCATTCTTTGTTTTGTCAACTCCAGAGTGAGCGCTTACAGGTTAGAGAGATCTATCTCACAATTGGCAATGCAATTTTGTGTCTAAGCGCATGTTTTCATTTGTTGTACTCAGACTTCACCTGCTGATACAGCTCTTTGGTGGCATTCAAGTCGCAGAGTTCTCCTCCCGACTGTCTCCCAGAGAAAGAAAGAAGAAGCTGAAGGAATTTGAACAGGGGAAGATCCAACTGTAAGAATGCACAATTATCGTTGTCAAAAGCAATTTGTGTTTAAAAACATAGTGACCATATTCAGGCTTAACTTCTTGAGACATCTTCAAAATGCCTTTTGTACTATCAATGCTGGTCCTCACTACGCTGGTTATCCAAAACGTGAAATATATTGAAATCAATGTGTTCTGAAATTTTGTTTGTAATCCTCGTTGCCATTTGATCAGAGAGACTTTTAGTTTAATAATGCACAAAAGCTAATGGTAAGTATTTCATGGTACCACTCCATGGTAGGGACAATGCAACCCTAAGGGGGGGGCACAACCAGTGCAAACTGAAACTGTAGGCCGGTCCCAAGCCTGGATAAATGCAGAGGGTTGGCTCAGGAAGGGCATCCAGCTTAAAACCTTGCCAAAGTGTTGGACCAAAGAATTCCGTACCGGATCGGTCGTGGCTCGGGTTAACAACGTCCGCCACTGTTAAACTGCAGGGCGCCGGTGGAAATTCAGCTACCGTGGGTCGAACACTAAGGAGAGCTGGAAAGCGGGTTCTTAGGCAGAAAGAGAAGAGGAAACCGGAGAGCCAAGAACTGAATGTGGGGACTTTGAATGTTGGGACTATGATAGGAAACGCTCGGGAGTTGGTGGACACGATGATTAGGAGAAAGGTTGATATAATGTGTGTCCAGGAGAGCAGGTGGAAAAGCAGTAAGGCTAGAAGCTTAGGGGCAGCGTTCAAATTATTTTACAAAAAAAAAAGACAATTTCAATGCCCAATTGAAAGTGGCCAGCACATTCAGGTGGATCTAATCTTTCTTTTTTTTAAAGCAATAAGGAGGTTATTTTATTTATTTTATACCCAGAAATACTGCTGAATTTTAGTATAACATCTAAGATCGTTGGGATCAAGGTCTTCAAATTCTTGAGGAAGAGGCGATAAAGTGGCGATAACCTTGTCTACCACCCCTCTTAACCTTAATTGGTCTTGATATAATATTATTGGTTATTTCAGCATTTGGGTCGTTCTACAATAACTTTACCCAATTACAAAATATTTCCCCAAAACCAAAGCGCCTCAAAACATCGAACAGATAGGACTACCTGAAACTTCATTATACTGCAAACATAGGAGTCAAATTGTTTTATGTATAGTTGAACATGGTTTCTTAAAATAGGCTTCCTTCAGAGTTTTAATTTTTGATTCTAATAATGTACATTTTTGTCTAACCTTTGTAGATTTTGAACTCATAAAATTAATCATTAATTTCTAATAAAGGCCTTGATAGCTTCCCACGTTTTCATTCGTAATCACCGTTAAATACAAATCAATTTGTTTTGCCAGGAAGTCAATAAGATCAGAGTTCTGGAGCCAGTTGGGCTGGAATTTCCATTTTGGGGGGGGTCTCGCCATAGACCTGAATCCACATTAATCAAATTGTTAGGGGAATGGTCAGAGATCAAAATACTTTCATAAGTATAAGCCTTTCTTTTATTCATCAAGCTGGCCGAAATCAGAAAGCAATAAATTCGTGAGTAGGAATTGAATGTACTGGAATAATATGAAAACATTGATCGTTGTGGATTGCGATACCTCCAGATGTCCCTTAAGTTCATATCTTTCATAAAATCTCTGATAATTTCTCTATTCCATTTGTGGCGGTCATCCACGTGTAGATGGGTCTATTCTTTCCATCGCACAGTTGTAATCTCCCGCAATAACACACAGTCCTTGTAGGGAAGCCAAATTTAAGAAGGGATCATTGACAAATTTAGGGTAAATCTTTATTTGGAGTATGAACATTGACGAGATAAGATACCATGCGCAATCTTACCCATTACCCATTTTTATCTCTAATCACTTTTTTTGACCCTGAATGGAATGGTCCCATGTATTGGAGTCATTACCCCTCTTGCCTGGGTTGTAAAAGGTGCCGAATATACTTCCCCCTGCCATCATTCTTTCCAACCAAGTGTGTTTTTGGAGGGAAATCATTTTCGATTTCAGCTCTTTTAACCTCCTCATAACCTGTTTCACCTTGACAAATTTTTGCAACCCTCTACAATTCCAAGATCAAAATTTGATGTCTAACTCACTGGACATATTTGCCAATTACAGCCAGTTAGAGATTTTCCATCAATATAGAAATGGAACCCTTGCAAGATAAAAACTAAAATTGCACAAAAAACATAAACCCTTCATGGTATGAACTGCATTGAAACTGGTGTATTCCACACCCTAAGCCATTGAACAAGGCTTTAACCTCCTCCATCACTTCACTCCCGAGAAAAGCAGATGACCTCACCATTCTTTCACTTAACTACCGCCATAGTTTCTCCCTCCTCTATCCATATCCCTGAGACTATTTACCAAATACATGCTAAAGAAATATGTTGAGGCATTAACACAAAAAGTAGCAAAGGTGCGTTGGCTAATGTATCCATCCCCTAGCTTATTTTGTAATCGGCCTTGAATAGAAGTTTCTTTTTGGCTTTGACCGACTTCAGCACCATCAACCTGTCTCTGTCATTCAGAAATTTTATTATCAAGGCTCTCGGGGGGCATTAGGTTCATGTCTTTGCCTAACTCTATTGGCCTTCACGAGAAACAGTTTAGATTTTAGCCTTGTGATTTCCAACGCATCCGGGCTCCACTTTTCAAGGAATGAGCATGCGTCATCCCTTTCTACATTCTCCAGTAGGTTTACCAACCTTAAATTGCACCTTCTGGACCTCATTTCCAGGTCCATCAGCTAGTCTCCCATTTCTTTGTTCTTCTTTTCGAGATTCTGAAGTTTGGCTTCCATTGCAACCCCAGCGTCCTCTTTGCTAGATATACGGGTCTCTGCGTTTTTCATTCGCTCAGCGCATTCCCCAATTTCCTTCCTCACCCCAACAATTTCAACCAAAACTACATGAATCTTACCGGAGAAGTTCTGTTTTAAGTCCAGAGAAAAGTCACTTTGTTTGTCTCTCCTTTCTGCCTCGAGTTGCCCTTCTTTGAGGTTGTTTCGACATCAGAGTCCTCTCAGTCACACAAAAAGTCACTTTGCATTCTGTAATATAGAGGATGTTTCAGGATTGAAATGGATGTGTCAAAGTACAGGAAATCGCACAAGGAAAGAGGTTCACTGAGAGGACTGAGGAGAGGACAAAGGAATACGTGGCGATGCGACATAGGGCGAAGGTAGAGGTGGCAAAGGCCAAACAAGAGGCATATGATATGTAAAACCAAGTTGGACACTAAAGGCGAAGATCATATATATGGGTTGGCCAGACAGAGGGATAGAGATGTGCAGGATGTGCAGCAGGTTAGGGTGATTAAGGATAGAGATGGAAATGTGTTGACTGGTGCCAGTAGTGTGCTGGATAGATGGAAATAATACTTTGAGGAGTTGAATGAGGAAAATGAGAGAGAAGGGAGAGTAGAAGAGGCAAGTGTGGTGGACCAGGAAGTGGCAATGATTAGTAAGGGGGAAATTAGAAAGGCACTAAAGAGGATGACAAATGGAAAGGCAGTTGGTCCTCATGACATAACTGGAGGTATGGAAGCATCTAGGAGAGGTGGCTGTGGAGTTTTTGACCAGCTTGTTCAACAGAATTCTCGTGAGTGAGAAGGTTCCTGAGGAATGAAGGAAAAATGTGCTGGCGCCCATTTTTAAGAACAAGGGTGATGTGCAGAGCTGTGGGAACTATAGATGAATAAAGTTGATGAGCCACACAATGAAGGGAAAGAGTGGTGGAGGCTCGACTCTAGACAGAAGTGAGTATTTGTGAGCAACAATATGGTTTCATGCCTAGAAAGAGTACCACAGATGCATTATATGCCTTGAGGGTGTTTTTGGGTAGTACAGAAGGAGCTACATTGCGTCTTTGTAGATCTAGAGAAAGCCTATCACAGAGTACCTGGAGAGGAACTGTGGTACTGCATGCAGACGTCTGGAATGGAAGAGAAGTATGTTAGAATAATACAGGACATGTACGAGGGCAGCAGAACAGTAGTGAGGTGTGCTGTAGGTGTGACAGACGAATTTAAGGTGGAGGTGGGACTACATCAGGGATCAACCCTGATCCCCTTCCTGTTTGCAGTGGTGATGGATAGGCTGACAGATGAGGTTAGACTGGAATCCCCGTGGACCATGATGTTCACAGATGACATTGTGCTCTGCAGTGAAAGCAGGGAGCAGGTGGAGGAACAGTTAGGAAAGTGGAGCCATTCACTGGAAAGGAGAGGAATGAAGATTAGCCCAAGTAAAACAGAATATATGTGCATGAATGACAGGGCTGGAGGGGGAAGAGTGAGGCTACAGGGAGTAGAGGTAGCGATGGTGAAGGACTTGAAATACTTGGGGTCTACAGTCCAGAGCAATGGTGAGTGTGGTCAGGAAGTGAAGAAACGGGCCCAAGCAGGTTGGAACGTGTGGAGGAAAGTTTCAGGTGTATGATGTGACAGAAGAGTCTGCTAGGATGAAGAGCAAAGTTTCTAAAACAGTGGTGAGGCCAGCCATGATGTACGGATTAGAGACAGTGGCACTGATGCGACAACAGGAAGCAGAGCTGGAGGTGGCGGAAATGAAGATGTTGAGGTTCTCTCTTGGAGTTAGCAGGTTGGATAGGATGAGAAATGAGCTCATCAGATGAACGGCCAAGGATAGATGTTTTGGAGACAGTTAGAGAGAGTAGACTTCGATGGTTTGGACACGTCCAGAAGAGAGAGAGTGAATATATTGGTAGAAGGATGATGAGGATGGAGCTGCCAGGTAACAAGAGGAGGTTGATGGATGTAGTGAGGGAAGACATGAGGGCAGTTGGTGTTCGAGAGGAGGATGCAGGAGATAGGCTTTCATGGGAAACGATGACACGCGGTGGCGACCCCTAACGGGACAAGCTGAAAGAGAAAGAAAAAGAAGACTACATGGTAGGGGCATGTAGTGTTTGAAATGTGTAAGTGACCAGAGAAAGTGGGTACTCTGTCCTAATAGTGATATTATATCATCCTTTATCATCTATGCTCAACTAAAAGAGCAGATTTATGAGTGGCCAATCATCAATGTTCTCGTCACAAAATTTGTTTAGTCTGTGCCCCATTCATATTCGCTCTGGACTCGTCGGTCAACCACCCCTGGGTAAAGCCTGCCATTTGCTCTGAACTGGGGTACGCTCCAGCCCCTCTTGTTGACCCTGAACAGGAAAAGTGGTGAAGAAAGGGGATGAAACCCCATGATGAACCAGACCTTAGAATATGAGCAAATTTGTTATGGGCTCAATAAAGTATCCACCTATCATATGCACACACTGGCCAACACAGGAGGTCCATATACACCTTCTAACGATTTGGAACTATCCATCTTCCTTTGGCATTTGAAGGATGATCAGCACCGATGCCGCTGCCAGAGGCATTGACATCTCTGGGGTCAAATGTGTTGTGAACTATGATGCTCCGCAGTACATCAGGACGTACATTCACAGGTGAGCTCTCATATTAAATCTGATTAATAAGAGGCAGTTTCGAAAAGTGATCCTCCATAGCGTTGGTGTAGTTTTATCCTTGACTGATGATTGCCTGGTTTTTGTCTCAGAATTGGAAGAACTGCAAGAGCTGGAAAAGCTGGTCTGGCCTTCACCTTCCTGCTTGGAGTACAGGTGTCACATGTCCACATATTAATGCATGCATTACTCGGAAAAATGTCGGGATATTCATCTTTTGCATGAAATTCAAGGATTAAACTGAAATGTACTGTAACCTATACAGGTCAACCTAATTTGACCTTCTACAAACTTTTGAATGCACATGTCCAAATGTTCAATATTTCCATACATTTTGCACAACTTATTGTTCTCTAACAAGATGATGAACAACAACAACATTCAAAGCGGGTGTTTGATCCATGAATCGACCAATACATTTCCTGGTTCACTTCCAATTGGTATGTCAACAGTAGCCTTTACACGATCAGGATTGTTGGGGGCGATCACCGGCCACCGATCAGCGAGTTTAAAAAAACGATAACCGATCCGATCACAAGATGGAGGAATGCGTCTATTTAAATGACCTGTTCATTTACTGTGTATACTTGTGTACTTAATTGCTCCAAAAAATATATTTAGAATCGTATCGTATTCAAAGTACGTGAACATACCTCAAGCAAGCCTTAAACGAACGTCCTCTCCTGTCCTGAGCACCGGTGACCACCAACACACTTTTCCCCCCATTTTGTCCTCATAGTCGGCACGATCCACTTTTGTTGTCGTCGCCACGGTAACAAGTGTATCCGGTCACATTTGAGTTGACAAGATAAAGCCCAATGATCGTAAAAAATGGGTTGCGGTGGTATCGGAATACAAGATTTTATTGCAGAAGTCTGACAGTGCAATTGTGAAAGAGCAAATTTGTCCTCTCAGGAAAAGAACTTCCTTCAGATGGTGATGGAAGCAGGGAGTCCAGGGATCCAAAAGCAGATCGTTAAACCTGCAAACCTGAGGAGTTTGGAAGGCCGATATGAACAAACACTGCAGGAGCTTGCTGCTGTCATTAAGGTGGTATTACTCACTTCTAATGGCTTCATATTAAATGAGTGAACGTGCGCTGTTGTGGTTGAAGCGAGCTGTGAATGAACACTCGATGAACAAAGTCCAAGCAAAAAAAGATGAAACCAAGATAAATTGAAGAAGTTGTACCACATAAATTTCCAGTGCAAAAACAGTCCCTTTGTTGAGCAAAAAGTAGGGCTGTGTGATAAATCAATATCAATGAATGAAAATACACGCGATCAATATCAATAGAAAATACAGTACGTTCGATAAAATGCTCAATAAAAACAAATCTGTAAGAAAACAAAAGCTGCCCGAAAGGCATTCTGCAGGAAGCTACAAAGGCTTTAGGGCTCACCTAATTTTTCTCTTTGCTGGGACGCTGTTGTTGTATCCGTTATCCTATTTGAGAGATTGTCATCAAACTCGCTCTTTTGAATCGAAACCTAGAACTTCGAAGAAATAACTTGAATAACAAACGCAAAAATAATGGTGCGACAGCTAGCGTTGGGAACAACGATAACCCGATACGACCGGATAGCCGTTCGTTAAAGGCGAGAGATACGCCTGTGTTGGTAGCAGACTCGACTATCGATACAAAATCCGCCAGGAATCCTTAGATACGCCGGTTGTAGGGCTGTGGACCGGATATTGCGAGGTTAGGAATCGGTTGCCTGAGGCTTTATGGTTTTCATCTCGTAAAACAAGCGCGAGGGGTCTCGTGCTGTGCTCCACGGGTAATGTTAAGTTTACAACCAAACAGCAGTGGTGGATACTAGCGACACTACTAGTTGAACTAAATTTCTCCATCGTGTCACTATTTCAACATCAAATAGCTTTTCATTAGTTAAGCTACTTTCGTGGTCACAGCGATAGCAAAGTAGCGCTCCGTACGTCACGTTAAGTACCTTATCTCAAGTCCGCCGTTGACACCTGGGCCGGCAGCGAAATGTGCAATGCCGATTGTAAACATGCAGACAGTATGGCAAAGGTAGGTACATCTCGGCAATTTCCTTGGGCAGTAACTCTGCAAACTGAATGCTTCTTCTCGAGTCCTCGCGGTCCACTTGTACGTTCGTGTTGGTACTGTGCGACACCAAAAAGAAACGACCGAGAGGACACACGGCCAGGTGTATCCCGAAGCTGACAGCACAATCGCCAGTTGAACGAAGCGAGTCACAGCTACTAGAAAGTTCAAAAAGTCATCAGCAAGCAGCAAAATCAATCAATCAATAAGAAAAAGCAGTGCATGTGTGGCATGTGTGCAGCGGCTGTCCTAGCTTAAATGGCACAGTTTGCGAGACCCCCAAAGGCTCTTTAAATACTGTTTGCGTAAAGTTTGTGAAGAGAAAAAAAAAATCTTAAAAATGTATTGTTGTGGTCTATTTTAGTAATTAATTTGATATTAATTAATATTAATAGCAATTATTTTAATTTTTTTTACAGTGCCATTTAGCAAGAATGCTCAGGGTGAAGTGGTCTTTTACATGTTTGAAAATAGGATTAGACAAATGTTTTTTATAGAATTGGGTTAAGTCAAGGTTCTTCGATTAGCACATATGCAAATGTTAAATATCACTTTATTTTCTGCATTGAATGGAGAATCGTATCGCTACCATACTGAATCGAATCGTATCAAATCGTTCTACCGTAAAGATATCGTTTTTGAATCAAATCACGACCTGTCGAGATGCGAATCGGCATCATGCCAAAGATTGCTAACCCTAGCGACAGCGCAAGAAGAAATTGTTGACGAGAGAGGGAAGCTGCGTCACATCACTAGTTTTTGCAGTATTTTGGGTAGTTTAAATCTAACAAGAGTCAGACTACTGATGCTATCTGTACACTATATTTCAAATATTTATTTGGAAACATGAATGGCAAGAGCCACACAAGTAGGCTGTTGCACACTGTCTCTGGTAGCTATGTTAATTTATGTTCCGTCTTCTGGGGTCCCCTGCACGCTCGGTACGGCAAGCGAGAGGGACACTTCCAGAAGCAACCACGGAAAACAAAAGCTCACAATAGATTACATTATGCAGAATTATTGTGCCTACAAAAGAAATTTCACCACTGTGCACCATAAACAATGCTGCTTTTTGTATTATCATAGCATTTTATAAAGGGGTGGGGGATATATCAAATATGTGTCACGGGTTGTCGCATGTGAGATGTATAAAATGACCATTGATGAAATGGGATTTTATTTTTGTATGTTTTTTAATTGAATGATGAATGAAAACCATGGGCTGAACCACAAATGGCACGTTTTTCATTCAGGGTAAAGTGACAGGTGCTTGAGCGTCACTCGGGGTCTATGTGTGCACATGCCTGGTTCTAAGTCGACTTCCACAGATGGCGAGGGTGTATTCCCCAGAGCCAAATATGGAAGATTATCCAACAGGAAAGCACCCCGATAGCCGCCCATTCTACTGAGACCCATTCTGGGAACCTACCAGCAAATCTGACATTTAGAAACAGAGTGCTCTCGCACGACGGTAATTAAGGCGGTACAAACTCTTCAAGCTACAATGGTACCTGACAATTCAGTGTTTCAAAAGTGAGGAGGGGGGGATTTGAAAATAAATTCAGAATTTTACAGGGAGCTCATGCAGTTAACTAATACTAAAGAAACATAATAGGTTCTTAATCAGTACTCACGCTGCAGCTTTTTGGACCCGCCGTTGGGTAAGACCTGCTGGAGCAACCTGTTAATAGTTGAAAAAAAAATCCAGCCTATAGATAGGTCACAGAACAAAAGCCATAGAAAATGAGTAGAGTAGCTTTTTCTTGCTAGGGATCATACTTGGGCCACTGCTCGATCACCAATATGCTACCTTTTTCTATTTTTTGCAGGAGGAAAGAGTGCACATGAAATGAGGCCATCTTTTATGAGCTGACGGAAGATTAGTTGGAATGGAATAGATGGAGAATGTTTTTTTTTATTGTTACAATACTGATACAACTTTATTCAGTTTGTATGTATAACGCATGACTGGTTAATAAATACTTACAGCCTGCTGTTATGTGCCTCGATTGAATATCAGTGTTCCCCAACCTTTGCACCGCAGACCGGTTGAGTGTGATGAACCCGTATTTTTAAGTAGGACTGCTGATATATTGTTTCGTTCGCGAACGTTTCGTTGAAAAGAACAAATCTTTTCAGTCAACGAAATGAACCGAATGAGTTTATGAATATTGCTTCCCTTCGCCTCTCTATTAACGTGCTCGGACACAGAGCTCTGTGTGCAGCCGGCCTCTTGAGCAATGACGTTTTGTGTCTTGCCCTCTTTGTGCAACTCGTCAATGGTTGTCTTTTGAACAACTGTCAGGTCAGCAGTCTTCCCCATGATTGTTTGGGCTTTTCATGAGTTGTCATGATAATCATCAACATGAAACATAATGAGGAGTATCTGCAACATTTGCACAACCAACATTGTCCCAGATTATCGCACTGCTCGTCACTTTAAACCGCATACACTCCTTGAAGTCTCGGCGCCCTTTGCACAATGGTCATTGCAGCGGACTATTGCAATATTAGTCATTCGAACTGCTCTAAGTGCGAGAGGACTCGGCATCTTTTGCACAATTGTCAAAAAAAAAAAATAATTGTACTGGCATTACCAGGTGACTATTAACCCTTTATTGCTCAGTGAAGTGTTCTCTGTCTGTTGTCGTACTAGAGCGGCTCCAACTACCTGAGACAAATTCCTTCTGTGTTTTTTGGACATACTTGGCAAATAAAGATGATTTTGATTCTAAAAGAAAGAAACCCCTTGAAATACATAAGTCTGTGGGAAATGAATTTATACATTATATAAGTTTCACTTTTGGCGTCACGGTGGACGACTGGTTAAAACGTCAGCTTCACAGTTCTGAGGACCGGCATTTCGATCCCCGGCCCCGCCTGTGTGGAGTTTGCATGTTCTCCCTGTGCCTGTGTGGGTTTTCTCCGGGCACTCCGGTTTCCTCCCACATCCCAAAAACATGCATGAATTGGAGACTCTAAATTGCCCGTAGGTGTGACTGTGAGTCTGACTGGTGCTGCAATTGGCTGGCAACCAGTTCTAATTTTATCCAAGCTGGTCATTCCGAGAGCGAACCTCAACATTTCCGCCACCTCCAGCTCTGCTTCCTGTTGTCTCTTCAGTGCCGCTGTCTCTAATCCGTACATCATGGCTGGCTTCACCACTGTCTTCTAAACTTTGCCCTTCATCCTAGCAGAAACTCTTCTGTCACATAACACACCTGACACCTTCCTCCACCCGTTCCAACCTGCTCGGACCCGTTTCTTCACTTCCTGACCACACTCACCATTGCTCTGGATGGTTGACCCCAAGTATTTAAAGTCCTCCACCCTTGCTATCTCTTCTCCCTGTAGCCTCACTCTTCCCCCACCACCCCTCTCATTCATGCACATATATTCTGTTTTACTTCGGCGAATCTTCATTCCTCTGCTTTCCGGTGCATGCCTCCATCTTTCTAACTGTTCCTCCAGCTGCTCCCTGCTTTCACTGCAGAACACAATGTCATTTGCAAACATCATGGTCCACGGGGATTCCAGTCTAACCTCATCTGTCAGCCTATCCATCACCACTGCAAACAGGAAGGGGATCAGGGCTGATCCCTGATGCAGTCCCACGTCCACCTTAAATTCTTCTGTCACACCTACAGCACACCTCACCACTGTTCTGCTGCCCTCGTACATGTCCTGTATTATTCTAACATACTTCTCCCACACTCCAGATGTCCGCATGCAGTACCACAGTTCCTCTCTGGGTACTCTGTCATAGGCTTTCTCTAGATCTACAAAGACACAATGTAGCTCCTTCTGACCTTCTCTTTACTTTTCCATCAACATCCTCAAGGCAAATAATAATAATCCCCCTGTCTGGCCAGCCTGTATAGATCCCTTTCTCCTTCTTTAGTGTCCAACCTGCCATACATGTCATCATATGACTCTTATTTGGCCTTTGCCCTGTGTCGCATCTCAATTCATTCCTTTCGCCTCTCCTCGGTCCTCTCAGTGTCCCACTTCTTCTTAGCTAACCTTTTTCCTTGTATGATTTCCTGTACTGTGAGATTCCACCACCAAGTCTCCTTCTCTCCTTTCCTGCCAGAAGATACACCAAGTACTCTCCTGCCTGCCTCTCTGATCACCTTGGCTGCAGTGGTCCAGTCTTCTGGAAGACTGGACCCGTCCACCGTGAGCCTGTCTCACCTCTTCCCGAAAAGCTGCACAACACTCGTCCTGTCTCAGCTTCCACCACATGGTTCTCTTCTCTGCTTTTGTCTTCCTAATCTTCCTCCCCACCACCAGAGTCATCTTACACACCACCATCCTATGCTGTCTAGCCACACTCTCCCCTACCACTACCTTACAGTCGGTAACCTCCTTCAGATTACATCGTCTGCACAAGATGTAATCCACCTGTGTGCTTCTACCTCCGCTCTTGTAGGTCACCCTATGTTCGTGCCTCTTCTGGAAAAAAGTGTTCACTACAGCCATTTGCATCCTTGTTGCAAAGTCTACCACCATCTGTCCCTCCAAGTTCCGTTCCTGGATGCCGTACTTACCCATCACTTCTTCATCACCCCTATTACCTTCACCAACATGTCCATTACAATCTATATATGCATATATATGCATATATATATGCATATATATATATATATATATATGCATATATATATATATATATATATATATATGCATATATATATATGCATATATATATATATATATATATATATATATATATATATATATATATGCATATATATATATATATATATATGCATATATATATATATATATATATACCAAGTCTAGCACGTGTCCCATATTGTGAGTTGGCTGCATGAAGTGTTGGGTAAAATAAAAAATAATTAAGAACATTTAAGAAGTCCTCTGTGACTGGGTCTAAAATGTTATCCACATAGATTAAAATATCCAGTTAAGAGAATCTTATCATGCTTATTATGAATAGATAGAGAGGGAGGGAGAGAGAGAGAAATTTTGAAAATTCCAAATTCCATTTTGTGGAAGAGGAGGTGCAGTCACAACCTTTGCTTTTTCATACACAAAAACATTATGAATACAGATTATTGATGTAAAACACAATATTTGATGCTTTATATACTCTTTATTTGGCTAGGGGTGGCGCAGCGGCCCAACTCGCTTCAAACCCGGAATGTATTGGATTGAGTAAAAGCTTCCATGCATTTAGATTGGCTGTAAACTGCAAGGGTATGATTAAAATGTTTCATCGCAGCAAAACCATTGGCAGACTGATGGGCCATTCATGAAAACAGTTGCCAAACCACACACACTGCACGACAGTTCAGTCAGGTTCAGTACCGTCGCTCGGCAGAGAGCAGCTAATAAATACATTAGTCCAGCTTCGGGTTGCCTTTCGCCCAGTCAGATAGTATTTAATTTTTGGGAATTCCTGATTTCGAGGGGGTTTATGAGCTGGAAACCCGAATTACATAAAAATAAACAAATATATACTTGGAATTGTTTAAATAGTGTGTCCTGAATCTATAATGTCTGAAAGTTTAACTTGTTCAATGGAATTATGGAACTAAATAAACTTTTGCATGATATAAAATTTTTTGGAATAGGGTATGTAACGCCACAGGGGGAAGCGAGCCAGAGTGCAGGTCAAGCTCCGGAAGAAAGGATTCCGAATGCCGCTCCCGTTGATTCACCTTGCAAATCGACGTTCTCTACCAAACAGAATGGATGAGCTTAATCTTCTCACAATTATTATTCTTGGGGACTTTAACAAAGCTAAACTCAACCACGAACTCCCTAAATACAAGCAGCGCATTGACTCTCCCACCAGGGAAAACAACATTCTTGACCACTGCTACACCACGCCTTCAGCAACTTCGTCAGGCTAAAGAGGAAGCCTACCGAAGTGGGGACAGAGTCCTGTAGAATTACTCTAGAAATCAGCTGTCAAAAGAAAGCTGGAAAAACAGTCTGACTCTAAGTCAGTCTGGCGAGGACTAAAATCGCTAACCAACTACAAGCGACCATCCCCTCCGGCAGAGAACAATAAAGGACTAGCTGAAGACTAGAACACCTTCTACTGCAGATTTGAAAAGGACACTATTCCACCCCACACCCATCCAGCTGCACCACTGACCACCATCGCACCTCTGTTGACGTCTACGTTGACCATTCAGGAACAGAATGTGAGACGTATCTTCAAACTAACAAAGCGGCGGGCCCAGACATTGTGTCCCCATCCTGCCTCAAAGTCTGCGTGGACCAGCTCGGTCCAGTCTTCACACAGCTCTTCAATAGTGTGTAGTACCATCCTGTTTCAGATGCTCCACCATCATCCCAGTCTCCAAGAAACCTGCAATCTCGGGTAAAAATGACTCCAGGACTGTCGCCCTGTCATTTGTGGTCAAATAAGACTGAAATGAACGCCTCGTGCTGGACCACCTTAAGAGTGTCACAGGACCCCTGGTGTCATCAACTCTATCCTCAAAAAGGCCCAGCAGGGATGTACTTCCTGCAACTTCTGAGGAAGCACGGCCTGCCACAGGAGCTGTTGAGGTAGTTCTACACAGCAGTCATCAAATCAGTCCTGTGTTCATTCGTAACAGTTTGGTTTGGTGCTGCCCCAAAAAAGGACTGCAACTGACAATGAGGACTGCCGGAAAATTTGTCAGTACGCTCTACCCACCCTTGAGGACTTGCACGCTGCCAGAACTAAGACAAGCGCATGCAAAATCCTCTTGGAACCTCCACATCTTGGTAACCACCTCTTCCAGCTCCTTCCCTCCGGTAAGCACTATCGATCAATGCAAACTAAAACATTTAGACATTCCAACAGCTTCTTCCCATTAAATTGCTCGAGTCCTTTTATGGCTAAGTGACTCTCTGTCGTGTGTTTTTATGTCTCAAAAGTATTTTGTCAAAATGGGTGTCTATTGTCGTACTTGAGTGGCTCCAACTACCAGAGACAAATTCCTTGTTTTTGACATACTTGCTAAATGAAGAGGATTCCGATTTCATAAAAAAAATTGATTGGTTTTGTCATACGTGTGTCCAGAAAAGGCCCCTCTGAAAACTACTACTGTTTGACCCAGTTGTGTATCCGCTTTGTCCATATTTGGCTAAGACCGCCCCCTTTCTTCTGATTGGTTGCTTCCATGTAGAAGACCCCCTTCTGAGAGCACACGTGTTACGCTGACAGCGCTGGCTCAGGCGCGGAGAGGTAGGCGGAGACTTTCGCTAGTGACGTTGATAAGCTCGAGAAATTCGAATGACCTGATTTCAGGCCTCTCGGCAGAAAAGCGCCTGGAACTCAGGAATGCATGGACGATTTTAATTCATATATCACGTTTAATGAGGCACCATGGAGACAATATTACATACCAAATACTAGAGAAGTTGGTTTGGGAAAACACAGGACCTTTAAACAACAGGAGAATAATCCTATATATCCAAAAATGTAATTACCATTGTCAAGTGGGCGGCCGAGCCACATCAAGCGATGGAACAAAGATAGTAATTGGCTTATGTAGCTGGGTTCATATGATTGAGCTTAGCCCCAGTTTGCAATTCGTAGATTAACCACCAGAGGTCGCCAAACCAAATTTAGATCATGATTATTGTCAACCCCAGCTGTGATTCCTAGTTTAACCACCGGAGGTCGCCAAACCAAAAGTAGATTATGAGTCGCCAGTTCAAGTAAAGTCTTCTTAAATGTCCTAATACTATTAAACCCCGTAGCATGGTAGACAAACACATACTGAAGTCAATCACTTATAACCATTTGTTTGATTTATATCGTTGAGATGGCCGACTGGTTAGAGCGTCAGCCTCACAGTTCTGAGGACCCCGGGTTCAATCCCCGGCCCCGCCTGTGTGGAGTTTGCATGTTCTTCCCGTGCCTGCGTGGGTTTTCTCCGGGCACTCCGGTTTGCTCCCACATCCCAAAAACATGCATTAATTGGAGACTCTAAATTGCCCGTAGGCATGACTGTGAGTGCGAATGGTTGTTTGTGCCTTGCGATTGGCTGGCAACCAGTTCAGGGTGTACCCCGCCTCTCCTGCCCGATGACAGCTGGGATAGGCTCCAGCACACCCGCGACCCTAGGGAGGAGAAGCGGCTCAGAAAATGGATGGATGGATGGATATCCTTGAGATAATTTTGTTCTCTTTGATGTTATAACTTGGATGTTCTTTTGAAAATCATTGAAATAAGTACATCAAGCCTAGTAAGGCTGTTATACATTATTCTTACTTTTGTAGTACTAGAGGATGATGCTTTGAAACTGCTTTTGTGCAAATAACTGTAACCTGTGTAAGATTGTCTCTCTCAGACAAAATAACACACGATGTACTACCTAGGAAAGAACAAACCTGTTGGATACATGAGGGAATTGTATTCACATGAAAGTATATACATTTATTTGACATTTAACATATATACATGTATTGCAGATTGCTTAGAGAATAACATGGTGTGATGAAATGTATTGGTTGAGTTCAGGACATATGAAATGTGCTTATAAATGAATATATTCACTGAGAACCTATTTGAGTGAGCAAATAAGAGGTCAAGTCGGGACAGGCCAACAGCGGAAGGCGCATGTCGAGGCATGTTGCGAACAAAGGATTATTTTTAGAAAAAAGGAAGTTTCTGGAAGAACCGAGGTTATAATAGACTCATACGAAGGGAGCGCGGGGCTCTCTCTCCTCCTTTCGAGGTGGGAGAGAGACACGCTTTTTTCTCTCGCGATGATCAGGGACAGGCTGGCGTGAGGAATTCAAAAGGCTACTCGGATAGTACTTCATGGTGAATTTTCCTCTTTAATTGGGTAAGACTAAAGATTATTATAATAAAGTAACTAATAGAACCGCTATTGATCTTGCGTGGATAAGGGAAGAGAGCTAGTCAGCCGTCCAGGGTTTCTTATATTCCAAATTATCTTATTATTAATTGGCATCACGGCTCCGTAGGACTTGATCACTCCTTAAGGCTCACTCAAAAGGTAATACTTGTTTTATGATTTATTATTTTTAAACTACTTCTATTTCTTTTCCTTTTTTGTTATTATTATTATTTTATATTATAAACCCTTTCTGTCATATTATCATTTTAACCTTAAGTAATCACTGAAATAAATACCTTACTTTAATTCTATTCTATCCTTGTCATTCTTATAAAGAGGAGTTGTCCCATTTTTATCACTCAACCTCTTATAAGTGATTGAATGTCGACGATACCAATAACATCGGGTAGTAACGCCATCCCAAAAAGTAACTCATATATATCACTTCGGCTTAACACAAAAACAAATCCGTACGGTCCTAACAAGGATTGTTAAATTTACTAGGTCTTTAACAAGTGCAATCGATTTTTAAGGGATGAAACTGCTGTAAAAATGGAGTACTCACATTACCCTTTCACTCGGTGCGGTTACTCATCAAGGGGTGATAAGTGAGGGGAGATCGGATTGGCTCCGTAAAACTAAAGGCAGTTAGCACACCTCGGCGAATTCATCTCGTCTCCTTGCGCGTACGGCGTTGGAGCCGGTAAAGGAAAAAGGGGGGAGCTTGACCCTTTAAACGGAGAGTCGGTCAGGACATTTCTCCCGATTAGTCCTGCGGGTAAGCGAAATCTGACACCATCTTGAGAAAACAAAACTTCATTTCGGACACCTAATGGTAAAGACTAAAAGTTTATTAAATTAATCAAAAGGTTGAAAAATACTTCTTTATTTTAGTTTAACAAATCCAAGAAGCAATTGTGGATAACTGCCAATAATTTAAATTCTCATATCAGTAAAATAGATTTTCAAAGTGAAATTAAGTGGGCCATGTCTTTACTCTGAGGATAAGCAGTTCGGAAAACGGATGGATGACGTGTTATTAATGGTCAATGCCCTAACATTATATAACCTTGTCACAGGAATCAGTAGAGTAGCTTCTTGAACCTGTAGAGTAGTAGAGTAGCTTCTTGACCTGTGAACTTAAACAGTAAGATACCCAATTCCACTGATACCTTAAAATGATTAAACACTGTTACAAGGCTCAACGATGTGGCTTATTTCGATTTTGTACATTTAAAGTCTAAAACAAAACAATATGTTCCTAGATCTCAAAACGTAGATTGGGATATCTCTTCAACAGGGCGTTGGTTTGTTTTGGTTGCAGACGTCCTCCTTGAAGACTAGTTTCTCCTAATGTTTTCTTCATTGAAGCCTACAAGAGAAAGAGAGAGAAAAAGATTGATTGCCAAATGCCAAAGCTTTGTAAATCAGTCATGTGTAACAACCCCAGTCACAGCCAGGTCCATGAATACTGTATTTGGACAGGGAACACATCACTTTTCATACATAAACCCTTTGCAATTAAGTTTGTACTTCATGGTTCATTGCCGTTTCTACTCTATCTATTAAAGCACCTATAAGCCTTGCCCCAAGATATATTACTGAACTTTCAACCCCGTATGAGCCAGCCCGTGGCCTCAGATCCTTGGGTAAGGGCCTTCTGGTTGTTATTTTCCGTCAGAAAAATTTTGTTTTGGTCATGATCTATATGATCATGATGTTTGGTAGCATGCTGTGACAATGCGAGAGTGTGAGTGTGATTTCCGAAGACGCCCCTTGCATAGACTTGGAAAAGCAGCTATTACAAGACAAAAATTCTCGCCAACTCGTCTGTCATGGAGGATTCCAGCCTCCGCGTCGAGCTGCCGCTGAAGAGAAAAAAGGCAGATTCTTCCACTTCGACTGAGGATTTACTTGATCCGACAGAGACACAGCCGAGTGTCCTCCTCTCAATCGACAAGAAATTGTCAATTACACTCGCTTTGCCAAGAGATCACAAAACTCTGAAAGAGCTTGGAGTTCACGCAGCTAAGATTAGATGTCCACCAACTGGTTCAGGGATTGCCGCCACGACAGGCACAGACCACCTTACGGCCACAGCTCCGGTCGGCCGCCTCAGCAATGGAGGCGCAGAACATGGTTCACTCGGACTCGATGTCCCCTGCCGACCCCGGAACATTAGCAAAGTTCTGTCGGAGGTGGGAATTGAAACTACTTCTGACAGGGGATTCTGCCAGACGTTCCCAGCAGACCCTCACAATACGTTTGGGCCTGCCACGTCGGGCCGGCATCTTCCCCCACCATCGGTCCCCAGCGGGAGCGCTCTCCAGCACCCCCTCCAAAGACTCCAAAAAGGGTGGGTACTCTGAACTGCTGTTTGGTGCATAGGCACAAACGACAGTCAGGACCCGTCCCCCCACCCGAAGGCGGAGGGAGGCTACCGTCTCGTCCACCGGGGTGAACCCCAACGTACAGGCGCCGAGCCGGGGGGGCAATAAGTATACCCACACCTGCTTGGCGCCTCTCACCGTAGGCAACTCCAGAGTGGAAGAGAGTCCAACCCCTCTCGAGAGGACTGGTACCAGTGCCCAAGCTGTGTGTGGAGGAGAGTCCGACTATATCTCGTCGGAACTTCTTGACCTCACACACCAGCTTGGGCTCCTTCCCTGCCAGCGAGGTGACATTCCACGTCCCGAGAGCCAGCTTCTGTAGCAGGGGATCGGATCACCAAGGTCCCCGCCTTCGGGAATGACTGGGAGCATTTCCTGCCGACACGCTGCTTATATAGAGGAAAGGCGGACGTGACTGAGGACAGCATGCGGACTTTAAAGGGGGAAGGGCGCGTGTAAAAGAGGAAGCTAAAGGCACGCCCCCAGTAGGTATATTGCGCTGGTATGTGCATTATGCAAAACGACATCGGTTTGGCTAAGGACCTCCGGAAAGGGCACCTACGAAGAGACACGCTTATGAAGCACAGTTTAAAATACAAGCTAATACAGTTACGCGGAGGAACATGGGAAACGAGCAGCCACGAGAGAATTCAAGATCAACGAATCCATGGTTCGCAAGTGGAGGAAGCAGGAAAACGAGTTTCGCCAAGTCAAGAAGAAGCGTCGGGCGTGTTAGGCCACCATATGTGAATGGATTGTGGATGCCTGGGCTAAGGTATCTGCTTTGACTGTTGTCCGAGCTTTCACGAAAGCCGGCATCATTGCTGAACAGCCCCCCGGCAACGAGACTGACTCCGACAATGACGAGAGGGAATCCACCATGTTTGATGGAGAACTTGCCCAGCTGTTCATTTCGGATACAGAAGATGAGGACTCTGATGGATTTGTGGATTAGGATTGATAAAAAAAATAACGTGAGTACATTGTTAAATACTTCAATAAAGTACAACCGAACTCAGTTTTGCTCCCGCTGCCTTTTTAAAAACATACGCTAGCATGCATGCTAGTGTATGTTTTAAGCTAGCGTATGCTTTACCATGCCTGCGCCCAATAATACGGTGCACCTTATGTATGTGTTAAACACAGAAATAGACCCCGTAACTGAGACTGCGCCTTTTAATACGGTGCGCCTTATGGTCGTGAAAATACGGCAAACCTAATAAAAAGTCGTCTTCTTTTCCTTTCGGCTTGTCCCTTTAGGGGTCGCCATAGCGCGTCATCCTTTTCCATGTAAGCCTATCTCCTGCATCCTCCTCTCAAACACCAGCTGCCCTCATGTTTTTCCTGACAACATCCATCAACCTTCTCTTTGGTCTTCCTCTAGCTCTCTTGCCTGGCAGCTCGATCTTCATCATCCTTCTACCAATATAACCATCGAAGTCTGCTCTCTCTAACTTTGTCTCCAAAACATCGACCCTCGGCTGTCCCTCTGATGAGCTCATTTCTAATTTTATCCAACCTGGTCACTCCGAGAGCGAACCTCAACATCTTCATTTCCACCACCTCCAGCGCCACGGTCTCTAATCCGTACATCATGGCTGGCCTCACCACTGTTTTATAAACTTTGCCCTTCATCCTAGCAGAGACTCTTCTGTCACATAACACACCTGACACCTTCCTCCACCCGTTCCAACCTGCTTGGTCCCGTTTCTTCACTTCCTGACCACACTCACCATTGCTCTGGACGGTTGACCCCAAGTATTTAAAGTCCTCCACCCTTGCTATCTCTTCTCCCTGTAGCCTCATTCTTCCCCCACCACCCCTCTCATTTATGCACATATATTCTGTTTTACTTCGGCTAATCTTCATTCCTCTGCTTTCCAGTGCATGCCTCCATCTTTCTAACTGTTCCTCCTACTCCCTGCTTTCATAATGTCATCTGCAAACATCATGGTCCACGGGGATTCCTGTCTAACCTCATCTGTCAGCCTATCCATCACCATGCACCATGCAAACAGGAAGGGGCTCAGTGCTGATCCCTGATGCAGTCCCACCTCCACCTTAAATTCGTCTGTCACACCTACAGCACACCTCACCGCTGTTCTGCTGCCCTCGTACATGTCCTGTATTATTCTAACATACTTCTCCCACACTCCAGATGTCCGCATGCAGTACCACAGTTCCTCTCTGGGTACTCTGTCATAGGCTTTCTCTAGATCTACAAAGACACAATGTAGCTCCTTCTGACCTTCTCTGTACTTTTCCATCAACATCCTCAAGCCAAATAATGCATTTGTGGTACTCTTTCTAGGCATGAAACCATACTGTTCCTCACAAATACTCACTTCAGTCCTTACTCTAGCCTCCACTACTCTTTCCCATAACTACATTGTGTGGCTCATCAACTTTATTCCTCTATAGTTCCCACAGCTCTGCACATCACCTTTGTTCTTAAAATTGGGCACCAGTACACTTTTCCTCCATTCCTCAGGCATCTTCTCTCACACTAGAATTCTATTGAACAAGCTGGTCAAAAACTCCACAGCCACCTCTCCAAGATGCTTCCATACCTCCACAGGAATGTCATCAGGACCAACTGCCTTTCCATTTTTCATCCTCTTTAATGCCTAAAATTTTCTCATTTTCCTCATTCATCAACTTCTCGAAGTATTCTTTCCATCTAGAAACCTAATATAAAGTAATTATTATTATTGGGGTACCTGTCATCTGAATATAATGACCTGCTACAGCACACAAAGAAATGTAACAGCTCAGCAGGAGACATATTTTGCTTCGGTTTTTTTTGTCACTTTTGACTTTTGGGGTGAAATCTAAGGGTTCATGCCATCTTAAGCAGAGGAGAGGAGTACCGGGCTACATTTACTTTGTTACATTTATTCAAGTTGCATTTTGGATAAATTGTACTTGTCAAAGTCGTTTTAATACTGCATACTTTTGACTTTTACTTGAGAATTTATGTTAAGAAGAAATGGTACTTTTACTCCGTTACAATGATCAAAATGCTGCTCGCTACTTTTATTTATCAATTATTGCTCATTTTTCAACTATTTCGTGCCCGACCTCTTCAATTCCACTTCCACATTGGGCGCTGTTTGCTCCAATCCAATTTAAGCGCGAGGGAAGTTTAAGTCTAGTTCAGCAATCAAACGAGACAATAAAGTCACATGACCGCACACGTCGTCTTCTATTGGGATTCCCGGGCATAGGTATTAACACAAGATAAGCCAGCCCGGCTCATCGTCGTGCCTACATGGCGACCATGTAGGGAAGGTCATCATTACCATTGAAGGCAACGGCACGCAACTCGTTTACATTTAGACAAAGAAAAACAACAGCTTTCATGCATTGTAGTATTTGTCTGGCACTGTTTGTTATTCACCATTTACTCAGTACTTGAGTTTTTTTTTTCAGTGTACTTTTTACTCTTCCTCAAGTAATTTTTTGGAGGACTACTTTATACTTTTACTTGAGTCACATTGTTAAGTACCATTACTCTTACATGAGTACAATATTTGGCTACTCTGCCCACCAGAGGGGGCTCAACACTTCACTGTGCAACTGGCTGCTGGGAGACCGCAGACAGTATGGGTTAGAAGCAACGCATCCAGCACCATCACTCTGAACACAGGGGCCCCTCAAGGTTGTGTGTCGAGCCCCCTCCTCTTCACCCTGCTGACCTATGACTGCACACCAACATACAGCTCCAACATCAAGTTTGCAGATGACGCAATGGAGATGAGACAGACTACAGGAGTGAGGTGAACCGCCTGGCTGGGTGGTACACGGACAACAATCTCTCCCTAAATGTGTAGAAAACAAAGGAGATTGTTGCGGACATCAGGAGAGCGCACTCCCAGCATGCTCCCCTGAACATCAACGGTGCTGCATTGGAGAGAGCGCGCGGCACCAAGTTCCTGGGAGTGCACATCACAGAGGGCCTCTCCTG
The DNA here is from genome assembly GCF_024500385.1 of Phyllopteryx taeniolatus. Taxonomy (NCBI): domain Eukaryota; kingdom Metazoa; phylum Chordata; class Actinopteri; order Syngnathiformes; family Syngnathidae; genus Phyllopteryx; species Phyllopteryx taeniolatus. The sequence continues at coordinate 25,123,791 of NC_084512.1, forward strand.
GACCAGAAACACCTCATCACTGGCCAAGAAAGCTCACCAGCGTCTCTACTTCCTGCGCAAGCTAAGAAGAGCCAGAGCACCGACCCCCATCATGTGCTCGTTCTACACAGGGACCATAGAGAGCATTTTGACCAACTGCAGCACTGTGCGGTACGGAGCCTGCACCGCACCCTGCCGCAAGACTCTCCATCGCATAGTGAGGGCAGCTGAGAAGATCATTGGAACCTCTCTTCCCTCCCTGCAGGACATTTACAGCACACGCCTCACCCGCAAACCCCTCCGCATAGCGGGGGATGCCACCCATCCATCACAGAGCCTCTTCAGTCTCCTGCCATCAGGCAGGAGACTGCGGGCCAGGACTCGCCAACTCAAAGACAGTTTTATTCATCAGGCTGTCAGGAATCTGAACTCTCTGCCCGCTCTGCCCCCTCTACCTCTTCTGTCCTCTGCCCAACAGAACGCTGATGCCCCACACACACTCGACTTAGGGTCGCACCAGCCACTTTAGCAGCATTGGGGTTTTGTCATCTAACCTTATTTGCCCTGGTTCTCTGATCTTGACTATGTTGCACACATCACCTGATGTTTGATATGTGGAGATTCAATTAATACTTTTTATACTGTGTGTGTATGTATATATATCAAATATTTATTTTGCGGCACGGTGGAGGACTGGTGAGCACATCCACCTCACAGTTCTGAGGACCGGGGTTCAGAAATGAGTATTTGCGAGTAAATACAGTATGGTTTCATGCCCAGAGAGAGTACCACAGATGCATTATTTGCCTTGAGGATGTTGATGGAAAAGTATAGAGAAGGTCAGAAGGAGCTACATTGCGTCTTTGTGGATCAAGAAAAAGCGTATGACAGAGTACCCAGAGAGGAACTGTGGTACTGCATGCGGAAGTCTGGAGTGACAGAGAAGAAAGTTAGATTAATACAGTGTATTACAATGTATGAGGGCAGCAGAACAGTAATGAAGTGTGCTGTCGGTGTGACAGAGGAGTTTAAGGTGGAGGAGGGACTGTATCAGGGATCAGCCCTTTCCTCTTTGCAGTGGTGATGGATAGGCTGACAGATGAGGTTAGACTGGAATCCCCGTGGACCATGATGTTTGCAGATGACACTGTGATCTGCAGTGAAAGCAGGAAGCATGTGGAGGAACAATTAGAAAGACGGAGGGCATGCGCTGGAAAGGAGAGGAATGAAGATTAGCCGAAGTAAGACAGAATATATGTGCATGAATGAGAGGGGTGGACAGGGAAGAGTGAGGCTACAGGGAGAAGAGATGGCAAGGATGGAGGACTTTAAATACTTGGGGTCAACAGTCCAGAGCAATGGTGAGTGTGGTAAGGAAGTGAAGAAACTGGTCCAAGCAAGTTGAAATGATAATTGGAGCCGCTCTAGTACGACAACAGACAGTCAATTGACAGAACACTTTCGATACATAAAGACATTGAGAAAAACTGTCACTGAGCAATAAAGCAAAACATTTATTCATTTATTTATTTATTTTTTGACAATTGTGCAAAAAGATGCAGTCCTCTAGCACTTAGAGCAGTTCGAGTGACTAATATTACAATAGTCTGGTGCAATGACCATTGTGCAAAGGGCGCCGAGACTTCAAGCGAGTAGTACGATAGTCTGGGACAATGTTGATTTTGCAAATGTTGCAGATACTCCTCAGTCAGTGTGCAAATGGATCAGATGCTGCGGTGCGGGTTGGGTCGTGTTACGCGGGGGTTACGTTCTAAAAAGTGTTTTGCCGTACTGCAGTGCTCTGCCTGAGTGAGCGGCCATGGACGCTCGTTACAGCGAAGGACAAGAAAAGAGGACGCGAGTCAATGCAAAACATTGACATCAGACTTCCAAATAGATTTGAGCCACTTTTACGAGACCCTGGCCAAGAATGCTCATCCTCCACCACCACTGAAAGGTATGAAACTAAATCATAAAAGAAATAAAATGCCACCCTGAACGTTAATAGTTCGTAATGGAGCTGTCAAGGATGTGAAACGTTTTTGCAGTGAGAAAAACACCAAAGTTTTACCAATGACATGGTGTCTGATATCTCTAAAAAACAAATCCTGGATATCAATAATGAGTACCCAACTGTGAAATCTGTCATTATACACAGGGGCTCTGGATGTTGTCAAGCAGCAATCTGAGGTACTGAAGCGAGATTTCATTGCAATGTTTGGATGCTGAGGTTTTCATAAGTGGACCTCTCCCGGCGGTACGATTTGGAGATGAACGTTTCAGTAGGCTCAGTCAATTAAGTAAGTGGCTCAAAGAAATGTGTACTGTACTATCTGTGAATTTCACTGACAATTTCCGTGTTTTTTCAAAACGGTTCAGCAGCTGAAACCATCCAATGAGCTGTCTTGACTCAATAACATCTGACTTTTTCAAAACTATTTTGAAGTTTGTGCAAGCTGATTTGCAGCAAATAATCAATTGCTCACTTCAGTCAGGCGAGTTTCCTAACACTCATAATGTAGCTGCCATTAAGACTCTTCTAAAAACATCGAACGCTTCCATGTTAGCAAGCTATAGACCCATCTCAAATCTCACTTTCATAGCCAAGATTGGTGAGAGAGTTATTTTTAATCAACTCTGCAATTTCTTGAACTTAAATGGACTGTTTGAGAAATTTCAATCAGGTTTTCAAACTCATCACAGTACAGAATCTGGTCTTATGAAAGTCCTAAATGATATAAGGTTGAATACTGACTGGGGAAAGGTGTCAATTCTGGTCTTGTTGGATCTCAGTGCGGCTTTTGATACGGTAGATCATAATATACTCCTCAACAGGTTGGAAACGTGGGTAGGACTAAATGGAACAGTCCTGAAATGGTTCAGGTCCTACCTGGAAGAAAGGAGTTATTTTGTAAGTGTTCAATCTCGAATGGCAATGACCTATAGGGTCCCTCAAGGATCAGTTCTTGGGCCCCTCCTATTCAGCCTGTATATGCTACCCTTGGGTCAAATTCTTCAGAACTTTAATTTTGACTATCATAGCTATGCAGACAACACACAGTTACATCTAGAAGTGTCTTCAGATGACTACAGTTCAATTGCGGTGTCGTGTCACTGTCTAAAACAAAATAACTGGATGAGCCAAGGTTTTCTTCAATTAAACCACAACAAAACTGAGATAATTGTTTTGGGCAATAAAGAAAAGAGGATTGCTGTTAGTAAATACCTGGAGTCACTCTCCAGGAAACCTTGGTGTACTGATTGATTCCGATCTGATTTTTCAAAGTCATAAAGGAGAAGCTCATCCATGTTTCCTCTTATGTAGACTTGACTATTGTAATGGTCTTCTGACTGGACTGCGCAAAAAGATCATCAAACAGCTTCAGCTCATTCAGAATGCTGCAGAATAAAGAGGTCAGAGCATATTACTCCAATTATAAAGTCTTTACACTGTTAGCTTTAGAATAGATTTGTAGATAGTGCTGCGACTGGTCTATAAATCATTAAATGGTTTAGGTCCTGAATACATGAAAGAAAAGCAAATGGAATATAAACCCAGTAGGGCTCTGAGATCGACAGACTCGGGTCAAATAGTGGAGCACAAGAGTCCAAAGCAAACATGGGGAAGCAGCATTTAGCTATTATGCTGCACACAAATGGAATAAGTTGCCAACAGAAGTGACGCACCCCCAAGTGTGAATGTTTTAATGTTGCACTACGCCGTTTTAATTTTACTTTTGTTTTTTCTCTGTTTTAAATGTTTATAAGCTGTTTTTATCTTTGTTTTTAAATGTTTTTAATCATGTAAAGCACATTGAGTTACCTTGTGTATGAAATGGGCTATATACTGTCAATACATTTGCTTTGCTCCGTTACATTAACCAGCAGGGACTATGCTGCATTTCCGTGGTTGTAGGAAAGGAACTCCGTCCCTCTGTACTGCAAAGCAGAGTATAAACACCTCTTCAAGAAACAATACAATCAAAACTGTGTGGTCGCACATGCACAACCTCATCAGCGAGGGCTCACCAGATCCCGCCAGAACTGCAATAGTTTACAGGGCTTCCTAATAGCACAATAACTTGTACTTTACACTTTCTTGGGAGCCATACTCAGAGCTTATTTACATGCACACAAAATATAAACATACCTGTATGAAAATACATGAAGCACGGAGGGAATGATGTTTACCGTGTCAGAGAAAACGCATTCCATGTGGATGCTGTGACTGTTTGCGAAAAGCATTGTTTGTGAACCTAAGCAATATTTGCCTGAAACATTTGTTGGTAAACCGATTTTTTCATGAATGGAGGTTCCACTGTAAAGTGTAGCAGCTGTTTTGTGCAAGAAAATATACCTGAGCCTCTCCAACACATGAGTAGAAATCACCCATCTCTTTGGAGCACAGGCTATCCACAAAGTTGTTCTGCTTCCAACAGGCCATCATGACTGACAACTCTGTGATACAGGTGGCCTCTGTAATGAAATTACACAATGACTGTTCAGCTGTCTGATCAATACAATAGCGTGACTATCAAATCTTATAGTGAAACTTTTCCATGTATAGTGACAGATACTGTATTTAAAAAAAGTCATTAAATAAAAATAAAAAAACAAAAAAATAAGTGTTGCAGAATTGTTGACAGTTGTGTTTTATTTACCTCAGACATTTTTGTGACCTGCAACTTGTATTCTTCTGTTAGTCAGCATTTGTGAGATAGCATGGAATTCGGTAAGAGCAAGTATAACGCTGCAAATAGCACAGCTGAGAGTACGTACTGTGTTCCAAAAGTTCAAAAAATGTATTTTCTCAAAATTCGACACACAATACCCCATAATGACAATGTCAAAAATTATTTGCAAATTTATTAAAAATGAAAAACTATGAAATCACATGTACATCATGTTTCCACTGATCATCCTTGAGGGGTTCCTACAGCTTAATCGGAGTCCACCTGTGGTAAATTCAGTTGATTGGAGATGATTTGGAAAGGCACACATTTGTCTATATAAGGTTCGACAAGTGACATTGCATGTCAGAGCACAAACCAAACATCAAGTCTTTATATATATATATACACATATAGTTCATACAGTTCTGAGGACCGGGGTTCAATCCCCGGCCGCGCCTGTGTGGCGTTTGCATGTTCTCCCCGTGCCTGCGTGGCTTTCCTCCGGGAACACCGGTTTCCTCCCACATCCCAACAACATGCATTCATTGGAGACTCTAAATTGCCCGTAGGTGTGACTGTGAGTGCGAATGGTTGTTTGCTTGTATGTGCCATGCGATTGGCTGGCGACCAGTTTAGGGTGTACCCCGCCTCCTGCCCGATGACAGCTGGGATAGGCTCCAGCACGCCCGCGACCCTAGTGAGGAGAAGCGGCTCAGAAAATGGATGGATGGATGGATATATCTGACTACACGACAAATGTGGTCTTTCACGATTGCACTATGTCAGGCTACTGCAATAAAATCCAACCCGTCTTTTATGATCACTGCGCTTTATCTTGTCAAATCAAACGCCACCGGATACACTCGTTACCATGGCGACGAAAACAACAGTAGCGCAGGCAAATTTTTGTGTGGGTGGAATAATAATAAAATCAGGAAAAACGTTTGGTGGTCATCAATGCTCAGGAGAGGACGTTCATTCACGGATTGCTTAAGATATGTTCACATACTTTGAATACGATACGGCTCGCGAGCAGGCAACAAAACGTTCTGTAGCCTAGCAAGCTAGTGCTAGCACTAACAGTTGTAGGTAAACATGCCGGCGTTCTGTTGAATCATGCTCTATAGCACTGGTGTCAAACCGGTCGCAGTTCTTGGGTTTGCGGCTGGTCACTGCATCTCTCAGGACAAGATCCGGCCTGCCACATCATTTTACGTGGCCCGCGAAAGCAAATCCAAATTGCTCATTGTGTTCTGGTGTAATAACATTGAGATATTTGCAAGCATTTTTTTTTGTTACCAATCCCCCGTTGAAAAGAAATGTAAAAGTTGATAGACATGTTTTTATAGGCTTCTGATTTCAAAACTGGTTATTCATCAATGTGTTGTCTCTCGTGCGTGTAATTATATGACGTAATCTTTCATTTATATGGGTTCGCAATCGTAACGGCCCTCCGAGGAAAGGCATAACTACGATGTGGCCTGTGACAACAATGACTTTGACACCCCTGGTCTAAAGTTTCGGTGAGTGTGAAATAATTGAATTACAATAAAGTCATTTAATTACATTGAGTTAGCACTCATTATTTCTGTCATGTTGTGTTGGTTTGACCTGACTGAAAACTTTAACAATCCTTGAATGCCCCCTAGGCAAGGCCATTAATGTTTTACCTTTTGTCTAAAATGCTCGAGAATACTTTTGAAGATACCCAGTATACAGTAAATGACAAGTAATTTAAATTGGCCTCTTTGGTAAACTCTTCTTTGATTGACGACGTTACACTGCCGCCCGGTGGCCAAGTCGCACACACCAGAAGGCACCACAATGAACTGATCATTCCAACGCAAACATTCATCATTCATTCAATTATCTTATGACTATATGTTTTTATAAAACGTCATATTATATGCTTCTATTAATAAAAAACACAAATTACGAAAAATGTCATCTTTCGCCGAATTAAACTCGTATCTCAAGGCACCCGTATACACGGTCAGTCAGATTGCAAATATTTTTCTTCTAATAATACGAGTGAGCATTGTTAGGTTTACCTCCTTTCTTGGGTTTGCGGCTCGTCACTGCATCTCTCAGGACAAGAGCTTTATTGGGTTTGAGTACAGGTTTTCCATTCTGTTTGCAGAGCAACCTGCTGACTTTCTCCTGAATCGAAGTTCCACCCAGTGCCGCCATTTCACTTGAGAAATGCCCGATTATAACAGTCAAGCAGGAATACTTTCTTGACTTTATTTTTCCTTGGGGAACCGGACTCTCCTTTGCGTTCGTTTCGGCTTCCGCTTTTCTTCTTCTTTAGTTTTAAAGGGTTTTCTTCTTCTTCGTGTTCAACGGCGGATTGCAAACTGCCATATGCATTACCGCCACATAGTGATCTGCAATTATTACTGCTTGGCTTACGATGTGAGCCAGATGTGCTCACCAGTCGACACTGTGCGGCCACTTTTCATTTTCATAAAATTAAAAATGAAATGAACAAACAGCTTTGATTTTCTAATTCCTACAGACAAAAAAAAGCAAACCTCATGAAAATCGGTTGAGAAATGACCAAGTGAGGAATTAATTATAATGTCAATGCATTGCCTTCAATCGGAACCTCGTCCTCCCCAAAATGGCCGCCATGTAGGCACGTCGGTTAGCAAGAGTGCTACAGTTAGCTAGCATATCTCGTGTTTATATTTTGTTTTTTCGCATCTATCCATTTTCTTGTCTATGGCAGAAGACGAAGAAGAAGACGAAGAAAAAGAAGAAGAAGACGAAGAAGACGACGACGAAGAAGAAGAAGAAGACGAAGAAGAAGACGAAGAAGAAGAAAAAAAGGGGGGGCGTTTCCTTCTGAAAACTTCCAATTTGATTTTTGTTATTGTATCAACATGGCGACGCGCAGTATCTTGCCACCACCTACCAGATTGCTATTTGTTTTAAAGGTGAGAAGAGTCGTGCATAAATGGAATGTTGTGTTTGAGATGATGTCATGACCTTTGTGACTGTAGCGAGACAGCCTGAAAACAGTGAACGTCCGTCGTGGTGGACATAAATTATCGCACACATATTCTGCCCGTGCAGTCGCAATATAAAAAAAAAAAAGAAAAGAAAAGATTTTCACGATTTAAAGTGACACAATAAGAGAGGTTTTAATTGAGCACTATGTTTGTTCGCATTACAAAATAATATTAGAAATTTGCATGATGCAGTACAGTGACTGCAAACTAGTCAACATTCTTTCTTTCGCTAAGGCTTTTCCGAGGTCGGGTCGGGGGCGCAGTAGCTTATTAAGCATAGAAGGCCAGAGTTCCCTCTCCGCAGCCACTTTGTCCACCTCTTCCAGGGGGATCCCGAGGCGTCTCGCCAGCATGTCCTGGGTCGTCCCCTGGGCCTCCTCCCGGTGGGACGTGCCCAGGACGCATCCTAATCGGATGCCCGAGCCGGCTCATCTGGCTCCTCTCGATGCAGAGGAGTAGTGGCTTGACTCTGAACCCCTCCCAGGATGATCGAGCTTCTCTAAGGGAGAGTTTGGACACCCTGCGGAGAAACCTCATTTCGGCAAGCTTTTATCTGCCGTCTTGTTCTTTCAGTCACAACCCACAGCTCGTCGTCACAGGTGAGGGTACGGACGTAGATCGAAAGCTTCGCCTTTCGGCTCAGCTCCTTCTTCACCGCCGCAGACTGATACAGAGTCCGCATCACTGCAGATGCTGCTCAGATCCCGCCTGTCGATCTTCAGCTCCATTCTTCCCTCGCTTGTGAACGAGACCCCAAGATGAATCCGACTTCTTGCCGGCCATGGGGAGCAAACTCTTAACACCGATCGCACGGGGACCGAACAACCCGTATTAGGGGTTCCAATATCCCGTACTCCTGGAGCCCCTCCGCAGGACTCCCAGAGGGCCGTGGTCAAATGTCTTCTCCAAGTGCTGTCCTGGTGCCATGTAGACCGGTTGGGCGAACTCCCACGCGCCCTGGACCAAAACCACGCTGCTCCTCCTGAATCTGAGATTCGACTTCCAGATGGACCCTCCTCTCCAGAGAGGCTGAGGACTAGTTGGAACACACCCTGGGGGACCACCACCCCGGTTTGCCAATGTAGAGGCACTGTCGCCGATGTTGCCCAGGCGCGTGAACCGGGACGGCCCCTCGACACCCGGAGCCTTTAGGAATCGTGGGTGCATCTCATCCACCGAGCAGCTTTTGAACCATCTCGGTGACTCCAGCCCCAGAGATAGGAGAGCCCTTCTCAGTCCCCAGACTCGGTCGGCTTCCTCATAGGAAGGCGTGTCGTCGAACTCGAGAAGCTCTTCAAAGTATTCGGTAAACTACTAAATAATGGACTTTCTGTGAATTCTATACCAGTAAACGATAAGCATTATTATCGTGCAAATGAGCGTCTAGCCTCACACAATTGAATGGTAATGCATTTGTGCAAGGAATGATAGATCATATCAATATCAAGAATGCTTGAAGTGACAGAGGGATGGTGTTTTGCAGCACGCCCCCTTCCAGTCTGGATACTGTGCTCTTCACAGCAAGGCTCAGTATTCCACCGCTCCAAGTCCCGATGAAAAGGTAATTTCCCTTTTGATTTGTCGCGATTTCTTTTCATCTTCATCTTTTGTCTGGATTTAGACTCTGCAGTGATGTCTTGACATACATCCATAAATAAATACCGTATGGGAGCGTTCGCCGCGTCGTCACCAGGTGGTCACGTCGGTTGGCAGAAATCCTACGGAAGTCAATCGCAGACCTGGAGATTTTGACAAAAGGATTTTGTTCTCCAAAAATGTATTTGATCATTTTTGTGATAGTTAATGTGAGAACAAATGATTTGATTCTTATTTTTTTTTAAACGTGTTTGGTATCAGGATAAAGTCCCAGAAGGGCCCTCGAGCCACACTCGATTTTCATTTGCTTTCTGTAATCTTTTTCCCAAGCAAATCTGAGATTTTATTTTAAGGCCTTGTTGTCCGACCCTAACACATTGTGATTTTACTCGTACTTTTTTTTTTTTGCAAGAAATTAACTTAGAAATACCTATTTCATGTGAAATGAAAAATAGATTTCTCAAGTTGTCATTTCCTTCCACAGACATTCGACAAGATCCTAATCGCGAACAGAGGGGAGATTGCTTGCAGAGTAAGACTGAATGAGACCCTCCCAGCAATGGAGTCCAACTGAATCTGCGGTCGACTAGCTGTTGTTCAATAGGACACTTACAACTCCGTGTGGATGAAGAGAAAAAAAAAAAAAAAAGCTTCTTCAGTCGATGTTTTGGGAAGCATCATAATTGAATTTGAATAGCAAATGACATTTGTCTATAGCAACCGCTCTTCATGCATACATTTGAAATCCATTACCTTCATGTCCGTGTGCTCCCATCAGGTCATCAGGACGTGCAAGAAGATGGGTATTCGGACTGTTGCTGTTCACAGTGACGTAGACTCCAATGCTGTGAGTTCTATTTCCAAAAATATTACTGTGTGGTACCTACTTACAATGGCCAACAGCTACATCCTAAGCAATAAATGTAAGAGCATCTACTTCTCCGTTGTTGTTGTTTGTTAGCAACAATTTAAAGTGTATTTGTTTGTTCTCAATACTTGGTTGGGAATCCCTTTGCTTGAATCACTGCCTGGATGCGCCGTGGCGTTGAGCCAATCAGCTTGTGGCATTGCCTGGGCGTTATGGAAGCCCAGATTCCCTTGATGCCTACTGTCAGTTCTTCTGTGTTTTTGGGTCGGGTGCCCCTCATTTCCGTTTTGATAATACCCCATAGATTCTCAATGGGGTTTAGATCTGGCGAGTTGGCTTTATTTACCGCTTTTTGATGACGTCCAATCCCAAGACAATTAATTGTTTGAACTGAGGTTGGTTCCACCTTAATTGCTTCATTTTCTACACTTCACACTTGGCGCACAAGACAAAGCAAACAAAAAAATCGGCCAAGCGATGGCTCCTAACTCAAAAAAACTCTTAAGTTTGGGCACTCGTAAGTCATGGTACAACCGTATTGCGACTCCTACTATTGCTGAAAGTACTTGTCTATATAATATATATCTGAATCAGATCTAAAATGACCTGTGTAGAAAACCTGATACGTTGATCTTCTGTGTCGTTTAAAATGTTTTCAGTCTGCAGTGTTGCCCTGCGTTATCGTGGTTCATCGTTTTTGCCCCTATGTTGCCTTTTAAACTTTTTTACAGTGTACAGCACAGTGGTACCTTGACTTCCTGGACATACTATCGGGGAGCGTTTTTTTGTTGTTGTTGTTGCTTTGACATTCAAGCAAAAATTCGAGATCCGAGTGCTAGATGGTGGCAGTGAATTTAACACGCTTTCTAAGAACAAGCAGCAGTTTTGTACATTGTGAAATATTCCTCCAAAGCGACTTCTCGGGCCGCGTCCAGTTGAAGTTTACAGCAAACAAAACAAAGAGAATCACACGTGTATTTAAAGCAACCACATCTCTTTGAACGTCCGCTAGCTCAATGCTAGCGTACGATGCGAAATGCCATAGATGGCTAACGAATGGCATCTATATGGTGATGATGTCATTCTTCAAGCAACGGATATTCCTACGCAAATGGTACAACAACACACATCGATGGACAACATGGCAAACCTTAAAGTTATATTTACATTATATTAATTGCATTATATCTTGGTGTTAGTCGTACACAAAGACAGACACTAGGAAGTACATGATGGTATTGTAGATCATTGTTTACTGCTCTGAAGCTGTTGTGTGTGTCCAGGTTCATGTCAAGATGGCTGATGAGGCGGTGTGTGTTGGCCCCGCCCCCACGAATCAGAGCTACCTCAACATGGATGCCATTCTGCATGCTGTCAGACACACTAAATCCCAAGCTGTAAGTCTTTCTTCTTTAAGAATGTATGTATAGTATCAATGACTGAGCGAAAATTAGGGCTTTTTAAAAATGATAACGGCGCAAGTTGACATTCACCTTCTGCGGCCATTTCTCTTATTGTATTATTTTGCCACAATGACAAATACTTCCTGGCAAGTTGCGGTCCACTCAACGGGGAAAGCCTCCCGATTTCCTTGTAGGCTGTTACTCACTTCCTAATATGGGCATGGTCCGCATTGGCCACACGTGGCTGCTGTTGTCCTTGTGCGTCGCTGCGCGGACCTTTTTCTACTGAGCAAGTGCAGTGTGTAAAGACATTCATTTTGAGACCAGTACTATCCTGAGCCTAACAGGATGTCGAAGAATGTGCAGGCTTTCAGACGGCACTGGAACTGTGACTTTTATTTCATTACTGTGTTTTATAAAAAGAAAGACAAAAGGAGGAAAAACACTTGTATAGGTGATGTTTAATATTTTTCATATCCTTCAGATATTTTTATTTGCTAAAAACAATCAAGTTGATCAGTTTCAACATGAAATATCTTGTCTTTGTAGCGTGTTCAATTAAATATAGGTTGAGCCTGATTTGCAAATCATCGTATTCTGGTTTTATTTGTTTAACACAACATCCCAACTTCATTGGAATTGGCATTGTATTTTAATATTATTCACATCTGTAATATAATTAGTATTTCAGCATGCCTGCTTCGCCATGTGTTGTTGTGTTACACTCATTGTGGAGTTACCGGGATGCGGGCCATGCGGTACATTTTTATGTATATATATATATATGTATAATTGAAGCATTTTCTGAAGCGGGGGAAAGCATTTTGAAGCATTTTCTGAAGCGGGGGAAAGAACTAAACTAAATTTGAACAGGGCTGCATAGACTTATTATATCCGCTGTGTGTGTTTATCAAATACCAGTTAAGTGTTCACCTTTTATTGTCACGAACATGCATGTACACGTAATTTGTTCTCTGCATTTCACCCATCACGGTGAACACATACACGTGTTAGTGATTAATATGTGTGTTAATATACACTTGTAAAGTTACTGTATTATCTATCAGTGCAACAGCTAAACATTTACTGTTGTAGCATGTTCTTAGTGTTGCCAAATATTTACCTGGAATTAGCTAATGTAAATCATTCGGTATTGTTTTTTTTTTTTTTTATCAGGATCTTCTTTTTTTGTTTGTTTGTTTGTCAAGGTTCACCCGGGATATGGCTTTCTTTCAGAAAACAAAGAATTTGCAAAGAGACTAGTGAGTACAATCCTCATTCATAGGTTTGATGTTCTCTCTACAAACCTATTTCACCATTTACCGTCTTGACCATTCGGAGATAATATCTTTTTTCCTCTTCGAATTCACCCACAGTATGTTCAGTTGAATTTGATTGGTTGTGATCCTCGGAGCCCTGTGGAATCGCGGGTTGGTGGTGGGATCTGATTGATTGGTCGTCACCTTTTGACCTCGGTCACTCTGGTTCCTCTTCTGTGATTAGAGTTGAAACACATTACAATGTAATTTGATCATTTCGACCATAAGTGAAGAGTTATCAGTATATTATAAATGTATAAGTAAAAAATAAAAAATCACACGTAAATCCTACGTGACTTTATGACCGATTTATGACTCTCACTGCCAAAGCTACATCTTCAACCTCATGCTATTGACTAGAGCTAATTAATGTGGTGCCTTGGGTACACTTTGCTCATTCTGGCGATTTGTTGTTCAACATGGCATCTTGTGGCAAACAACTCCTCAGATTTGTGTATTAGAATTGTTGCACTCCACAAAGATAGCCATCCTGACGCTATGAAAAGATTGATAACACTTTGAAAACGAGACAGGTGCTACCCAGAACAGGCCTCACTAAACACGGAAATACATTTTTTAGCGTGAGTAATAGTTTGTGAATTTTTATTGGCTGCAATCTGTGAAGGTGCGCTGGCAATTAAAATTTGAAAGACGGATAGGCCCATCATAAACAGTTGCCAAACCACACGTGGCCCGGTGTGCAGCAGCCTTAAAGCAGTCAACCCCGCAAACACGCAGTCACTACTCTGTGTTCCAAATTATGATGCAAATTATATTTTCTCTCAGATTTTCACGTGATAGTTGATACAAATGACCGTCGGCGTAATTTTCAAGTCATCTATTGTCGGAATATAATTCAAATGTTTTTGAACAAACCAATTCTAATAGTGTTTTTGAAAAGAAAACAACTTAAAATGCACGGTTCTAAATTATTACACATAACAGAGTTTCAAGACATTTGACAGGATTTAAAGATCTGAAAGTAGTCATTTATTGAATTTGGATGATTAGGCTTTCATATTTACTGAAATCAATAGCTATTGCAATCAAAAAGATCAGTCGTAAGGATATCGATATCTTACTACATTTTGACATCGTACTCCTTATTTGATAGCAGTTTAACAATCCTTCCATCAATTAAACCTCTAACTTTATGGGAGAGTTTGAATTCCAATTTTTCTGATGGTGCATTCTCATGCTTGATGATTTTTGTTAATGAACGCGCAGTTGTCCTTTTGGTACCCTGGAAGAAAGTGGTCAGTCAGAAAGTCCACATACATTTTCACACCTTCAGGGAACCTAAAAGGGCAGGGTCTTACCCTGTCGTGTTTCAGGCCAAACACGTGACTTGCCAGTCCGCCACCTCCTTGCTGACGGCGCAGCCTTTTTGGGACATGGTGGTCTTCAAACAAACATCCACTACTCCTACTCTGCAAATTCAATTAATGACTATTTCCCTTCTTTTAAACTCTGTTTTGCATAATAATTTGGAAAAGTTCATTCATTTGAAGTTTTTTTTATTTAAAAAAAATAAAAATAAATACTGTCATCATTGGGAGGTTTGGTCAAAAATATTTGAATTATATTCCAATGGCTGATGACTTAAAAATTATGCCAACTTGCATTTGTATCAGCTATTTAGGACAATCAGAGAAAAATATCATTTGCATAATAATTCAGAGCACAGTGTAAAGGTGGCAGCACGAAAGCTTTTCTCATGAGGAAACTCAACATTCAGTGATGTTAATAATAAAAACTGTCATGCCCAAATACTTCTTTTTTTTTTTTTTTTTTTCCCCCCCCTTAGTTGGACCACCAATGCATCATCCTAAAATGTACTGTTTAAAACTTTTCTCTGTACGTATAATAATAATAATGGTATTATGATACATTTGATAGGCAAAGGAGAGTGTGGCATTTATTGGCCCTGACACTCATGCTATCCAAGCAATGGGGGATAAAATTGAGAGCAAACTGATTGCTAAGGCTGCAAAAGTCAACACCATCCCAGGATTTGATGGAGTGGTCAAGGTATGGCAAAAGCACTGAGTGCATGTAAGATTTCCTCATGTTATGTTCAATTTGTTTAGGATTATTGTTTGAAGGACTAGTTGTCTCTTAAAATTGCAGTTTCTTGTCAACACTGTCTTTGCTAGTCATTGTTTTAACAATACAACAATCAGTTTCCAATTTTCTGTAACAAAAACACTCTGTTATAGAATCCAGAGGAAGCTGTCAAAATGGCACAAAATATTGGTAAGTCATCACGTGTGTCGCATTAGATTTTGTATTATGTAAAATCATTTGAACATTTTGATCATTTAGCCTTTTCTGCTATGGTCAAAAGAAAAGCAGCTTCTTTGTTAGTTACACAGATACATTGAGACAGTACAATAACTTTCAGTATTATATGCCATTGATATAGAGTTTAAAAAAATAAATAAATAAATTTGTATTCATGGGATGTTGGGAAGATTTGTAGGCTCATTTTTAGAAACATTCAGTTTGGCTAAATACATTTAAAATAAAAAATGAAATACCTTTTTTAATTTTTGGGTTGATTGTTTTTGTTATTGCTAGGCTACCCAGTAATGATAAAAGCATCTGCAGGCGGAGGAGGGAAGGGAATGAGAGTTGCGTGGAATGATGAGGAAACAAGGTACGTCTCTTTCAGTAGCACCAAATTTCCTCATGAACTTGACTTGTTACAAAAATTAAAAAGACACTGTTCTCCATTGAAATTGATATTTCATACTTTTGGCCCATTCACACCAAAATTGCGAGGTATATTTAGTTCCAGATATGTTAGTTCTTGGTTGGCCTGACTTGAAAAGGAAGTCCTTTTTTGGTACGTCAAAATAAAGCATTACATTACTAAGGCAGCAGTGTCGCTTTGCACACACACAGCGGCTGAAATAAGTACAGCGGGGCACAAAAGTATTTAGTCAGCCACCAATTGTGCAAGTTCTCCCACTTAAAAAGATGAGAGAGGCTTGTAATTTTCATCATAGGTATACCTCACCTATGAGAGACAAAATGAGAAAAAAAATCCAGAAAATCACATTGTCTGATTTGTAAAGAATTTATTATTAAATAAGTATTTGGTCACCACAAACAAGCAAGATGTCTGGCTCTCACAGACCTGTAACTTCTTCTTTAAGCGGCTCCTCTGTCCTCCACTCGTTACCTGTATTAATGGCACTTGTTTGAACTCGTTATCAGTATGAAAGACACCTGTCCACAACCTCAAACAGTCCCACTCTAAACTCCACTATGGCCAAGACCAAAGAGCTGTCAAAGGACACCAGAAACAAAATTGTAGACCTGCACCAGGCTGGGAAGACTGAATCTGCGATAGGTAAGCCGCTTGGTGTGAAGAAATCATTTGTGGTCGCAATTATTAGAAAATGGAAGACATACAAGACCACTGATAATCTCCCTCGATCTGGGGCTCCACGCAAGATCTCAATGGTGAGCAAAAAGGAGTGGCTTCGTAAGAAGCATTTCAAGGTCCTGGAGTGGCCTAGCCAGTCTCCAGGTCTCAACCCCATAGAAAATCTTTGGAGGGAGTTGAAAATCTGTGTTGCCCAACGGCAGCCCCAAAACATCACTGCTTTAGAGGAGATCTGCATGGAGGAATGGGCCAAAATACCAGCAACTGTGCGTGAAAACCTTGTGAAGACTGACGGAAAACGTTTCATCTCTGTCAATGCCAACAAAGGGTATAGAACAAAGTATTGAGATGAACTTTTGTTATTGAGCAAATACTATTTTTCCCCACTATAATTTGCTAATAATTTCTTTAAAAATCAGACTGTGATTTTCAGGATTTTTTTTTTTTTTTTTTTTTTTTTCTGATTTTGTCTCTCATAGGTGAGGTATACCTATGATGAAATATACAGGCCTCTGTCATCTTTTTAAGTGGGAGAACTTGCACAATTGGGAGCTGACTAAATACTTCTGTGCCCCTCTGTAGATACAGAGGTTGCCTGAACTTTTGGGAGAGTGAGTGTTTCATTCGGCTTTCCTCCAGGGGGGGATGGAGAGGTGTCGGAGACTCCAAGTGCTTCCTTATCCCTGACTCCTGCATCTCAAGTGATTTTATCGCCTCTGATTGTTTTGATGAGGCTGCATCCTTCTGTCTCTCACAACCTTCAGCATTCCTTTTCTCCTCCGATTGTTTTGATGACGGCGCATCCTTCTGCGTCTCCCGACCTTCAGCAGACCTTATCTTTTGTAGTGCGCCATTCAGTCCCAGGTTTTCCTTTTGCGACTTTGAATGACGCACATAGTAAAACATGTTCACAGCTAGTAACTTGGCACCTTTGTTTAGACAGACCACCTGCCTTGAAAAGATGTCTCTGAAAACAAAATGTTTAAATTGTAAATGAAGCTCACGGTTAGAGTATAACACACGTCTGTAAGCCACCTATTTAGCTGCAAAAGCCTGCTGAAACGTTCATCTCTTCAACATACCGTATTTTCCGGACTATAAGCCGCTACTTTTTTCCCGCGCTCTGAACCCTGTGGCCTATGCAACGATGCGGCTAAAATATACATGACCGTTTCCCAGAATGCACTAGGGTTTGGGCATGCGCAGATGCCTCCAGCGTGTAGAAGAAGACGAGGCTAGTTTTTGGCGCACTCAACACAAAACGCTGCACGAACGCAACACATTTTTTTTCATACCATCATCATGGAAATTACAAGACAAAAAGCGTATGATGCAGCTTTTAAGTTGAAAGCCATCGATGTGTCTATCGTGCTTTTAAAGCGGCACTCCGAGGTGAGTGGGAGGCTTGGATGACCAGCGGCGAGAAATCTTTCCCAAAAACTGGCCGCATGCGAAGATCATCCTTTCCCTCCAAGGTGGGAGCAAGCAGCAGAAGAGTCTGCACTGTACGGGAGCAGGAAGAAGAGGGTCATACATGCACATTACCATCGAGAGAATACCACTTCTGGAAAGTGTTCTGTCCTGGATGGCCAACTTGAACTGCAACGAAACAGATTCCACACACCACTGAATCCCTAGGGCACTTTACTGGCAGAACATTTTGAATCAGGTCGAGATCCTTCATTTCTTTAGCCCTCCCTTTTTCTGGAATCAAGGCAATGACAGCTTGATTGTTAGTCTCCCATTTGTTTAGCCTGAAGCCCTCTTTTGCACACAGGACAGAGGTCTTCGAGTTTAAAGGTTTCACATTCAGTGGCCACGGACTTCAAATAGTTGTCTACGTAAAAGTTTTTCACCACTTGTTTGAACTGCTTCAGGTGAACAATTATCGCCATAATCCCCTGCGCATTGCCTCAGGGCATAGTTGGCACAGCTTGGCGATGATGTGGCACCAAATATCTGAGCCACCATCTTATAATGATTCAGCTTACCTTCCAGATTTCCTTTCGGCCAACCAGAGGAACTTCATTAGATTGGGACCCTCTTCCGGGACCCTTACTTGGTATAACAAGGCCTCAACGTCTGTTGTAAATGCAATGGGTTCTTGGCTAATTCTTGACAAGAAACCTATGAGACTGCTCGTCAGGTCTGGGCCTTGTAACTGCTCTGACTTCAGGGAGGTACCCTCGTAAGATACACAACTGTCAAAACCCACCCCAGGTTTTTCTTATTAGAATGTTAGACTCCGTGATGTGGATTGTACCAGATCCTTTTGTTGTTGCCCAGCAAAATCCTCTTTCACTTTCACTGTGGAGCTACTGGTTAATAGGCCAATCATAAACTTGGTGTAGTCCTCATCGAGCTGAGGGGACTTGCAGATTCAGTCTTCCCAGCCTGGTGCAGGTCAACAATTTTGTTTCTAGTGTCCTTTGACAGCTCTTTGGTCTTGGTCTTCTTTTGTACTGAAGAGTTCAAACAGGTGCCATTAATACAGGTAACGAGTAGAGGACAGAGGAGCCTCTTAAAGAAGAAGTTACAGGTCTGTGAGAGCCAGAAATCTTGCTTGTTTGTAGGTGATCAAATACTTATTTTCCACCAGAATTTGGTAATACATTCTTTCAAAATCAGATCTGGTTTTCTGGATATTTGTTTTTTCCTCAATTTGTCGCTCATAGGTGAGGTATACCTACGATGAAAATGACAGGCCTCTCTCATCTTTTTAAGTGGGAATACTTGCACAATTGGTGGCTGACTAAATACTTTTTTGCCCCACTGTATACACATTTCATGTCCTGCTGCTAAAAAATTGATGATTTGCACGTTACTTGTGTGATAAGCTGCCATTAAATAGATCCAGCACAGTATTATTGCAAATATCTAACTAAAATTATGAAATGTGTTTGTGTGCGTGCTTTTTTTTTATATACGCAGGGAAGGCTTCCGGTTCTCATCCCAGGAAGCATCATCAAGCTTTGGAGACGATAGA